>NC_140593.1:166374408-166769408 GCF_964204655.1 Triturus cristatus | reverse complement strand
CGTCTCGCCATCGCCAGACCTCACGGAGGTCTGACCCAGCAAACCCGGCGGAAAAAGGACCATCGGGAAGGGGCTGAGAGGCAGGAGCGTACCCAGGCCCCTGGGGGCCCCGGCGGGTGGGCCCCGGCTCTGCCTTCCCCCCTCTCGGGATCGCCGGACCTCACGGAGCCCTGACCCAGCAAACTCGGAGAAAAAGACCCATCGGGAAGGGGGCTGGGAGGCAGGTGTGCGCACCCGGGCCCCTGGGGGCCCCGCTTCGGGCGGGCCCAGGGGCTGCCTTCCCCCGTCTCGGGATCCACGGACCTCACGGGGCTCTGACCCAGAAAACTCGGAGAGAAAGGACCATCGGGAAGGGGCTGAGAGGCAGGAGCGTACCCGGGCCCCTGGGGGCCCCGGCGGGCGGGCCCCGGGTCTGCCTTCCCCTGATTCAGTATCGCCAAACATCACTTTGGTCTGACTGACCCTCTCCCTAGTAATCCGGAGGAAAATTACCCCCCTTTCTTGTAATCCGTGCGCACGAGGTGACAGAGGGGACCCTCGGCGCGAATGTACCCGACCTCCTGGAGCCCTCGCTGGGATCCGGGAGGCAAATGGACCCTCATCGAGACTTCCAGGCAAGCTCGGCCATCTGGTCGCCCCATAGGAAAGCATTGGGCGCGACCAGATGGCCGAAGGGGCCTGCGCGACCAGATGGCCGAAGGAACGTGCGCGACCAGATGGCCGAGGGGACAGGCGCGACCAGATGGCCGAGGGGAAAGGCAAAAGGGAAGGGGAAGCCTCCCCGGGCCCTCCGGACCCCGCCCCGGGTACCCTGCCGAAGCCCGGGGCGGGGAGGCCGCCCTCCCCGGGGCCCCCAGGGGCCCGGCCGGGGCTCCGGAACCCAGACGAGCGAGGGGAGGCTCCCCGGCCACAACGGAACCCCGTCCCGGGCCTTTGGCAGTGCCGCAGGCTGGGGGACGGGGCCCGGGGCCGGAGACCCCGACCCGGGGCCCGGCCGGGCCCCTGTACCCAGCCGGGGCTCCGGGGACCGCAGGCGCAGGGGAAGCCTCCCCGGGCCCTCTGGACCCCTCCCCGGGCACCCTGCCACGCGGCAGGACCCGGGACGGAGCCCGGGGTGGGGAGGCCACCCTCCCCGGGGCCCCCAGGGGCCCGGCCGGAGCTCCGGGACCCAGACGAGCGAGGGGAGGCTCCCCGGCCCCAACGGAACCCCGTCCCGGGCCTTTGGCAGTGCCGCAGGCCGGGGGACTGGGCCCGGGGCCGAAGGCCTCAACCCGGGGCCCGGCCGGGCCCCTGGAACCAGCCGGGGCTCCGGGGACCGCAGGCGCAGGGGAAGCCTCCCGGGGCCCTCCGGACCCCTCCCCGGGCACCCTGCCACGCGGCAGGACCCGGGACGGAGACCGGGGTGGGGAGCCTGCCCTCCCCGGGGCCCCCAGGGGCCCGGCCGGAGCTCCTGAACCCAATGCAGCCACGGGAGGCACCCCGGCCGCAACGGAACCCCGTCCCGGGCCTTTGGCAGTGCCGCAGGCCGGGGGACGGCGCCCGGGGCCGGAGACCCCGACCCGGGGCCCGGCCGGGCCCCTGGACCCAGCCGGGGCTCCGAGGACCGCAGGTGCAGGGGAAGCCTCCCCGGGCCCTCCGGACCCCTCCCCGGGCACCCTGCCACGCGGCAGGACCCGGGACGGAGACCGGGGCGGGGAGGCCGCCCTCCCCGGGGCCCGGCCGGAGCTCCTGAACCCAATCCAGCCACGGGAGGCACCCCGGCCACAACGGAACCCCGTCCCGGGCCTTTGGCGGTGCCGCAGGCCGGGGGACGGCACCCGGGGCCGGAGACCCCGACCCGGGGCCCGGCCGGGCCCCTGGACCCATCCGGGGCTCCCGGGCCCACAGGCGCAGGGGAAGGCCCTCCGGCCACCCTGCCACACGGCAGGACCCAGTTGCCGGCTGAGGACCGAGAGGGGACCCAGAGTACCCTGTCCCTAGTAATCCGGAGGAAGGCTACCCCCCGTTCTTGAAACCCGCGCGCTCCGAGTGACGGAGGGGACCCTAGGGGCGAACGCACCCGGCCTCCTGGAGCCCCGGCTGGGATCCGAGAGGCAAATGGACCCTCATCGGGACTTCCAGGCCTGGCCCTGCCATCTGGTCGCCCCATTGGAAAGCATTGCGCGCGACCAGATGGCCGAGGGGAAAGGAGCCACCAGGTGGCCGGCAACTGAAAGGACTCCCGCCTGCCCACCCACCAGGGGCTCGGGGTGGGGACTCTGCTTCCCGGCTGGGCCTCAGGCACGGGGAGGACCACCGGAGCTCTCGGGGCCTGGGCGTACCCGGGGGAGGACTGCCCGGGACCCGTGGAGCCCGTCCCTGGGCACTTTGCCATGCCGCGGCCCGGAGGAGGGAAGCCCCGGGGACCTGGGAGGATGTTGCCCGGGCGTAGCCCATCTGGTCCCCGGCAATGAACCGCACAGCCCCGGCATGGGTGTTTCGGCATACCCTGCCCCTACTAATCCGGAGGAAGGATACCCTCCTTTCTTGTAACCCGCGCGCTGCGAGTGACGGAGGGGACCCTAGGCGCGGACGCGCCCGGCCTCCTGGAGCCCTGGCTGGGATCCGGGAGGCGAATGGACCCTCATCGGGACTTCCAGGCCGGCCCGGCCATCTGGTCGCCCCATTGGAAAGCATTGCGCGCGACCAGATGGCCGAGGGGAAAGGAGCGACCGGATGGCCGGCAACTGAAAGGGCTCCCGTCTGCCCGAGCCATAGCGGTAGGGCTCCCGCCTGCCCACCCTCACACCAAGGGCTCGGGGGGGGGACTCTGCTTCCCGGGTTGGCCTCGGGCACGGGGAGGTCCACCGGAGCTCTCGGGGCCTGGGCGCCCGGGGGAGGACTGCCCGGGACCCGTGGAGCCCGTCCCTGGGCACTTTGCCATGCCGCGGCCCGGAGGAGGGAAGCCCCGGAGGCCTGGGAGGATGTTGCCCGGGCGTAGCCCATCTGGTCCCCGGCAATGAACCGCACAGCCCCAGCATGGGTGTTCCGGCATACCCTGCCCCTAATAATCCGGAGGAAGGATACCCCCCTTTCTTGTAACCCGCGCGCTGCGAGTGACGGAGGGGACCCTAGGTGCGGATGCGCCCGGCCTCCCGGAGCCCTGGCTGGGATCCGGGAGGCGAATGGACCCTCATCGGGACTTCCAGGCCGGCCCGGCCATCTGGTCGCCCCATTGGAAAGCATTGCGCGCGACCAGATGGCCGAGGGGAAAGGCGCGACCAGGTGGCCGGCAACTGAAAGGGCTCCCGTCTGCCCGAGCCATAGCGGTAGGGTTCCCGCCTGCCCACGCAGGGCTCCGTGGCTGCAGGGCTCCGGGGCTGCAGGGCTCCGGGGCTGCAGGGCTCCGGGGCTGCAGGGCTCTGGGCCTGCAGGGCTCTGGGCCTGCAGGGCTCCGGGGCTGCAGGGCTCCGGGGCTGCAGGGCTCTGGGGCTGCAGGGCTCCGGGGCTGCAGGGCTCCGGGGCTGCAGGGCTCCGGGGCTGCAGGGCTCTGGGCCTGCAGGGCTCCGGGGCTGCAGGGCTCCGGGGCTGCAGGGCTCCGGGCCTGCAGGGCTCCGGGGCTGCAGGGCCCTGGGCCTGCTAGGGTTCCGGGCCTGCAGGGCTCCAGGGCTCCGTGCTGAAGGGCTCCAGGGTCTGCAGGGCTTTGGGGCTGCAGGCCTCGGGGGACGCCCGGGAGACCCATGGAGCCCGTCCTGGGCACTTTGCCTCGCCGCGGGCTGGAGGAGGAAGCACCCGACGCCCCGGGGAAGTGTCGTCCGGGCTTGGCCCATCTGGTCCCCGCCTGAGAACCGCAATCCCCAGGAGGGGTGTCCCGGCATACCCTGCCCCTACTAATCCGGAGGAAGGCTACCCACCTTTCTTGTAACCCTCGCGCTCCGAGTGACGGAGGGGACCCTAGGCGCGGACGCGCCCGGCCTCCTGGAGCCCTGGCTGGGATCCGCGAGGCGAATGGACCCTCATCGGGACTTCCAGGCCGCCCCGGCCATCTGGTCGCCCCATTGGAAAGCATTGCGCGCGACCAGATGGCCGAGGGAAAGGTGCGACCAGATGGCCGGGACCGGAAGGACTCCCAGCTGCCCATACCGAGCCATAGCGGTAGGGCTCCCGCCTGCCCTTGCAGGGCTCCGGGGCTCTGCACCAGGGTCCCTTGTCCCGGGCAGATGGACACTTGGCAGGCCGCAGGACGTGGGATCCCAGGCCCTGACCAAAAATCAGGAGGCCCGGGGCCGGTCCCTGCTTCTCAACACAGCCAGGCTGGGGAGGTCGGGGAGCCTGCCCAAGCACGAGGGACCCGTCCCGGGCACACAGTCCATGAGGTTGTGCGCTCGTTTTCCACAATTTTCTTCAGAATAGTGCGTAGTTGCGCTAGGCAAAGTCCGCCCAGCCCTACTCAGGATGTGCTCTCGTTTTCCACAAATTTTTTTAAAATTCTGCTACGCAAAGTCCGCCCAGCCCTAATCATTATGGGGCCATGTGTTTCAAACACATGGCCCCATAAAGACAAGAAATCATTTTGCGATGGGAGGAAAGTGAAAGCGGACCGTGCCGTGGCACACAGGAATTCTGAGGGCGCCTGTTCCCAGCACTTCCCCCTCGCCCCTCCTCTCCCATTTGGCTTGTGTTCGCTCGTGGAACCGTAGAGTTCCCGGCTCCTGACACTCCTCTTGCCGCACCCTGGCTTTTCACATTAAATCCAGGCACATTGTATTCTATCCCCGCATTCCTCGATCTTAATGGAGGCATCGAAATCATAGAGCACACAGCTCACTGAAGTGCCTCGACTGGCTGTGGGCGCTGTGCGTGCCAGAGATGAGCCACTGTATGCCGCCGGTCCATATCCTAACTAAATCAACGGGGTCGGAGTTCAGCTGACACAAACAGGAAGTAGCAGAGGAAGCTGTATTCTGTAACCTTTTATTTTAAACTATTTTTGAAAATTCAAGTAACAATCTCCAGAAGTGCGGCAGCAGCACCTCTTTAACAATTCAAAGCGCTTTCGGGAGGGTGCCACCTGGGGAGCTGAGGGGACTTGAGCTGAGTGGACACTGGAGGGGGGCAGGGGAGGGGTGGGGGCTGAGTGGAGGGCTTTCAAGAGGAATGGAGGAAGGGGTCATAGCAGGAAAGCGAGCAAGCGTCACAGCAAACAAAGGTTGTGATGCCTCAGTTTCTGGATTTTTTTTTGTTGCAAAGGCATGATTTGCGGAGCGAAATCTCAGGGAAACTCACTTTGGTGGGTGAATTTTCTAAGGTTCTGGGAGAGTTCACCAAGGCATCTGCTTTCCAGGCCGTCAGGCAGGCAGAGGGGGCTGGCTCCGAATTCCTGATTTGTGTCTGTACATCGTATATTAGAATCCGCCGTTTGATCCTGGGCAAATTCTTGCCTGTCCTTGAGGCATCTTTATCAAGTGAGCGTGTGTGCTCCTAGACTCGGTTTTAGAATGGCACCAGTCGGTGCCTTGGAAGACAAAACAATGGTGTGAAAACACGGGTGTCTATGTTGTGTGAAACACATCAAAGGAAAACAAGGAGGGGTCTGTCGTGTACTGTAGTGCCAGTACCATTGCCCCTGCAACTTTCTCCACCTCCTTTCTTGCAAAGCGCTATATGTGACAGCTCCTCTCCTTTCTTCCAAGGCGCTGTATGTTGCAGCATCTCTCTCGCTCCTCCACTCTTCTTCCCTCTGCCTCTCTCCTCCTCTCACCTTCCTTTTGAAGCGTATGTGGCTACATCTTCCCCTCTCTCCCTGTCTTTCTCTCCTCGTCCTTCCACTTTACTCCCTCCACCTTTCTGCCTCTTCTTAATTTCGAGGCGCTGTCTGTGCCAGCACCTCTCTTCCTCTCTCCTTCCACCCCTCTCTATTTCCTGCTCTCGCCTTCCTTCTGAGGCGCTGTATGTGTCAGCAGGTCCCTTTCTTGCACCCCCACGCCTTGCACGTTTTCCCTTTGCACAAATCGTGTTCCACAGTGTAACTGTTGACACTGTCTGCACGTTTGCCGTAGAGCCCTTTTACGACCTCCTGATGGACGATAATCAAATCCCACTACCGACAGCCATCAATAAGATCCTTTTCCAAATAACTAATGAGTTTATCACACGGCAAACAGTGCGCTACATGAGGCCTAATGCTGTCAGCTGCTTTATTGTGTGTGAGCTGAGAGCTCTGTGGGCTGTTAGAGCTGTGAGAGCTGTAAAAGCTGTAAAAGCTGTGTGATCTATCTGAGCTGTGTATGCTGTGAGAGTTGTGTGAGCTGTGTAAGAAATTTGAGCTGCAAGAGCTGTGTAAGCTGTGAGAACTGTGAGAGCTGTTTGAGCTGTTTGAGCTGTGAGAGCTGTTTGGGCTGTGAGAGCTGTTTGAGCTGTGTGGACTGTGAGAGCTGTGTGGACTGTGAGAGCTGTGTGGACTGTGAGAGCTGTTTGAGCTGTGAGAGCAGTGTGGACTGTGAGAGCTATTTGGGCTGTGTGAGCTGTGTGGGCTGTGAGGGCTGTGAGAGCTGTGTGGGCTGTGTGAGCTGTGAGGGCTGTGTGAGCTGTGAGAGCTGAGTGGGCTGTGAGAGCTGTGAGGGCTGTGTGCTATGCGAGCTGTGAGAGCTGTGTATGCTGTGAGAGTTGTGTGAGCTGTGTAAGAAATGAGAGCTCAGCTGTGTAAGCTGTGAGAGCCGTGCGAGGAGTGAGAGCTGTTTGAGCTATGTGAGGTGTGTGAGAGCTATGATCCGGGAAGTCTAATGGAAGTGCACTTCAGTTTTCAAACGGATTAATTTTGGGTATTTGGATTTAGTCACCCACTCCTGTTCTATGCAAAGATTGGAATTAGTTCAAATCAAGCTAACTGCTCGTGGTATGTCGATGATAAAATCAAAGGGGCGCCCTGTACAAACTGGGTATTTCCCCTGGGGAGACAGCACCCGCCTCTTAAGCACACAAGAAAACGCGCCAAAAATCCGCTTTTCCTCACCACTGACCCTTACCCAGGAGTCCAGGACCGACCCACAGCGCACTTTGTATTCATCTATGTTTATGATTAAATCCCATGTTCAGGGGAGACGGTTGATAGTTAATCACCGCTGGGCGTCACTTCCCCTGATTTAATGAAACACCATAAGACGCTATCTAGCTGGCAAGACGGCTCAGCGAGTTGAACGCTGGCTGGCAACAAATGCTGCGATTAGGTGCCACTAGTTTGATTCCTAGCAAGCCAGACTCAGCCTTTCATCATTCTGCGGTCGGTAACTAGAGTACCATAAATTGGTAAAAAAATAACACCTGGTATTTACAGTGATTAGAAGTAGTGTCAAGTGGTATATAAAACATTATAATTGATACATAGTCTAAAATGTTGTCTTTGATCTTGCATTACATTCACGACGGAGCTGTGAGAGTTGTGTGAGGAATGAGAGCTGAGTGGGCTGTTAGAGCTGTGTGGGCTGTGAGAGCTGTCTCAACTGTAAGAGCTGTGTGGACTGTGAAAGTTGTTTGAGATGTGAGAGCTGTGAGGGCTGTGTGAGCTGTGTGGCCTGTGAGAGCTGTGTGGGCTGTGAGTTTGTGAGAGCTGTTTGAGCTGTGTGAGCTAAGCGAGCTGTGAGAGCTGTGTATGCTGTGAGAGTTGTGTGAGCTGTGTAAGAAATTTGAGCTGCGAGAGCTGTGTAAGCTGTGAGAGCCGTGTGAGGAATGAGAGCTTTCTGAGCTGTGAGAGCTGTTTGAGCTGTGAGAGCTGCGAGAGCTGTGAGAGCCATGTGAAGAATGAGAGCTGTGAGAGCTCTGTGAGCTGTGGGAGCCATGACAGTCTTCAGAGCTGTGCGATCTCTGTGAGCTGTGGGAGGTTTGTGAGCTGTTCAAGTTCTGAGAGCTTTGTGAGCTGTGTGAGGATTGAGAGCAGTGAGAGCTGTGTAAACTGGGAGAGTTGTAACGGTTGTGAGAGCTGTGTGAACTGTGAGACACTTGAGAGTTGTGAGAACTGTGTGAGCTCTGAGACCTGTGTGAGCTGAGAACTGTGAGAGCTATATGAGCTGTGAGAGCTGTGTGAGCTTCGTGAGCTGTGTGACTTCTGAGAGCTGTGTGAGCTGTGTCAGCTCTGGTCACACTCCAGGGTGTATCATCCCTTTGTGCCCGGGCTCAGAAATAGGTTGCCCAGCATTAAGGATTGTGTAAAACACACATAGTGATATTGTCTATAACTTTTTTACAAAAGAAAAAAAAAAAACAATGACATTTACAATGACAATAGCTCAAATAATGTCAGTGCGAGACCTATTGCATTGTAAATGCTTGTTGGTTAATGGGTTAACTCTTGTAATCTCAGGAGAAACCCTTCCATTCTTAACCCCAGGGTGGCCCTGGTAGAATTAGAAGGAATTCGAGACGATGGCTAGCTGGGGAGGGTGGAAGGTGTCATTTTAGTTTTTGCAAATCATTGGTGGGATGAATAGATAGGGTCGTTGAGAATTGTAGTATTGATTAGGTAATAGAGTGGGTGGACATGGATTATGATTTTTGACAAATTGCAAGCAATTACCAGTTTATGCGAAGGAAGGGGCTATGGGTGGAAATGTGGGCAATTGACACAAGTATAGAAGATTTAATTAAAAGACCCTTGAGACATGTGGTGCACCTTCTGCTAACCCCCGCATAGGTTTGGTTGTGGCGTATGTGAAGTGCATGTATCAATGGACGCGTCTTCCTGTGTGCATATCAGATGTGGTGCTCTGAGCCCAGTGTGCTGATGGGGCAGGTCTGCTCCTGCTTAGCTACAGAGGAGGGCAGCCATTGAGAATGACACCCCAGAAGTTAAGGGTGAGAAGACCCCATACTGAAGCCTGTTCTTCCACGGATTGATATCTTCTTCAGTTAACACGACACCATTACTTTAGAAAACGCTCTGGCTGAAAAGGAGCATTTTCCTTAGCTTGGTTACTTTTTCATACAGTTTCCATAACAACTTGATGTGATGCAGTACATAACTGTTCTTATGCTGAAATCGTTTGGCTTCCATGCACGTGTAATAGTCCTGTCAACAGAATATTTTATTAACTGTTTATCTGCCAGTTTGTGCCGTAGGCTGTGTGATCCTGGGCTGACACCTTCCGGGTGTTGTGGCTTGTAAACAGAAGACGGGGCGCTGGGGTTTGAAACAAGAAATGCTTCCAGCCCCCAAATAACTCACACACCTTAAAACATAGATGTACGTTTACCTTGCATAGCCAGAAAACCCAGTCTTATAGCACATGCAATGTCATAAAAACCACCAGAACATCTACCATCTGACGTGGCACTCCAATAGTCCTGTCTTGGAAAACAACTTATAACAAACAGGCCACAAACGATTGGGAGCGTCAGGCTTGGAAACCGAGGGCCACCTACCACACACAACCTACTGGAACCTTTATCTATTTAATATATTTACTTGTTTGTTTATTTATTTAGTTTTATAGAACACAACCATGGTCCTTAGGCACCAGAGTGCTCTACAGAGACGGGATAATGGCCTACAGAGCATCTTATAAAAATGTGAAGAAAGAAAAGTATAGAATTAAGGTTACAGATAGATTACATATGTTCAATACATTTATAAAACAAAAAGTTCACCTGTATGCAGCAAGGTACAAATGGAAAATGAATTACCAAGTGCCGAATATCAAAAAAAGCATAGCCAAAGAGCTACTCGAATAAATGGTTACAGACATCTCTCAAAATAAGAAATAACCCGGAAGTGATAGTGATCTGGCTGGACGTCTGCTAAAAAGTGGTGTTTGCCCCATCTGCTGTCTAAACAGTGCTTTGATGTCAAAGGCACTGTGGCAGACAGGATATCCACCACTTTTTTTGTAGATCTCTAGCATCCACCCAGCTCCAATTAAGGCTCTATGAGTTTCCAATTGTAAGGACTTTGAATCTTGTGACTGCCAGAAAAAGGGCCTTTGCATGCACTTGCATACATTATCTGCGCCACTTGTAGCGTTTCAACCCGTGTATAAGTTAAGAAGTTAATGTTTGGAAAAAGAATTGCAAATGGTATTATTATCAACAAAGTTGTAATGTTGGTAGTGTTCACAATATTTACATACAAATTGTGTTGTAATCTGATGTTGTTATAATGCATCCTCCCCGTGGTTCCTCAGTTCCTTGCTGCTCGGCCAGTGTATTGTGTGTTGTAATGGACTGATGATGAGCGCCTGAGCTGTCAGAGTGTCAGTTGGAGGGAGTGGGCTGAGCAGTGAGGATGTTGCTCCTGGTGGGGTATTTTCCCCTCTAACTTATAACCTGTAACGTAACTACAACTTCTTCAATAAATCTATAACGTACTATCTATGTGACCTGGATACCCCATTCTTGACCACTAAGGAGGTATCCTGTATTTTGAGCACATTGTCATTCCCTAGCGTCTCCCGTACTCTATAAAGGCACCCTTGAAAAGCATTCTACATGTGGCAGCACATCTTATCCAAGGCTTGGAGAAGTTTAACCACAACAACCCAGTGCTGGAGGAATTACAAGCCCACATCATCATTAAGTTGATAAAATCCCATACAAAGCCAATGGAAGCAATGCCTCACATACCTGGTACAGAAAGTGACCACCTCCAGTAAACAGCGCCACGCCAGACCATTGCCAGACTAGAGATGAATACATTCAGAAGTCCAGAAGGCTGGCCTATGGCAACATTACCATCAACAATTAAACCACTACACCCTCCTCCAATTTGAAAAGAAATTGAATAAGCATCTCTTCGAAGAGCACTACCACCCCACACGATAGCAACATACGTATATCCTGCCTCTTTATAAACAATATTGAATGAGAAGAGTTGGCCTAACGGCTAGGGTGGTCGACCTCGAATCTGGGGAACTGGGTTCGAGTCTCAGCAATGATGATGCTGAACATCCTGTGATTATGGGCAAATCACTGAATCTCCCCATGCCTAACAAAAGTGAATGTGTCTTCATGTAATGCAACTGGTGCTATGTAAAGCGCTCTGATACCCGATTCGGGTCAAGTTTGCGCTATATAAAACTTTGTAATAAAAAATAAAAAAACATTATATCCTGGGCCTTATGTTTGGTGTTGAGCACTCCATGTCTCTTCAGCTAGGTTGAGGAGAAGTAAAACAACTTAAGTACATACATGCATCCCTGTGAAATAACCACGTCCTTGTGCTTAGTGGTGACTTTTGATAAATACAATATGTGCACGATCCCGAGTAGTAAATGTTGAAGCAAAAAATACTCAATGCACTTCAGTCACGATGTGTTGGTTCTAACGTTTTGGCATCTGAAAGTAGCGATAATAGACACTGTTGTGTCACAACGGGTGCGTAATGATCTGTGTCCTGCACTGAGCCCAAAAAGCACAGCCAGTGACTGACTCAACTTTCTTCTCCTGCCTGCATGTCATCACATCTTTTATCTCAGCAACTTCCACCATTGTACCAGTCCCAATCTCTCTAAGAGGAAGAACTGAGCCGGGTAGGAGCAGGCCAACTAAAGGGGGGGAGGAGGGTAACAAATTATGAAGAGAAGTGGAAAGGTGCACAGTGGCAAAAACTGGGGAAGCCGGCGCGAGATCAAAAATCATAATGGAGTTAGAGGTGTTCCACAGTGAAAGACAAGATGAAGGACATCAACCAAAAAATCAATCGCGTCGAAACAGGCAGCATAATGCTGCATATCAGAAATACTTTGATTTTAACCGAGGGATCCAGAAATTCAAATTTTGGCAGATATGAGTTTGAGAGGTATGGAAAGCTGGAGCAGTGAGGGCATTTATCGACTGTTGCCAAGCGTGTGAATGCAATGCGAGCATGAGCGTTGAATACTGGATTGGAAGGAAGTTGCACAACTCAGGTAGAAGTTGCTCTCAGATATTTCCAAAGAATTTGAATTCACAAATATGAAAAGTGCACTTGGCCCTCTAGACTGCTTTCGAAAATACTGTATGTTTTAGTCTTAATGAATGTGTGAAAAGATTTGAGGTGCCTTTTATGGTTAACAGCAAGGATGATTTACTTGTCAAAAACACAGCTATTACCGTAGTAAGAGGGATTCTTTGAATTTTAAAATGTTTTTGTTAAAATGTTCTAAAGATAAAAGTGTACAGTTACTTCCGAATGTTATTTTGTCTATTCACTTGTGTAGCATTGTTTAGTTTGTGCCAAACTAAATGAGCTATATTGTACATTGTAATTGGAAGGGATTTAAATTGTAAATATGATGAGTGAACTGGTATATTCATTGAATAATTTGGCAAATAAAATCTTGAGTTGGGATGTACTTAAAGTACAATTAAGAACAAGGATAATTTTTCGCTAAGAAAACGACTGTGGTTGGCATAGAAACATGGTTCCATTTAATTTTAATAGTTTTTAAAGTGGACCATGTATTCAGTTGTACCAACAGGTGTGTTTAAATGGTGTGTCTCACATCAAAATACACTATATGTTACAGTAAAGTGATGGCAGTTAATGGAGACGCCCTTGCCTCAAAGATGCAGCTCTACAAACGTCATTGCCTGAATGTAAGTCACATACAACTGCTGTGAATACTTGGAGCAAGAATATAGTAAAGTAATGGGAGTAAACAGAGACGTCCTTGACTTTAAGATGCAACTCTGCAAGTGTTATCGCCTGAATGTAAGTCAAATGCAATTGCTACGAACTGGTGTTGGAAACGTTTCTGTAGTAAAGTAGTAGTAGTAAACAGAGATGCCCTTATCTTATCCCCTGAATGTAAGTCAAATGGAACTGCTAGGAACTGGTATTAGGAAGAATGATACAGTAAAATAGTGGTAGTAAACAGAGATGGCATTGACTCTAAGATGTGCTCTACAAGCACCATCGCCTGAATATAAGTCAAACGCAACTGCTGGAACTAGTATTGGGAACACTGCTGTAGTAAAGTAGGGGTAGTAAAAAGAGATGCTCTTGACTTATCCCCAAATGTAAGTCAAATGCAGCTGCAAAGAACTAGTATTGTGAGCACCGACTCAAAAACTCTAGAAGCTTCCTGTCGGAGAACAGTGACGTCAACTCATCCAAAAACCAAAAGTCGTAGAGGTGACATCACACACTTTGACACCTGATGACATCACCGGCCTAACCTCTTGTCATACTCTCAGCCTTTCAACGAAACCCATTCCCAGCTGAGGGATTAGGAAAAGGGATGCAGGAAGAAAGTAATTAGGACTCTGATTACTTTATGTTTCTGCCGCTACCTTCATGATACCCCAAGACCAGGAGTAGACAGCGAAGTGTCCATTACTGCCAACCTTGGTGACTGGTGAACTGGATGAAATGGATGGAATTACATGTAGTCCTGGTTTATGGGTGATGGCCATGCCACCTGGCTTAGAGTACCTATGAAACACAGACCCACCCCCAAGTCTTTCCCCATTGTTTTGGTGTTGCTAGATCTGCAATTAGGCAAAGGGATTTCCTACAATGTCTTGTGTTCTCCCACTCACCCCCATCATGTCTAACCCTTTAATAGCTGTCAAAGATGAAAATGAACCCCATCACAGCTTGACATTATGGATGTCCAGAGTAGCCTCTCCTTTCCATCAGTACTCGTCTGAAGGAATGGATCCGCCATGCTAACAGCATCCAACGTTACTTGGAATAGAATGGGCAGTCATGTATCCAGCCACGCCTTCATCAGCGTACCCCAGCTCCAGCAGCTCTCACATGCACAATGTGAGAGCTGCTAATGGTGGAAAGTGGGGAGCTGCTAATCTGAAAGTGATCTCGCCCTCACATGACCACAATGACTTCAAAGAAGACATAAATGGAATGACTCGTAGGTCCTCTTTGCAAGTTGGTCGGAATAGTTTGGAGTCTTTACCAAATGTTGCAAATACTTTTCCCCGATGGTGGTGTATATACCATGTGTTGTAAATACCTCCCATTCAAAGTTTCAACAAAGAAAAGAGAGATAACATGCAGAATCATTTTTAAAAAACAGAATGAAACATTTTGCCATTTATGGGCTTTTTCCCTAAAATATTTGGTCAGGACAGCCCTATCGGAATCGATCAGAGGAAAACTGTGAGGGTAAAATGATTGATAGTTTTTAAAAAATAGTATTTATTCATTTTAAATGTTATTCACACAGATACATGTACATTGGGAAAATAATTGATAGATAACTAAATAATTCCAAACTATGTGCAAACTCTTGTTTGCAAGGATATTGGAATTTAGCCCTCAAATTGTAAGGAGGTCCAATTTTTCTAATACAACTTGTACTCCATGCTCCACATCTGCGGTAAATACAACAGATGGTCTGCGATTGATGTTTAGTGCTCACTCTGCATTAATGCATTAAACAGCAGGTACCCTACATGCAGAATCAGGCTAGTATAATTTGCATTTAAAACTGAACCCAATCTATTCCTAATCTAACAGGTTGGTTTTCTACAAAGGGAAGAGGCGGTAATGATTCTGAATAACACGAGTAGAGCACTGGCAACGAAGACTCATCTTTGGCCATCTCTTCACTAATATCAAAATAACTTTTAACAAACTTTGTAGGCTCGTACAATACATGTCCACCACTGACACCTCACGTGATCTCAAGATGATGTGCTATGCTCTGAATATTTGTATGGTGCTTTCCATACCCTTTGCAAGGGACAAAGGTGAAATCTGCCCTCCATCCTTCTCAGGTCAGGATATGAGCTATTATTAAATTAGGTAATAATAACCCCTGCATTTAATTCACATGAAAATAACCGAAGTGAAATGTAAAAGGCTCTATAATAAATAGAAACCTGTATTCCCTGTGTAAAAAGTCTGTCTCTAATTTCCTCATTACAGTTAAGTTGTGCTAACATAAAGTCATAATGCCACCTACCAGCAGCCAGGATGAAAGACGCAAAGATCATAATGTAGTCCTCCTGCAGTGTATTTACCACTTCACACCTCAGGCTGCCGGCCTCTGGTCTTGCATCCACATCATAATTCCCACCAACGATGTTATTTGTAGGTGTCAGCGTTGGCACGGATACAATGGGTGCATAAGATTGCTACAAAATTGATCAGATCTGGCGGCTCACCATAAGGTTATGAGACTGGAAAAGGCGGTCACAAATAAAACACCCCCGTGGTGCAGTTCGCAGCTACCTATTGTGGGGGACATTGCAGGGCTATAGGGCGTAGGACATGACAGGGATCTAAGAGACAGGAGATGTGGAGATTGAAAGACACTTCCTGTGGTTTATGAAGCTATAAAAGACATGTGATATATCTGTAAGTGAGGGTGTTAACTATCTACACTTCAAGCACACCTTGGGGAATGTATTTCCTTAACAGATTACATACCAAACAACAACCCCATAGAATGTAGGACACTCTGGGCATAAACAAATCCCAAAGCTATCTCCCAGATATACAGAACTCTACTTAACCATGGCGCGTATGACTGAAGTTGGCTTCTGTGTCAATGGAAGGCTGACCTGGGTACCAGGGATGACACCGACTGGGAGGAGTCCCTTTGTAGCCTAGAGAGGTTGCACTAAGGATGCTATCTAGTGCATTTCAAGATATTGCAAAAGGTCAAGTACACATGCTCTCTACTATACGAAATAGGAAGAAGTCAAGAAAACATTTGCTTGAGGGGCTGTAACATGAAAAGATACCATGTGCATTAAGTTGTAGGAGTGCTCAGAAACTTAACCATTCTATCCATGAGAACTTGAAATGGATAAAAGGAATAACAGTCTCCACAGAAGGGAAGACTATTCATTTAGGAATCCGGGGTGATGACGTGACACCAAAATATTCCAAAGCACTTTGGAACCTGGGACTGATAGCCAGCAGCCAAAATGGATACAATAAGGCTCTCGCGTAGTCCAGTATTACCAGAATTTGATACATGGTTTAGAAATATGGATTGGTGTCTCAGTTTACAGAAAGCGACTTATGGCACCAAAGACTGCGCCAACAACATCGAGACAATCTGTGGGCCATCGATCCAACATCGTGGACTGTAATGACTAACCATCTGCCAAGACCGAGAGTACAATTCAGGAAACTGGAAATTTAGTCCACCAATTACCGTTGGCTGATTGATGGGATCTGTAATGCTACATACTTCCTTGATGCCATGTGTACTCCTTCTAGTGCACACTTTAACCTCAAAGTTATGAAATGTATATGTATAATTAAAAAGTAAAATGTTTAATTAAAAAATGATATGATCTAAAGAACGCTTTGGAACATTCTCTCCTGCATACATTTTTAGAAAACAGCAGAAAAATGTGCATTTTGAGCAAACTGGGAAAGTACCAGAAACATTAAAGATTACTTCATAGAGGAGTGCTGGTTATTCACCACCAAGAAAATATTCAGAAAGTAAGGGAGTGACAGAGCATATTACACGACTACAATTCTACATGAGTAGTCAAAATCTGTCCTAACTCAAAAATATGTAGTTTGGTGGGTTCCTGGTGGCTGTGCATACATCCTCTCATGTTTAAAGTATTCTAAGCTCTGTACTGGGGTGTCACTAGCAGATAAATCAACTTTATTGAGCAGTTTACCCACAGCAATCAGCTTTATCGTGGTGTCGCGTAAACTAGATAGCATCAAAAGGAAGCCTTGCGAATAGCCCCACCACATAGAGAACTGAACACAGCACCTGAGAAAAAAAATATTATACTGTTTCTTACTTGAGATGTCAGAAAAAAACCTCTAACCGTAGAAAAATGGAAACAACGTATTTTGTGCTTGGTTCCAAGGCACACGCATTATATACAACTCCGTATACACCCTCAAAGTACTGGAGCAAGGTCACACTTTCACTCCCTCCCACTCACTTTTGAAGAGTTGCCTAGGCAACCATCATCTCTATTCTTGATGACGGAAATACTGCATCTGAATGATTCTAGTTTATACAGAGTGGTTCGGCGGGCTCACTATGAGGGGGGGGGGGGGGGGGGAGGACCAGGCAGGAATAAGAACCAGGCAAAGCCTTTACCTATTCACCTACGTTAGCTCTGTATAGGTTTCTAATGGGCCTGTAGATAGCGTACCCCGTGCTGAGATTGTCTACGCATTCTAAAATGGGGGTGGGGTAGGGATCTTAGAAGACCAAAAGTGTTTTGACGTTCAAGGGCCAGATGAAAAGTCCGCGGCCAGGGGTTATTCAGGTCCACAAGCAGAGCAGAACAGGTGGGTTTTGACAATTGCTCTGAACTGCATGTGATCTGGTTTCAGGTAGAGTAGAGACAGCACAGAGTCCATAGGGTGATGCCTTCGATTTGCAGCCGACAAAGGTGGAACCTCATCTTATGGAAGAACAAGAGGTTCATAGACGCTGAACCCGGTCACTTGGTAGACTGATAGGTTAGGAACACTCTAGATAGACTATCTGGCGCAGGGACATCTCTTTTAAAAAGGCCAGCAACAAATTACACCTGGTATATGGGATGGAAAAGCAGCCTTCCCATTGGATGGATCAGTCTGCAATTCAGACACCTGCCTGTTGCGGTGAGGAGGGAGCATCCTCGTCTGTCTGTAGAGCCACTGCACCTGTTCCACCAAGTGATCTCCCACTGAGTGACCGTCCCACTGTGGACCACTATGTATCCAGCCATCCATCACTCGTACGCTACAGGTTGCACACCGCTTTGTGCCGTTGTGTGCTTTTCTTGAATTCAGTTGTCAGCAGGGATACCCCTATAAGACAGCACTAACCTCTCAAAGCCTCGCTCAATCACTCAGTACGCGTGTTACAACATAAGGTGCTTCAAGTCGAACCACTGGGCTTGATCATGGAAGGTGATCAATTAAACATTGAAGAGATCTGAAAAACTTGCTTATCTGTCTGTGTTTGAAAAACCAAGGAAGATTTTTTCTATAGCAGGGTGTGACTTAATCCTGGACGTTCAGGAGTAGGTCATGAACGACTTCGAATCATGCCACAAAAGTTCAAGAACCATGAATAGGTGCAAGGTGCTAATTGGAAATTAATACTAGGTTATTGAACGCAGGGGGTTCCATTACAGGTTGCTTGGAAATATTGCATGTTTAGTCCCAAGTTCCCAAATACATCGGTCATTTCAGGATGTAGGAATGTTGGGGTATTCTGAATAGTCCCCAAAGAGTGCAACGAGAAATGACAAAGCACCGCACCCAATTCCAAGAGTAAATCACTATTTTCTAGCCATTTCTATCCAGACATTTACCAAGCTGGTGTGATATCTGGGACAGGGTGCGGAGGGGCTGGGTTGGGTGGGA
The DNA here is from genome assembly GCF_964204655.1 of Triturus cristatus. NCBI lineage: Eukaryota > Metazoa > Chordata > Amphibia > Caudata > Salamandridae > Triturus > Triturus cristatus. The sequence goes on along the minus strand of NC_140593.1, from coordinate 166,751,146 downwards.
GGCTAGCAGCTATGCCGTCACCCTTCATGAGTTTTAAATCCTGATTCGCTTTTTCCAACAGACTGGCATGGAAGGTAACCCCAATTGACTGACCACTAACTTTGGGCTTCCAGATAGCGTGCTACTTGCTGTAAAGTGCTTCAACACCTCGCCAGGGGTAATAAGCACCATAGATATGCAATTTCAATTCAATGTACGCCTATTTACTCTTGTTCCGCTGTGACCCACTCCACCCTTGCTGTGTCCCCCTCTCCGCTTTCCTTTCATCATGGCGTCCTGGCACAACCTACCAGCACTAGGCAGGACCTATGAAATCGATAATAGAAAAATAAGTGAACATATGCAATGATCAGTCTACAGACTTCATTACTGGGAAGAGAGACAGATTAAAAGCCAAGTTTACCAATCAACACAAGCTCCTGCACGTGCTCTGCACACTGCCGCTGCCATTTCTCCGCTTCATTAAACAAAATGTATGTAAGCATCTTGGCAGACAAGCGTACAAAAGAACACGAGTTACACGCACGCGCCTGTTGTTTTCCTGCAAGAACATTTCACTAAAACCTATGTTCAACTTTAATTTTCTGCTTGGAACAACTGGCGGAGAAATAGCATAGGCTGTGCCTACGTAAGTGATCAAGCGTTTAACACGTGCTATCTACTTCCCAAAGGCCCAACCTCACCTGGCTAAACCGTCACCACTCAGTACTGGATCAGGTCCGTTTCCATGGAAACACTGTTGGGGTTTGACGATAGATACTGTTCAGTGTGGATGATCCCCACAGGCTAAACAGCGAAAACCCCTTTTACCACGATTTCAAGAATGTGGGTTTGAAGCGGTAGTATATGGGTGTGGCAATACAGCAATACCCCAACAGGACCACAACAAAACACCACATCACTATATTGCAATAGCAACCAACAATAACATAACAGCAATACAACATATCAAGCCACACGGTACATAAAAGCAACAATTTAATGCAAGATCACAAAACACTAAAATAAAACATAGCAATAAAAGTAAGACACTCAACGCAAGAACATAACAGATTGAGGCTACACTCAATTCAACAAGGCAACAAAATACCAATACAATACAAAAATATAGTAATATAGCCATATAAGTGAGTTGTGATATGTTCTTTGTGCAAAAGTGTTGTTGCTGTATTATGTACTTTAGGGTGCTTTTGGTGTTTTCTGCTATTGTGTTCTGCTATTGTGTTTTTATCGTGTTGTTTGGTTGAGTTATTGTGCTGTCTTGTGTTCTTTTGTACTTTTGTTGTGTTCTGTTGTTGGTATGGAATGTGGCTTTTTTCACACACTTTAACAAGTGCTTCTGCTCTTCCAGCCATAGGAAACACATTCCTATAAATTCCCAGTGAAAAACAAAAACATTTGTCACTGCTGAAGGTGGTAACATACCACCCGCCACTTCAGTCCTACTCTTATGAGCCTCAAACCAGGCCTTTAACCCGCACTTTCTACGTTCACTTTATTCGATCGGCCCACTCTCCTCAATTCATTTCAAAGTTATTTAGTCTCTGTACAAAAGCTTCACAGATGCACAGTTCAGTTTGCTCCCTTCCCTCATTTCATTGGGGCGTATGAGGCTATAGTCTGTTACATACATACCTCTCACCTCACCCTATTTGAAGGGTGTCCACCTCCCTTGACTCTTCTTTACGCTACAGACCTGGAACGTGCTTCAGAGATAACGCGGTAGAATCACTAGCCCTAAAAACCCTCCCAAAAATGGCCATCTCCATTGATTTCAAGGGAAACAGCACCCAGAATCCCCCAGGCTCATCCTCTTTGGAGATTGATAAGATTGTGTGCTATGTACATATAGGCCACTATCCCAGCATGCAGTCCCAGGAGGAGAGCTCCTGGCAGTGGCGGATGCAGGTTTCCCATTGGGGGGGGGGGGGGGGGGGAGGGGGAAGCAGATTTAAAGAGATGAGACAAAACATTCAATGGGGCACCAGTTCCGACACCTTCTTTTACATGTGCATATGGTTAATGATGGCTAAAAGTACCACAGCCAATCCAGTAATGTTGCAGTACACTGCGTTTGATGTCCAGTATGGGATCCACACTGGCCCATAATATAGGGCACGATCGATAGATAGATAGATAGATAGATAGATAGATAGATAGATAGATAGATAGATAGATAGATAGATAGATAGATAGATAGATAGATAGATAGATAGATAGATAGATAGTCTATTGATTTAGCTTACCAGTCCAACAAACATTTAGTGAAAACCCAACTCTCATTCACAGACTTCCAGTACATTAGATTGGGCCTATTATCGAAAAAACAATCACAAATACTCACTAAATTATAACAATTTGTAGGTTTTACATACTGTCTCTGCAAACCACGAGGCCCAGAGGGAATTTGCCACAAAGATAAAGTCGGAGCAGCAACAGCACAGAGAACAGCAGTGCGACGCCCCCTCTCCCCAGCATGGGGTGCAGAGTTGCAAGTCTCCAGGTATGCACATGTCCTCTGTTTCCCTGACGACAGAAAGGTAGAATGTTTCAGGTCTCAAACCCACTAACTGGCAAACTGAACCGGCAATGACAGCAAATACCACGAAACGGGCTCCAGATCAGAGGAAAGTATTGTGTTGCTTCTAGGCTAGATGAAATCATGAAAAATAAATGACATGACATAAGCGAGTAATAAAATCACTGCCATTGGCTTTACTTTACTGACACAATGTCAGTCTGTTATTCCAGCAGCAGCTGCCAGACACATATTTATGTACACTTAGCGGTCTTCATAGGTTAGTTAGTTATTCTCATCCTGAGAACTAGCATTTACATGTTAACAGGTTTAATCGACAGAACGCTCAAAAGCAGAGTGATTGCTGAATTAAATGTATAGGTTGTGATCTTGCCAAAAAAGTGGTAGCCTGCTGCGTAAATAAGAAGTGGTACCAAAAACAGTGGTCCTTATCCAATGATTAATAAATCTGAGATATATGTTTTGCTTAGTCAGTTAGTTAGCTAATCATGAGCCTAAACGAAATTTTCTTTAAGAACAAAGGCTCGTAATATTCAATAGGTAATATTACGAGCCTTTGTTCTTAAAGAAAATTTCGTTTAGGCTCATGATTAGCTAACTAACTGACTAAGCAAAACATATATCTCAGATTTATTAATCATTGGATAAGGACCACTGTTTTTGGTACCACTAATCCACCCAGGTCCTTCTTCCTTGGGTTACCCCATTTTTGTAATGGCGTAAATAAGAAGGGTTATCATGTATGTAGTTCTACAGCATATAAAAGGCTGTGCATTCCTTTATGTGTAACAGATCAAATAATTAACTACAAAGCGTTAACCTTTGATGTGAAACAGGAGAAAGGAAGAAATATTCATCTAGCAGCTAAACTGCACAACATAGAATCAGCAAACCTAAGATTAATCCTGCCTTCCCAACTTGATCAAATTGTGTGATCCTAGGCAATTACCTACTTCATTGTCCTCCTTTTACTTTATTTTTTGAGAGCCACTTAGAATACATCAGTTCAGCATGTGCATGGAACAAAAAAAACCCTCTTGTATATGTTTTAATAGACTTTAATGTAGCTCCATCCACACGTCATAACGGACTTGCCTCTCGGTTCACTAATGAGACAGCTGTTCACTAATGAGACAGCTGTTCACTAATGAGACAGCTGTGAGAATGGTGGGGAGAACAGTGTGGATATTTCAAAACCATCACTTCTAATGAAGGCCACTCAGAGCTGTGATACAATCTAATGTACTAAAGTGAAACACTTCTTAATTTTTATTTATTTTTTCTCAGTTTTATACATCGAGAACTTGGCCCAAGGGCATCAGAGCACTTTACATGAGAACCAGATATTTTACATAACAGCCAAACGTTACCCAATTTTTTGGGGCACGGTGAAGTGAAGTGATTTGCCCAGAATCACAGGGTGTTGAGCTAAGGCTGGGATTCAAACCTAGTTCCTCAATTCCAAAGTTGGCAGCTCTGGCCGTTAAGACTACCTCGTTTCCTCATCCTCCTTCATGTTAATGTTAAAGATATTCACTTTTATGAGTTTGAAGAGTTATATTTTGTACAAAACTTTTGTTGCAGGATTTTACATGACAAATATGTTGATAGGTCGGCTTGTGTTAGGGCTCTTAGAGCCAATTCTGACCCTTTGACCGGCTCTAGTTCCGCTCTTTTAATCTGCTGACTTACCCACCTCTACTCCCCCAAGACACAACTACCACAGGTACCTGGTCCCTCGATTACAACCTAGTATCATTCCTGAATGTTTTTGGTGATCAGCTCTTCATATAAACATGTAGGTGAAACACGAATAAATGCAACAATCAAGAAAAGAAACATGACTATCTCTTAATATTTTGGAGACGCTTCTACGGTCGTTTGAGCCATGTGTGCCAATGTACTGCCCAGCAACATGCGTCCTCATCTGCTGCTCATTGGCCCTGCACACACTCTTTGGGTGGTGTTTCTCTGACAGCCTTGCCCCTTGAACTCTGAGTTTCCATGCATCTCCTGGGTTGCAGTTATTTTATTTCTCATAGTATATAGTGTCCTACCTACAAAACATCCTATATATTAAATTTCGCTTTGGGATTTAGCCGCATTCATCTGTCACTGCCAAATGGCGGCATTCCTCTGTTGACCCTGATATGACTTGCCCCGTTTGTCCTGAGCTAAGAGAGACCATTGACCATGTTGTATTCTTTTGCCCACATGACCATACTCACAGGAGGAAATGGATACTGTCCTAATATGGGGATTAGAGATTATAAATCAGCTTCTAGGATTCTCAGATCTAACACAGCACCTCCAACTGTGTTTGCTGTCTCCCGCTGCCTGTTGTGTATGTGGAGATGTAGGCAGAGAAGTGTGGTGCCATGAAATGTTGCCTTGGCATTTTGTAGATATGCTATGGCCATCTGGCAAGGTTCAAGGGAATTATAGTAAGCTAACGTTTTCATTTTTGTTATCATTTGGATTGTTTAATGAATTTCTCAATAAACTAGGCTTTGACTTCTAATAGACTGAATTTGCAGGTTTTTAATGGATTATGTTTTTAATGACTATTATTGATGGTTGTAATGTTTTATTGTATTGATGTTTTATGTGTATATGCTTTTATGGCATTAATTGCTGAATAAAGATTATTGATTCATAAATAGGTAACGGAGTTGCGAAATAAGTGTTGGTGTCAAGCACCTGCAAATACCAGCACAAATTAAGTTAGAAGTAGATGCAGCATAATTTATCTCCATTTTTTCCAAAATGTATTTCCTTTCTATTAGATCTTGTGCAAAAATCTTTTTGTAATATGAATTTTTTATCACCATTTGCCACCAATGTGTACCTTGTAAAGTAGGAGCCAAAAGTGTGAAAAAACAATCAATACTATTTTCACTAGTGCATCCCATGTGCTTTTTGCCTCCTGCCTCCACCTCCGGGTGTCTGATCCGACAGCCACCTGCTCACTTCAACATTGCTGCATTAAATGATATCTATAGTATTCCGGGTTGAATTTTGATTCATGCATAGAATAATGACAGTGAAGCATTTGGGATCATACTATAACTTTTTAACATTTTAGGCGTATCAGCCAGATGTACTAAACATTTTAGAGGTCACACAACTCTGATTCAATAAATCAGAGCTTTTGCGACCTCTAAAAAGTTATTTTCTATGCATTAACCCCATTTAGGAGTCGGTAACGATTTGCAAAATCCTAAAACTGGTATAGAAATGGTTACGGAATCACAATTTGAAAGTAGTGTGTTTTGGGTGTCCTCTCCAAATCACGATTCAATACCATATGTATCAATGGTTTGCAACCATAAATTGAGTTGCAAACGATTGATAAGTTACTGACTTGTAGTGGTAGCTGATATTCAAAGGGGAAGCAGACCCCTCTGGTTCCCTCCCCTTTGGGAATCCGGGGACCAGTACCTACTGTCGCAGAAGTTTTTCAATATTGTTTTTTTTTAAACAGGCCCATTCCCTTTAAGGAAATCGGGCTGCTTAAAAAACACAAAGTTTGCAATTTTGGAAAGCAATCACAGGGATGATGCTAGGCTGACCCTTTCAGGCCACCATCAATTTCATTGTAGCCAATTGGAGAGCGTTGCAATTTGCGCCATGTCCAAATAATATTCATTTAGCATATCATTCAGCAAACCCCTTTGATTCAGAATTTTGCAAGCTGACCTATTAGTCCATAGGTCGATTTGCAAAATAAAATGCAATCAGTATCTTACATCTGACCATATGTTATTACAGTTCACACTTTTTTAAACTGTTTTTTATTGGTCATTTTCAAGCATCAGGTTCTTACCTAACATCAGTTGACAATTGAGCCAGGTGCATAGGAATGTATACACTGTCCCCGCCCCACGGCCAGGGCACTACAAATACATTAGGTAAACAAGTAAACATACAACTATAAGAGCTACAACCTTCATTCGCTCGTAGATGACTTGTATGTGCCGCTCATCATGCCTGGTATCTGTTTACCCCAAGCTCTGGGACCACTTCTAATTCTGTAGGTGTCACAGGAAAGGGTGCAAGTGGTGAGGGTTGGGGCTCTGGGTGGCCATTTCTCATTATTACAGTTCAATTGTCCAGCCTATCATTTAGCTAGGAGCACGTGGCTCAAACCCTTGAGTAGATCTCTTTGCACAACCTCCGCTATGACTGCTAAAAGGCTTCTGAAAATTGGAGACAATGGAACTATTATCATAGGGGTAGCCAAATTCCTAAGCTGGTCTTGGGCTATTCGCGAAAGATATGGTGAACTACAATAAACTTTGCCAATTTTATCTTTTTAGATGGAATTTTATGGACATTTTAATTTAAATGGATTGTATGTTGTGTATAAATTATATACCCTGTGATATCCAATCTATGGTCGCAGTATTCCACATTGTTTTATTGTATATATATGTCTTTTAAGATGAACAATCGTAATAAAGACTTTTTTGACTGACTGACAGTTCAATTGGGGTGTTATTTTATTATTAAGGAATTGTTCCGCTAGAAGAGTGTAATAAGGACAGTTTGTGTCAAGGTATCAAGAAGTACAAATGAGGCCATTTTAGGAAAGAGCTACAACGTGCAACAGTGAGAGCATTAGAATGAAATCTATGGATTATTAGATATACTCATTCTTCACGATCGTTTTGATTAATAGAAGCAAATCCAACTGTGACCTAGTGTCTTCAAACTCTCCTACAGAGAGGCCTGGGGCTGTATTTCTTTCTGGCACACTTCCCTGGAGGCCATACAATCAACTGCCTTTTAGGAAATGCATTTGTAATGCATCTGTGGCAGGCACCAGTGCATCTGCGCAGCCGCAAGAAAACAGCGGCACCGAGGACTAAGGGGCTGGTTCAGAAGAGCATTTATGACTATAGGAAGGAGAGTATGCCGGAGTACCCTCACACACTCTCACATGCCTCTGTGAATCAGTCTCGAATGGCCAGCTCCCCGGGAGTGAAGGTGTAATGGGAGCACAGTCCCTTCCTATTAGTACTGATTGTATATATGACTTGAATCATCACATTTTGGATCTTTTGTGGCAGATTAAAAAGACATTTAAGAGTACGTAAGGAAGAGAACTGTAGGAATACTCTTTTACATACTCTTACATTCCTTTGTGGATTGGCCCCTAAGTTATTGCATCCATACTCAGGTGGGATTGCAGGGGTTCAATACCATGAGCGCATTCAATTGTTGGATGGATCAGGTCTCCCTCTGGATGATACTGACACGTGAGGAGCACCTTCCACTTCCATGTTTCAGCAATGGGGAATAACGACCTGACGAGGAAGCTCTATCTGACACCAGTTAATGAGCTGGGCCGAAATCACCAACCCTCTTGTATCAATCCCCCAAGATATAGGGAAGTTGTAACTCCACAAATGAGTGTGGGTCACACTTCCATTTTTGTTGGTACAAAGCAGGCTGTTGACCCCTAGAATCACCATGACACCAAGCTCGTCGACGCCTCTTTCTGCTGGAACTATTCATAGGAGGTAATATCCTGGTTGACCAGGTTATGCCATTTTTGATGTGCAAGAAAGTAAGTCTTTTTTAGGATAATGTTTAAAAAAAATAGTTTTGGACAAAAAAATATATGAGTCCCTGAAAGACAAAATACACTTGGCCCTATAACCATGCATGGAGACTGGTTATGGGTGTTACTCAATTTAAGACCTTCTCAGAGCTGATTTCATTTTGGGAAATAAATGCCTTTATTTTCAGGGAGATTTTTTCATATAATAAGGATTGTTGCCAGTAATTCAATTGCCGCTAGTGGTGAGTTTGTCATTCGCTGTAATCTAACATGAATTTTACTGGCCGTGGTAGTTTATCCTGTTATGTGCACTATTTTACCCACTAAAGCCAATGGTAATTCTAAAGCTGTGCCGCAGTATGGGCACAGAAGTGTGGGGCGTAATTCCTTCATAGCCAGGATGCTGTAGAGCATACTTGGGACACCCCTCAACCTTTACTTCACCCAGTCTAAACATACTTCACCCAGTCTGGTGTGACTGCTAAATATAGAATTTTTGGAAACCTATTTTCTCCTGTGATCAAGTCTGAACTTTCATACTTGTAGACAAATCTGTGGTGATTCAACCAACAATGAGCAAGATTAGGTTAATGTTTCTCCAAGTGGTCACAATAAGAACCAGATTAAGACCACTAGACTTGAATATCTGTTTGCCCACAGAATTGGACAGATGTTACCACAGCCTTCCCCAACCTGGTCTTCCATGTGTGCCTCAGCCATCCTTTATAGAAGGGATTCGTATTGTCAGCACACACACTTTGATCTAAAGAAGTGCATTCCATTCTGATTGGATGTGCTCTTGAATGATGTCACTGCCTAAACAATTAATTAAACAAAATACGCAATTCCTAATTCCCAGGTTTAGTACACCAGCATCAACCATGGATGACCATCATTTCACCAAAGCTTTGACGGTAGCAGCCAGGGAAACCTGTCACTATGTACCATCAATTATGTTGTGTCTGTGATTCCTTATACCAAACATAGTTTCCACTGCTTTGACATTGAATAAAATATCAGGCACTATTCAACAATAGTGCTGAAGAATTAGCCTACCAGCCCTTGAATACGCAGTAAATCGAATGGGTTCAAAATATCCCAAGAACCACATCACAGGGTGTGAAATAGGTCCAACTGAAAGGGTGTCTTTTGCCCAATTTAAGATGGGCTCTTAATCCAAGGTAACTGTTTGTACCAATAACAGATGAGGGATTAAGTGCTGCCAGCATGCACAAGTTGCACAGTAGCTGTATTCTATAGTCAATGATCAACAGCCTGTTGTGCGGAAGAAGGTTGAAAGTGCTGATGGGTGTTCGTCTACACTGGGAGGGGGGAGGTGCAGCAAAAACATCAATACGTGCAGAAACACTTAAAGTTCAGAGACCAGATGGATGGGTGGGGAGGGTGTCAAACCTAGATAGATCTCCTAGAAATTGTCTTTAGCAACCGGGATAGCCCGAGCCAGAAAGGCTTGAAAGCTATTAGAAATTACCATCATCTTTGGGTAGAATGCTCTAATTTAACTGGGTGAAATAGAAAGGCAAGTTTTGAAATGCTGGGCTGATGGTCTGTACCAGCAATATTTGCCCCTCCGCCCATCCGTTGTCTTCGATGGGGCTCCCATCATTCCAGCGTTCTAATACAAATGAAATGTGCATCTGACTCTGCAGATGCAAAAGAAATAGAATCGATCTCAATACATCTGATTAGAAGGTGTGACGGAATAATAATAATAATCCACATTCGTAAAGCGCGAACAATCACCCGTAAGGGTCTCTAGGCACTGGCGGCCGTCGGGAAGATTAAGGAAGCTATTGCCCAGAGTCACATGGTGCTGGGCTAATCTGCCGCTGGCACCGGGGATCGAACCGTGATCCCCAGACTCCAGAATCAGTCACCCTGGCCGCAGCGCCACACCTCTTCCCAGTATGGACGAGCACGGTTCTTCCACCCAGGGTAGAACAGTCACCAACGTACACTCCTGACAATATTTGAAATTTCAAAAAAAGAGGTGCATGTAGTTTCAGACAGACTGTCAATGCCCCCCTGAGGGGAGTCATTTAAAGGATGTTGGTGCCATTAACTGCTACCTCTAAGTTCTTATGCACTACCCCTGTACACTTCTTTGCCTCTCATGAGTTGTAACCATTGTGAATACTGCTTTCAAAGCCCGGGTACGTAGTTAGCTGCTTCTTCTTTTAGTAGCAGAGTCGTTTTTTTGTTTGATATGTTCCTCACTGTTTTTATGAGGTGGCAGCCTCTGGATTTCAACAAAGATCATTCACAACATGCACAGTTGCCTGTCACTCAAATCAAATGTAGGCTCATGCAAACGTTTAACTACACATGCGTAGTTGAGGAATGTCAGATAAAAACCTGTCCAGGGGTAATAAGTACATTTTTCATATTCTCCTCGACCTACACATTGAGTTGTTAAAAATGGTCCACTGCCATCCTACTGGTGTCCTGAGGAAGGGTGCCGTGTGAGTCCATCATCTTTTACTTAATTTGATCGATGTCCTGCCTACGGGCAACATAGAGCACGAAATAGTGGATAAGGAGGCAAGATAACTTTTTCCCGTCTCTTCATCCATCGTTTCCTGTTTTGAGGACCTTGGGGAGGATGTCGATGGAATGAAGAAGGTGATGGACTCAGGCAGCTGCTCCCACAGGACGCTGCTGGTAGGTGTCAAGGACGGCAGGCAAAACAGTCGGGGGTTGGTAGTTCAGAGTGGGGCGTGGTGCCCTCAAATATGCTATGTTGAGGGAGGAATCATAATGCAGGCTGGTGTTGGTGGAGTGGGTAGGGACACAGGAGTGACCAAGAACAACTTTTGGGTCTGTTGTGAGAGCTGTGCAGCTTTAGCTGGTTGGCCATGGTTTTCCATGTGGATGGGGCGTGAATGGCTGTCCAGGGAGCTCCCCCTTTCTCTGGGTAGCCCATTTTCTAAAAGAAATTCTAATAGGTAATTTGTGTAGCCCCCCCTAGCTTTAAAAAAAATATTCCGCACTGTGAGCCATGAGGCTTTAACTTTGCACATCCCTAAATTCAATTGTCAAGTGATGCCACTTCCTGCTCTAGCACCAGACATAATAAGAGGGCATGTGATGCCACTTGTGTTATACTTATGACTTTAGTGAATTGATGCCACAGTGCCCACCTTATGTCCTCTACTTCGGTGAAGTGCCCTTAAAGACGGATAAAGAAGAAAAGTGTGTGTTCCACAACTGCTGCTCTTAATGGTGACATTAGATTATCATATTCAGCTAATAAATGGTGTTAAATAACTTCCCCTAGTAAATGACATTAAATCACTATCTTCTCCTAATGAGTGACACTAGGTCTCCATCTTCATCTCATGAGTGACATTAGATCATTCTCTTCTCCTAATGAGTGACACTAGGTTCCCATCTTCTCCTAATGAGTGATGTTAGATCATGATATACTCCTAATGACAATACATCACCAACTTTATGAGTACACACGCCATTGTTGGACCACTCCAGTGTAACATAAAGAAACAACGCTTTGTTTGCCTCTTTGCAGACACCATGCATGGAAGTGTGGATGCGCTGCAAATAATTGTCTTCAATTTTCCATTTGAAATATTGTGTACTACAGGCATCTTTGTAGGATAGTAATCTTCTTCCAAGAAGTAAAACTAGCTCCACCCCAAACCATCTGTACACAAGCAGATTAGATAGAGTGCTTGGTTGATAAGCTGAATACCCTAGATTAAAGATTCAAGGCGCCTTGTCATGCAAGACTTGTTTTCCTTCGACCGCTCAAGCCTCTTTCCGCCACCCGCCTCCTCATTCCTAGAGACACCAGAAGTAATTTGCATCAGATCTCTCAAAACAAGGGGCACTGCCCTGAACATGTAAATAAACTAACGTTTGTCATACAGTTTAGGTGTTGCCTACAGACAGCTGTACTCTTGAGCATAGCTTATTTACAATTCTTTCAATAGGATGACATATTCTTCCACTCCTTTCATTCTGGGGACTCCTTTTTCCGTCAGCACTTCATGTGAGTGCCTATTTTTTCTTACTCTCGCCATTGTGTGCTACTTACCCACAGAAACACCTGTCCCTGCATTCTACGTCTTGAACCCACCTTCCACCCCGAGAAGGGACGCTGGTTTCAACATCTGGTTTGTCTGGTTTTCTTTTGTTTACAACCCTCTTAACCAGCTACTCCAATATTCACCCTGACCAATCACCAGTTCTTACTCCACTCTGCCTCCGGTCTCATTCTTTTTTTATTTTTTATCTTATAATACTTTTTGGGGGGAGGGTGACAGCTGCAAGTTGCTGCCAGGTCGCTCCTTTCTAAAAGTAAAACAAAACATACACTTTGACACATGTTTTATATATTTTTAATTTACTGTTCCAAGATGGTCTATGCGTGCACATGCATGGTGACACTGGGGCTGCCGTGGCATCATAATGTATATGCACACAAGCGTGGTGATGCTGGGACCGTGGTAGTTTCATGACCCACCAGCGCGCAGGCCTAATGACTCCACCCACGTCTACCTCATTGCACTGTATCCTAATGCTGTTTGACATCAGCAAGCAAGCCTTTTCATTCCATTTGCTAATGTGAAGCAGCATTGATAAAAATCATTGGCAAAGCCAAAGGGATGGCTAATGCCATCAGAGGGCGCGACATACCAGCTTTGCCAATGCTTGCTTTCAGGCTTCTGGGTTCAATGGGTGGTGATTAGTAAACAAATGCAGCTGCACAATGTGACAAAGAAGACCTGCCTCATTATGTTACCCTGCTAGCCTTCATACATGGGAATGTTTAATTAGTACCTCAAACAGGAAGCTGCAAAAAGTACCAGCTGGGGACCCTTTTATTCGACGCCCTTTCCTTATTTGGTAATGTCATTTACTACTTTAAGTCTAATGCAGAATGTTCATGTTACTCCATAGAAAAGAGTGGTTCAGAGGTGGAAGAGGTGTGGTGCCAGGGCCAGGGTGACAGACCCAGGAATCTGGGGATCACGGTTCGATCCCAGGTGCCGGCGGCAGGTCAGTCTAGCACCATGTGACTCTGGGCAATAGCTTGCTTAATCTTCCCGACGGACCCAAGCGCCTAGAGACCCTTACGGGTGATTGTTCGCACTTTACAGATGTGGATTATTAGAGGTACCCAGAGACCGGGATGCAATCTTCAGGTGGGGAGGCAGAAAAGGCTGAGCGTCATAAGGACCCTGAAGGTTTCCACTGCCCCTCCCCCCTCCCTCGCAAGAGTGGGAGTCAGTGGCAGCCCTCAACAATGTAAACAGTTTCATCATCAGAGCTGAGATCAAAAGGAACCTAATGCACGTGCACTCAAAATGCTTCTCCAAGCATTTGGCACGTGTGTCTGCCTTGTAGGTAGTTACCTGGGCAGGGTCTGGGCTGCTCCAAACTTCATAGATGACGGGCACGTGGAAACAGCAAAAAGAAACAAAACGTCCAACGGTTTGTAATGGCCCCAAATCTACTTTTTGATTCCTTTTCACTACCAAACATCCATGTTTATTTTGAAATCATCACTCTATTCATTTAAATCTAGAATCCTGCATAGGCTTTTCTATTTAGCTTCCGTCAGCGGGGCTTCTAAGTCTGTGCCACATAATTGTGGGTAACAAGTTTGCTTTCGGCAGTGTAAATTTAAAAAAATGATAATTTGCAGTAATGATGGGGAGCATAAACACACGGGTCCTTGGGGTGTGGGTCTGTGTAAGTGAGAGAGCAAAAAAATGACACTGATAAACAGGAGGTGAGAAAGAGAGGGATGTGACTGAGAGAAGGCTGGGTTTATGGGAGGGAAAGTTGTGTGAGAGAGGAGATGGAGTGAAAAGATGTAGAGTAGTGAAATAAAGTGGTTTGCGTGGAAAAATTGTAGAGGAAGGCTGTATGTGTGCAAGAGAGGGGAACAGTGTGAGTGTGTGTGTGTGTGTCTAATGTTGGCAAGAAGAGTGCGGGGGCAGAGACGGATCTTAGAGTAAGGAGTTACATTAGAAGGCAAACAAGAATATATATGCAAATGAAAGTGAGTCTGTCGGTACTTCACTAACTGTATTTCAGAAATGTTGGGTGGTGCTCTGTGTTGAGACACATTACCTCGGGAAACTGAGGTTTAACACTGCCCCCAACCCAACCACCCGTGGGCATAGGGTGGAGGTGTCTTTTTGGGGTGTAAGAATGTAGGGGCTCCAGTACCCAGAAAAGCAAACCTTCCAATCCCATAATGCAATACGCTGTTGGATGCCTCTTGACATCCTCGTGAAAAGAATTAAAAGTCAGCTTTGAATATTCTGTTTTTGAGGCAATCTAGGATTAAACAGTCTAGTGTAGCCTTTCAAGTGTCGCTGTGTGTATCCCACTGTTTATGGGCAGACATGAACATTCCTCTAAACAACTAAATGGCCTTCACATTGCCTAGAACAGTGAGTGTCTACTTGGGGTTGGCGCACTCGGACATAGCACCCCACAAAGCCCTCGGTCCCAATGGCATTAAATTGGAGCAGCAAGAGCCAGACATGTCTAAGGAGACCTGAGAAAAGAAAAACAGTAAGATTGCTGGGCCCTCTCACTGAGCCGAGACAAGAGTTTGGCCTGCTTTATATGTCACATCTACAACATCTGTGTGAAGTGCCCTACCTTGGACGGACGCAACACGGACATACGACGGAACGGAGGAAAGGTATAAGTGAGCTCAAGGGGCAGGGAGTGTCCAGTGGTGGGTGAAAGAACTGTGGGGTGGAATCCAAACTATGCAGCCTTGGTAGGCAGCAAGCCTAACTTTTGGCAGCAGCAGACTTCTGAGAAAAACTTTGGGCCCCAGCACTTATTCTTTCACAAATTAAGCAGTGGTAAGAGGAGGTCTGTGTGCAAATCTATGACTTGTTCTAGTAAAAGGGTGTGATCTTCTGCACAGTCTCGCACCAACGGGACTCCTGGCATAATGATGGGGCTTGTTCGAAGTCCCTAACATCAGATGATATAAGACTTCACTCAGCACTGGCCTTCAACACTTTAGACATGGCTGACGGACAGTCCAACACTGTAGAAGTGCATTCCATACGAAATACTTGCAATGCATCTACAGGCATGCAGGCATTCACTATCCCAGAGTACCTGTTTGCCAAGGCCAGACTGGGGACCAAAACCAGCCATGTCAAAAATGTCTAATCCAGCCTTCCTTCCTCTTCTTTCATCTCTACTACTCATTCTCTCTCTACTTTTCTGTGTCTTCCCCCGCTCTTTCTCTCTCTCTACCACTCTCCTTTTCTCTCTCCCTCTATTTACTCTCTCGCCGCTCTTGTGCTCGCTGTTATTTACTTGGGGAGCTGGAGAAAGTGGAGAAGGTAAGTGCCAATAGCAGCCCACTGTCTTCACAAACCGACCTCCATGGGCACCAGGCCACCGAGGAAATGCCTGGTGGAATGAAAGGCCAGCCCTGCTGTTTGACACATGTAGGTGCTCCTCCTTTCAAACTAACGAAGTGCAGGTAGTCATCCTTTCAATCTAACGAAGTGCAGGTACTCCTCCTTTCAATCTAACAAAGTGTAGGTAGTCCTCCTTTCAATCTAACGAAGTGCAGGTACTCCTCTTTTCAATCTAACGAAGTGCAGGTACTCCTCCTTTCAATCTAACAAAGTGCAGGTAGTCCTCCTTTCCAACTAAAGAAAGAAGTGCAGGTCAGGGCAGCACTGGGAACAGAAAACGGACTTGGCAAAGACATCAGGTGGGCGGTTGGGGGTGACGGGGGTTAGGGTGGTGTTAGCGGATAGCTTTGTGCCGCTTTTGTTGCTGGGGGGCAATATTGCAGCCCCCGGCGCCCACCTTGGTGGCCCACCGGGAAAACGCCCGGTGCCCGCTATGGCCAGTCCGGCCCTGGTGCAGGTACTCCTCCTTTCAAACTAAAGAAGTGCCGGTGCTCCGCCTTTCAAACTAAAGAAGTGCAGGTACTCCGCCTTTCAAACTCAAGAAGTGCAGGTACTCTGCCTCTCAAACTAAAGAAGTGCAAGTACTCCGCCTTTCAAACTCAAGAAGTGCAGGTACTCCGCCTTTCAAACTAAAGATGTGTGGGTACTCCGACTTTCAAACTCAAGAAGTGCAGGTACTCCGCCTCTCAAACTAAAGAAGTGCAGGTACTATGCCTTTCAAACTAAAGAAGTGCAGGTACTCCGGCTTTCAAACTAAAGAAGTGCAGGTACTCCGCCTTCCAAACTCAAGAAGTGCAGGTACTCTGCCTCTCAAACTAAAGAAGTGCAAGTACTCCGCCTTTCAAACTCAAGAAGTGCAGGTACTCCGCCTTTCAAACTAAAGAAGTGTGGATACTCCGCCTTTCAAACTCAAGAAGTGCAGGTACTCCGCCTTTCAAACTAAAGAAGTGCAGGTTCTCCACCTTTCAAACTCAAGAAGTGCAGGTACTCCGCCTTTCAAACTAAAGAGGTGCAAGTACTCCGCCTTTCAAACTCAAGAAGTGCAGGTACTCCGCCTTTCAAACTAAAGAAGTGCAGGTACTATGCCTTTCAAACTAAAGAAGTGCAGGTACTCCGCCTTTCAAATTAAAAAAGTGCAGGTACTCCGCCTTTCAAACTCAAGAAGTGCAGGTACTCTGCCTCTCAAACTAAAGAAGTGCAAGTACTCCGCCTTTCAAACTCAAGAAGTGCAGGTACTCCGCCTTTCAAAATAAAGACGTGTGGGTACTCCGACTTTCAAACTCAAGAAGTGCAGGTACGCCGCCTTTCAAACTAAAGAAGTGCAGGTACTATGCCTTTCAAACTAAAGAAGTGCAGGTACTCCGCCTTTCAAACTAAAGAAGTGCAGGTACTCCGCCTTCCAAACTCGAAAAGTGCAGGTACTCTGCCTTTCAAACTCAAGAAGTGCAAGTACTCCGCCTTTCAAACTCAAGAAGTGCAGGTACTCCGCCTTTCAAACTAAAGAAGTGTGGGTACTCCGCCTTTCAAACTCAAGAAGTGCAGGTACTCCGCCTTTCAAACTAAAGAAGTGCAGGTTCTCCACCTTTCAAACTCAAGACGTGCAGGTACTACGCCTTTCAAACTAAAGAGGTGCAAGTACTCCGTCTTTCAAACTAAAGAAGTGCGGGTACTCCGCCTTTCAAACTCAAGCAGTGCGGGTACTCCGCCTTTCAAACTAAAAGAAGTGCAAGTACTCCACCTTTCAAACTCAAGAAGTGCAGGTACTCTGCCTTTCAAACTAAAGAAGTGCGGGTAGTCTGCCTTTCAAACTCAAGAAGTGCAGCTACTCCACCTTTCAAACTCAAGAAGTGCAGGTACTCCGTCTTTCAAACTAAAGAAGTGCGGGTACTCCACCTTTCAAACTCAAGAAGTGCAGTTACTCCGCCTTTCCAAACTAAAGAAGTGCAGTTACTCCACCTTTCAAACTCAAGAAGTGCAGGTACTCCGCCTTTCAAACTCAAGCAGTGCGGGTACTCCGCCTTTCAAACTAAAAGAAGTGCAAGTACTCCACCTTTCAAACTCAAGAAGTGCAGGTACTCCGCCTTTCAAACTAAAGAAGTGCGGGTAGTCTGCCTTTCAAACTCAAGAAGTGCAGCTACTCTGCCTTTCAAACTAAAGAAGTGCAGGTACTCTATCAAACTAAAGAAGTGCAGGTACTCTATCAAACTAAAGAAGTGCAGGTACTCTATCAAACTAAAGAAGTGCAGGTACTCCGCCTTTCAAACTAAAGAGGTGCAGTTACTCTGCCTTTCAAACTAAAGAAGTGCAGGTACTCCGCCTTTCAAACTAAAGAAGTGTGAGTACTCTGCCTTTCAAACTCAAGCAGTGCATATACTCCGCCTTTCAAACTAAAGAAGTGCGGGTACTCCGCCTTTCAACCTAAAGAAGTGCAGGTACTCCGACTTTCAAACTAAAGAAGTGCAGATATTCTGCCTTTCAAACTAAAGAAGTGCAGGTACTCCGCCTTTCAAACTAAACTAAAGAAATGCAGGTACTCCGCCTGTCAATCTCAAAAAGTGCAGGTACTCCGCCTTTCAAACTAAATTTAAGAAGTGCAGGTAATCCTCCTTTCAAACTAAAGAAGTGCAGGCACTCAGGGCCTGCTTAGTTAAAGCAGTGATAACATATAATCCTACATAACTTGTAGCAGTGCTCTGCACAAACGCTGATACTATCGCATGATGTAATTGGCCAGTTGTTGGGTGTTACATTAGTTCAAGAGCACTTGAAATACATTCTCTCTCAACGGACATAATGGTATTATGCGTCTATTTGAAATTATAGAACACTTTCACCAAAATTCATCTTATCGTTCCCAGAAGGATGAAATACTGAGACTTGCTCGTCCGACTTCGGGCTTGCAAACCGCAGATCCCACACAGATCTCGGACTGAGCACTCATCTCACGGAGCTATCTCGGCAGTATGTAAGAATGTTTAATACAGTTCGTCCATCTGCTCACGGTCACTCGGTCGTCGCGTGCAGCTGTGAGTAAAATGCACTCATGAAGATATGAAGGACGGCATAAAATGTCAGTAACAGAGTGCACGCCACTGACACGAAGAAGAGCGACGCTTACCGCTTCATCCAGGACGGCTCGGCTCGCGGTCTCCTGCTGACGCCTCGGTTATGGGGTCTCCTGTGAGGGGTTACCACCGATCCTGGGGACGAGGGCTCCTTTCCTGCCCAGCAGCTGCCCGTCCTCTCTCTCTCTCAGCCGCACCGAGCGCGCTGCGAGGCGCCTTCTACAACTGTTTCAAACCGCACTCGTCCCAGAAGGGGACGCCCGAGGCGGAGGGGAGGCCGGACGTGCATGGGGCTGAGCGTGGCAGGGTGGAAGGGGAAGTGTGGGGAAATGTGATATTAAGAAGCCAGGCCAACGTGTTTGCAAAACAAATGGCTTGTGGTGGGCACGCCACAGGCCCTCACTAGCCACCCGGGCCGCAGGAGTGGGCCACGCTCTCCACTGTGGTCCAGCTGGCTACAGATAAACAGCGCACGCTCTCCTCGGCTGAGCATGCGACCTTCTGACGCACAAGCAGGGCCCTCTTGCTTCCACGTCCCTGAGCCCCTGTGGTCAGAGACCACAAGAAGCTTTTATTTCGTTTCTTCACATTTAACTTTAGAGTAGAGGTCTGAACTTTCATGGCCACTGCTTTTGCACTGGGTGCAGCCGTATCGAAAGGATGCCCCTGTGCAAAGCAAAGAAAATGACCCTCTGACTGCTGTTGAGGGGGCAGTAAAATACAGCAATTATCAAGGTTCAATATGGTCCTCAGGGCGCCGGTGCCAGTGCACCTGCTGCACCAGTGATAGCTACACCGTAGAATGGGCGTAGAAAACACAACAGTGGTATGTTTTATGGCTTTGTGCATGCGATGTCGGCATATGGCTGCTACGCACGATCACTGGAGCAGTGCTGGATGGTAACATTAATAAATGATGGGGCACTCCCCATAAATGCTGCTGGTCGCCGGTCCCTCCGTCCGGTGCTCCTCTCCACTCGCCGATTCTCAGCCGCGGCCCTTGGAGGGAGTTCCGTGGGGCGGTAAGGTGGGGCGGGGGAGGGGCAGGGTGGGGGGGGTTCTAAAAACCGGAATATGGATAATTGCAGGTAAGTAAACAATTAAATAAACAAAACGAATTTCGTAGCGCGCGCTGCATCGCAATGAATGAAAATTAATGGTGAAATATTCTGTATATGTTTCAGTGTCCATAAAATCAGAAACCTTTCTCAGAGACAGATCTTGCCCATCTCTCTTCCCCCAGCCTTCCCCGCATCAAAGCTCACAACACCCGAGACCCTCTCTACAAAGTGTTCAAGGAACGTAGGTGCTAAAGAATACATAGAAAAGCTTTTTGATTTCCAAGTAACACTTAGATCAGTTGTTTTTTAGAAAATTTGTCTTAAAAAGTTTCGTATGTAGGCGGCCGCTTCGCTCATATAATATGTAGTCACATAACGTTGTGGAAGCTAAAAAGAAACAGTTACATTTAGCTGCGTTAGTAAAGTAACACACATGATCAGAAGAGGTTTGCAACAATCTAGCTAGGGCTAGCCATGGAAAGAATTGCTACCCTTATGTAGGGACATGAATTCGCTCTCAACTACTTTGCAACCAGTGTGATCTAACCAACTTGGCTATGGGTATTAATTCAGGCATTAGTTCTTTGGTACTGGTTTCTTGCAAACACAAGGAGATGACGGACGGAGCGCTGAAACTTTTCAGACACTCACCCCCAGTCACAGATCTGGTTTGAATCCATCATCGTTCTTTAGCTCACTTCGCCACCTCAGTTCCGACCCAGCCCTATGCAAATCAGTCTTGACCCTGTTGCTCATGGGGACAGTCCAGCCTGAACTGCCAAGCCAGGTTTTCCCTGGACCGGAAGCTGGTTTCTTGCACCTGTTATCAATCAATGTTTATTAACAAGCTGCGGTCTCAGGCTTTCATGAATCCTCCTAAAACAAGCATTGGCAAAGATAATAGGTCTCCTCTTTTGGCTTTACCAGTTCCTTTTTTATTTTTTGCAGAGCATGGTCAGTGGCAATAAAATAAACAATAACTGGGGTGTGTCCATCTTGCAAAAGTAAATTAAAAAATATATTAAAATTGCACAAAAGTGCTTTCTGTAGAAAGGAGTGGCCCGCCAGCAGAATGCATCTGCTGGGCCATCCCCCAAAAATAAAATAAATAAGAACATGATGGGGGGTGGTGCAAAGGTGGAGTGGCCGGGGGTGCCTGTAAATCCCATTGAACCACAGTTGGTGACAGGGAGAACTGCAGGAGCAATGGAAACAGGGAATGTTAGTGGACTAAAAGAGGAGCGAGGTGAGTTTAAAAAAATCAACAAAAGAATCTCTGAGCCGAATGGGGAGGGATGGGGAAGCAACGGCTGGACCTTAGGCAAGAGCAACATAGAGTAACAGTAGAGGGGCAGGGATGTGAAGAGGAGGCAGTACATGGGCGAGAGATCAAGAAAGCAAACAGAAAAGAAACAAAGTAATTTTCTGATGTGTAGCCACAGAAAGGATACAAGTCGTCCAATTTAAAAGATGGTAAGGGTCAGAGGCGGTCCCTCCATTGGAGCGGAGGAGCGCCACCACCCTGCCACCAACAGCGTATAAAACAATAATAAAACGGGCTTTAACCCGTTTTATTATTGTTTTATTTTAATCCCCTGGACCTGCCACCAAGACTCTGACGAGTCTCGGGGTGGGTCTAGAGGATGACACTGCTGGTGGGGAAGTGGTGGGCACACCCTTCACTGTGCAAGAGGGTTTGGCCAGCCGTCTCAGGCCGACCAAACCCACATGCGTAGTTAAGCTCTCTCCAGCCCAGCTGCATTGCTGCGGCTGGAGAGAGCAGGCACATGTTCCCAATCTGCCAGGAGCTCAAGTTGCGACACTCAGGCCCATCCCGACACTGCTTTCATGCAGCATCAGGATTGGCGGCAGTGCATTCTGGGTACCTCTAAGTATTGGTATTCAAGTTTCAAAAGACCTTTATTCGAATTTGTTAAAATTCATAAAAGTACCGACACATCATATACATACACATAATACAAAACAATTAAATAAATTACACTTCATAGTGACAAGACAATTCATACAAAAAATAGACAGTAAATTCCATTAACTTATAAGGTTTAAGCAGTAGTATTTTTTGACTGGATCTGATTACAAGGACTTTCCATGGTCTTACGTGCACGTATGGCTAGTCTTAGAAAAGTGCTAGTGCGAAACGTCAATTCATCATTGTCCAGGGTGAGCAACAGCATATAGGATTCCTGGAGAGTAAGAGGTCTGAGCTTTCTAAAATATGGGAATAAAAGCCATTTGGTATATCTCACATAATATTTACAGAAAAACAAAAAGTGCCAATCATCTTGAGTGCTTGTGCCGTCACAGGGGCAGGGAGTAAGGGCAGTATGATGTAGATACCCCAAAGGAAAAGAAAGCAGAAATTTAACAGTTCCTGCCCTTAGACGAAACAATAGAGATCTTTCCCAATTCGACATAGGCAGTAATAAGTAGGATGGCATAGTTTGCATACAGAGACCATTACCAATGTATTTTTTGACCCCTGATTTCTGTAGTTCAATTCCAAGCCGTTCATTACGATAAAGTGCATAGAGTGCCTTTTGAACCTCATGTTTGTCCTTTGGTTCAATAGCCGTTGGCTCTGTAAACAAAATACCTCTTCCAATTTCATTAAATATTTTAAAAACTTCTTTAAACCAGGGGATCTGTATGCCTTTATCACTATTGAGGCAGTCCCTAATGATGTTTTGCGTAAGGGCAGCAGCCTCATTCCTCCAGATTCTAATCCAGAAGAGTGCTGGTCTTGCTTTAATAAAGTCGTTTATGAATGGGAGGTTAAGTTCGTTATGACAGATGAAATTGGAAGAGGAAATTGGTGCTCCCAGCAGTTTCCTGCAAAAGCGGTTTTCCTCTCTTTGGATACCAATGCTGCTGGCCGATCCCCAAACTTCAGCTCCATACGTAGCAACAGGGGAACACTGTAATTTAAAAATTTTAAGAATAGCTTTAGTGGCGCCAATTTTCTTGGGGCGTGGGAGGCTCAGGACGGAGTTGTTGGCTTTCGAGAACTTGCTCGTGGCGTGGGCCACATGCCCACTCCAGGAGCCGTTCGCCAGTATTGGTATTATATACAGTAAGTCTTCAGCAACAGACATACAGTAATAATATGTCTGTGGATGAGACCTAAAAATTCACTCTAGGCAAATGGCACGCAAAGTCACTTTAGATAACTTTATGATTTTTGTGAAATGGCAGCCAACAGAGACAGATATTTTTAAGAAGAATTATGTCAGGCTTGCAATACAGTGTTCCAGGGGAAGAAACAGAGTAGCTTCCAGATATCATTTTTTATCTTACCCCCATACAAAATTCTAAAATATACAATGAATAAAATCTCTAGTAATCTCACACAAACACCAACAAATATCACACTTTCAATGGCCTTCCTTTTTCACCGGAGAGGGTGCCCATTTTAAGCAAGAGCTACAATGCCACCAAAATGGTGGTTAGTGCTATACAAATGCTGATTACAAAACCTAATATAGCATACAATACCAAAATACCATATAAATATATATTTGAACCTTAATGATTCTCCATTTAATTTGATACAGAGTGCTCCATGTTATATTTTCTCTCCCAACATTTATGCTGGTTAGTAAGACACTAATGGAAGAGGCTAGTTAGTCATAGTCTTCTGTGACTACTCTAAATAGGTTGCTAAGTGAGTTTCAGCCAACCAAAATATTTAGAACGGTGGCCTTACCTACTGATGAATCCCCTGCCTTCTAAACTCAGCAAGAGTGGGAAGCAAGGGGGTGAAGAAACAAACAGGGACAGTGATAATGTGTGATTCCTGAGATAACTGAGGTTATGAAACTGGTGCTCATGGAAAGCGCTGTGATACCCGATGTCTCGGGTTTAGTTTGCGCTATATAAAACTAAAAAAATAAAATAAAAAGTAATGTTGAGTTAAACGTCGGGGAGTTCGCACCTGTGTTTTGCCCTTCCCTCATTGGGTGCCTTTCCTATTGGACTTTGGTCCAACATTGTTTGCAGACCCTCAGTGAATCATGTTAACAAGTATTAATGCCTTGGGCAGAGGGCAGTAATGCGTAATTAGTGACAAAATCATTAACAAAACTTTGACAACACGTGAAAGAACACAACATTGCTGTTTGGTGATAAGTCACTAAGAAAGAATGGCAGTACTTAGAGCAAATTCGAGAGCAAAGCAATACCAATGGCCTGTAGGGGGTTCCAAAGTGGCCCCAAAAGCAACAACTACAGCCATATTGCAATTGAAAGATAAGGAAGGGGGTTATTACTCCGGGGTGACAAGAAGCCTAGCGCCGGCTCTGTAGTTGTCAACCTACAGAGCACCGTGAGGTCCAGTCTCACCCGCTCTGCTTCTTTCTCAGTCCAGGCCTGCAGGATGCTGGAGTGATGTTCAAATGTAAACTGGACAGACCCAGTGAAGGGAGTGGCAGGTGACTCAGAAGGCTGCAGCATCCCTCAGGGACAGAGGCCACAAAGGGCATTGCACATTCTCAAATCTGTCCAAGCAGATGGTGGTGCCTGGTGCGACAATCACTTTTGGCGCCCCCAAGTCTCATGACCGCCTCCTCGGATTCCCTCCCTACCACCTGCAAAAGTGCCCCTCATCTCTCCTATCATAAGATATTGCTAAACACAGCGCCCCCTGAGGTCACAGCGCCCCCTCACAGATCAGCGCCCAGTGCAGCGCACCAGTCGCACTGCCCTAAAGCCGGCCGTGTGTCCAAGGGCGTTCATGTCAAGAAGATTGAGAGGCTACAAGGACGCGCATTGGATCAGGCCCAGCACAAGGGTTTTTGGTTCCCAAAGAGACGTTACATTTTGATGCGACTCACGCGCCAGTGAGGCCTTTTCTGAGGCTTCTCGAGGCATTCTATTGCCCCTTGGATAGTGGCCCTGTGCTGACGTTGCCTTGCCTGGGACAGATCACACTATATCTGCAGTAAATCTACTAAAGTCAACCCTGGAGGCATCTCAGCCCAGCAGCCTGGTCATCTTGCACCAACCATCCCCGTCCCTGGGTTCCCCTCGCCACATCGCAATCAGATCGGCCCTCCGGAACAGGTTTGTGCAGTAGGGAATGGAGCAAACCGGCTCAGCAATCCTCTTTCTGATGATGTAACAACAAATGGAACACTCGCTTCAGACTTAGCCCCACCTTTCTCATTCGAAATGGAACACGATTTACTCAGTTTCTTTCTAAGAAAATACATCGAAATTATGCAAAACACATTTGTTCAATTTTTTAGCTGGTGCAAAACTTAAGTGCATCGCAAGATGTGTTTGCTTCATTACCGCTAAAGAAAGCCGATAAAATGCTGCAAAATGCATTGACTCCATTTTAATGATCAGTAAAAGACTGTGCATCACTGTCCCAAATTCTGACACAACGTGGATCTTGAAATGCTTAGCATACCGATCTGAGACAAGTAAACAGAGCTGGAAAGGAATCTGCAGCAGCGGATGGAATTTGTTTATTGACTGTTGAAGCCTAGAAATGTTGTATTCCTGAAGAAAGGACTTCAGTTCAGCACCGGAAATACCAGGTGATGGCCCTAGTAAATCTTCTACAGCTCAGTGAGTCTAGAATTGACAAATCGATATCTATAGAATGGCACTGGACAAGATGGGTGAGTAAAGGTATTGCCCACCGCTGACATCTGTTGTGATCCGCAGGTCATGAATTCTAATCACAGCCAGGGCTTTCCACTCTTCGAGCCGTCAAGGTAAGCATATTGAATGAACCAGGGGCAAATAAGCTATTATTTTTATACATAAAGTTATGTTGGTTATTTGCAAAGTACAGCAAAGCGCTGGAGGGGTTGGTGAGATCGAACAGAGGGGCCAGGAGAGAGGACAGGAGGTTCAATAAATAGAGAACCAGGAAGGAGCCTTGTGGAATGACTGGTATTTCCCTAAAGTACAAGTTATTCTCTTGGAGGCGCGATAATGTCCTATAGTGATCTACCCTTCGAGCTCTGGGTGACATGTGTGGATGGAGGTACAAGGGGAGGCGGCCAGTGGCGGCGGGGCAGAGAGTACAAGGTGGCAGGAGGGGGCAGGATATGAAGAAATATCCTGCACCCGTTTACACAATGATGAAAAAGATTTCCTTTCTCACAACTAATTTCTCAGTAAAAGAGAACAATGTATTCCTTTTGCTCAATTAATTTCTTAGTAGAAGAGAACGGTGTATTTCCCAGTGCCACACCACTTGATTGCGCCTTCTAAGTAAACGAGAAGCCAGATAAACTTTGCATCTTTGTGCACAGCGGTAACTGAAGTGCGGATCCGAGGTGCAAACATTTTAAAGCGCTAAGCAGTGCTGACAGATTTTCAGCACTCGGAATTTCTCAAAAATGTTTTTTGAAGCCAACCTCCATTGATTTCAGTTGAAAATTCTTAAAATAGCCACACTGCGGTGCACGCTTTCTTGTTTTCATGCCAAAGTGGGGCTCTTTTTAAGAATTCAACATCGAATAATTTGTAGTTAGGAATTGCACGTTTTTCGCTGTTACGTTATCAGCCAATCAAGGGATCTGTCTGCAGAGGGCCTGTTTGTCTCTGAACTGCCACCGGTTTCAAGACCTTCACCCTTCCTAGACGTGAGAAAGTTTAGAGTGACTGCAACGTTTTTTTGGCGGAAAACTGTCCAGTGCAACTATCTTTATTCTAAAGCATCTTTCGTGTCTCAGTGATTCCTCAGCCCTTAGCAGATGGCCGCTTGGTAGCTCTGTTGTTCTAGAGCTGAACAAGTTGCTTTGTCATTCATGATATGACTAACTCATATAATTATATAGTGTATTCAACCAGTTGCTTCGTAATTCATAATACGACTTTTTTACGCAATTATATAGGGCAATGAGCTGATAGCTTTCCCCCCTAAATAAAGCCACCACCCACGGTTGAGTAGTTCAGCCAAATTCCACCCCTTCCATTCCGGTACCTTATTTGGTTGACAATTATTGACCATCTTCCGGTTTCCTCTTCACCTACGATGCACAGAGGATAGTGGTCTGTTATAAACGTGGCCTGACTGTAGGTGTTGTTAGCCACTGAATATGGACCCCCCCCCCAGCCTAGACAATAGATACCCCATTAGTGTATGATAAAACCACAGTCCGATAAGACAAGCGCGCGTTCAATGTGACGTCCATGAGCACTTCCTCTTTATTGTCAAGGTTTAGCCTCCCAAGCAGCCCCACGCTTGATGTGAACTTGCCATCTGTATTACTGCATCCTTAAAGCAGTGCTTAATTTGAGCCGGTGTTTTCAGGTGATCCCCACCGCCTGTTAATTGTCAACACCCGTCACGTATGAGACTCTGCCACATGGTGGCGCTGTCTAATTTAGAAAAGACCCCAACAACAGTTGTTTATTAATTCAATATATATTAAAAATGACCAGTACCTGCCGCCTGAGCTATTCTTTTAGTGTTAGGCACCTGGAATAATCTGAGCTGTCACACCTGTAGAAGTGGGATGGTTAGCAGTTGTATTGGTGCTGTCATTGGCAGCCCTGGCAGGGCATTGGGTAGTGTGAGCTGCAGTGGCCTCCTGATAGGGGGCCCTGGCACTGATTTTTTTTACCCATCAAGCACTGCCTCAAGGTGTCACCGTGCAGCTACCCACATTAATTATCGTGGTGGCTCAGAGCACTAAGAATTAGATGCTTACGTGTAGGCAATCTCTAGATCACAGATTTGAGTATCGCCACGGTCAACTCACTCTATCGTCATTCAAATGCAATAAATTGAGTACCACTAAATTGGGTGAGAGGATCACCTCTCCTGCTATGTATTTACAAAATTACACACTAATTTACTATGTTATGTTGTGTTATGTTATGTTCTTGGCATTTATATAAGACACAATTGGCAGTAGTGTGGCCTTGTTGTGCAGTTAACTGTTTGGGGGTACTTTCTGCACAATTTTGAGGTGTTCCTCACACTCCAAAGTCTCATTCGTTCTGTTCTGAGATCTTTTGTGTATTGTTTTATTGTTCACCTCTGAAACTCTGCAGCGTTGCTCATGTAGAGTAAGGTTGGATGATAGAATACCATAAAAAGAAGAATAAGTGATCATGAGAGATGGGGGGTGTCAATGCCTTAGTCATAGGGCTGTAGATGCACTGGCTGGTGATGGGAAGTTGGGACCAGACAGCTTTCGCTGCATCTCTTATAGTGATCATCAGCAGAGATCAAACACTGCTCCTCACATTTACCTCTGAATCATTTATGGATCTTTTAATAATCTCTGAAAAGAACCGCCTGCTGAGAGCGGTTTTATTTGCTCTGATTCCTTTGCTTTGAGAGTCAATGCTGCCTAAAAGAAGTCTAAAATACTAGTGATGCCAGGATAATCTCAGCTCCAGAAATTAATGAAATGCCAGTGAAGAGGAGAAGCAGATTCAATTGTTCAAGCGTGTGAGGCTTGCTTAGGAGAAATGTGTAAGCACACACACAACTCATCCTTGAACGAAACATTAGCTAACAATGTTTTTAACCCCAAACAAACCAAAGGTGATGGGAGGATGCTTGCCATAAATCTAAGCATTAGCAATCGATTGGGTACCATTTCAACCCCTCTTTCCTTTGCCCACCATGCCATTTCTAGACCCAGCCATACGCAAATCGGTGATAGTCCAAGGTGAGCAGTCCAGCCCAAACTGCCCAGCCAGGTCCTCTCTGAACCAGAGGCTTACAATTAATTTTGTTCAACAAAAGCTTATTAATAGAAGTCTGATAACAAAACCACTTTATCAGTCGCCAAGCACCAGAACAGATTTCAGTTGACTAAGTCAGAAGGTGAGCTGAGGTTGGTGAAGGTTGGAACCAGCTGGATTGTTCTTCAGAGAGGCATACTTTCTCAACTTTTCCATTACTCTTTCTAAAGCCAACTTGGGCTTTCGTAGAACTTGACCATGGATTGACTACTCCAGGAAGCGACTGAGAAACAGAACATTACCGTATTTTGTTGCGAATAGGAGATTACTGCAGTTTACTTACCCACAATACTATTATTATTATTATTATTATTAGTCAGATTTGTATTGCGCATGGATGCCCCAGCGACGGGGCGTCCCAGCGCAGCCCAAACCCAAGACATAAGCAAAAGAGATAGAAATAAAATGTTAACCCAGAAGGCCGGGGAAGAGCCAGGTTTTTATACCATATTATTAACCACAATGCATTATAATAATAATGTTTATATGGTTATCAAAGCAACTGTACATATAATAGTAGTAAGAATTGTGCTATTATTAACAAAACTATTTTGTAGTTAGAAAAACAACATTAATAACAACAGCTTGCTCTTTTCAAAGTTCTTAACACCTCCGTTTTATTGTTTTAAGTGCTTTAAACTGGTGTTAATACAGGGGCCAACTGGTGAATGATGACATCATATGCCTCAAAACCCAAGAAGGCTTCATCAAACAAAGGGACATTCTAAAATGCGTATTGTTTGTATTTGTTTGTTTTTTTTGTGAAAACTTTATTTATCATTTTACCAATTATACCATCAATGACATGTCAAAAAATGGTTCCTGAATAATTTGTCTTGCATGAACAGCCGTGCGATACAGTGTACAACGTGATACCACCAACCACCCTGCGATAACTTTATTACGCTGTACTGATCCTTACCCTAGACATTTTATACTAGACACTCCTACACAATGTACCACCCAGAACATTCAACTATACTCCCAGATAAAATACAAACAGTTTATACAGTGTGTCAGCACGCAATTCAACCCACCCCAGTGGGAACTACGCCATCAGGGGTGCCATCAGGGGTAGTAGACTGCAAAGTTTGTAAATATGTTTTCAGTGGATCCCAAATATCCTTCGGGCGAGCCCTAGGTGGAAGCAGTGTGGCATAGAGTTCACAATTCGTATTGCAGTATGTGAGACTGGCAAGCCATGCAGCCGTCGTAGGGAGGGATCTACTGCCCCATCTCAGTGCTATCTCCCATTTGGCTGAAAGCAGAGCAAGTGCTACAGATCTCCGTAACTTGGGGGGCATATTTGGCACATACCCCAAGAGGGCAACTTCGTGAGAGGGGTCAATGTCTAGTGAGATCATTTGGGAGAGTGTTGCAAAAACGGCCTCCCAAAACTCCTCAATCTTGGGACAAGTCCATGTTAGATGGGGAAAATCCGCCTGGGGGCTACCACATTTTCAACAATTATGGGGCCGGGATGGGCCAATGGAGTGGAGTTTAGCCAGAGTCATATTGTTGCAAAATATATATGTATATCCATTTAATTTCATATGTGTGCACTCAAACTAACACGAGGCCCAGAGCTCCAAAGGGCTTCCTATCTGACCTTGCCTGGGCAAGCTTCCAGCAGCTATTCTGGATCCGCCTTAGAGGTCACTTTCGTTGTCCTGACGTCATCATAAGTTTCTTATCTGGTTGTGCAAGTTACTTACACAGTGCCGAGCCAGCCTTTCTGGTCTGCCCATATCTAGCCATTTATAATTGGCATGTTACACATCCCTGTTAGCCATATTTGGCTTGGTGCCTTGTTCTAGTTCTGCTGACATGGCATTACTAAATGTATATACCACCCAGAAACCTGTCACTCTGGGAAGAAGCGGTCTGAGAGCCCCTAAGGCTGGAGATCTGACTTCTTCCTTGCTAATTAGCAATGATGCATGCTTTTGGTACCAATAAATAAAGTCCACTCTGTTTCAGAGCAAACCTGCTATGTCTGGTGAGTTTCATTAATTTGCTCCTGGGAGGGTGCCAGTATTTTCCCATCAGAATGGTGTCAGAAAGTGGGACATTGGAGGACTGTGATGTCATCAGTCGGTAAGTGAGATTTAAGCACATATAAGCTCGCCAGAGGAATTTAAAATGGAGAAGTTTGTGTCAGCTATTGAGACTTCACACGTTTGCGTGCAGCAAAAGGCAGGCGCGGATCGTCCATTGGGGCGTTGGGGCGTAGCCCCCCCGCCCCGCGCACGCGCCCGCCCGCATCCGCAGCTCCCTCGGTGTCTCTGAACTTAGTTTACTTAAGTTCAGAGACGCCGAGGGTGGGGAGAACTAACTGACAATGCATGTCAGTCAGCATGATGTTGGACCGTGGGCAGTCCGGCGTCATGTTGACTGACATGCATTGTCACAAGCCAGGGAAAGGCAGCACAAGTGCGCATGAGTGGGCATGGAGATCAATTTTTAGTCCGTGCCCAGTCATGCGTACTTGTGTTTTTACTGCCTTGCGCATGCCCATTAGGAGCCCCTCCGTCTCCTAATGGGCAGGCGGCGGGCGTAGCATAAGCTGTGCCCTCAGCCAATCCTGGTGCTGGGATTGGCTGAGAGGAGTTGGCAGGCCCCTCCAGTACCGTTAGTGAAGGCGCCCAGGGGATCAGTGGTCTGAGAGGTGGCGTGGACCCGTGGACCGGCTGTGAGGTAAGATTAAAAAAAAAAAAATTCATTCCCCCCCGGTGCGTGACCCATCCCCCCCCCCAGCCGCGACTGCAAAGCATGCGTAGTTAGCCAAGTGTATAGGGGAGCGCTGTAGTCTTTTTTGAAGGGGTTGTGATGTGGTCAGTCAGAGGGAGGGAGTGCCAGAATCATTCTCCTGGCAATTACGGAGAAGAATAGAGTCATGGAACCCCATAGATGATGCCACTGCGGCGACCGCTGTTTATCCGATGCGATGAATTACACGACTGTAAACTTCCCTGTGAACATGGTAAACACCATGCCGATTTGGGTGTTTATGTCATTAAAATCTGCATGTTCCTGATTGACATGGCTTTTTTGTCTGGGAAATGTCGATACGTTTGACCTGCTGAATTGTAGTGGGTGGGTGGGTGTATGTGGGGGGAGGAGATAGCTCATAATTTAGACTCGTGTGCCATCCGGGGTTTGCACCAAGTACCAGAATGAAAGCCCGATTCAATCGCTGGGGGTTGTACTTCTATTTGATTAAATGAAATGCAGAGATCGGGATTAAAATCAAACTATTTTGCCCTGTGTTAGTGCATCAACCATGCGACCCCTGAACGTGGTGCCAGCCTGAAGGAGGGTACGCTGACGCTCGGCAGTATATACTACTACACTTAAGGCTGTGACAAAAAAAATAGGCCAGGGCATCAAAATAAAAGTGGCCCCCATTAGCGCACCAGATAGCAAAGAAAGGGCCCACATTTACAAATCACGTCAGATTAGAACTTGTAAAGACGCGCGGTATGGATATGTTGGCTGGTGTATTGAGCATGGCATGGGCACACTCTAGCCATATCTCATAGCCTCTGTATATTGTGCACATGCAGCGCTCTAAAACACAGCAGCTTCCAGGCACACTGGACTCGGCTGTATCATGCGGATCATGTGCAGTCATGCGAGCAGCCTCCTGGCAAAGCGAGCAACTTCTTTGCACAGGTAGCAGCCATGCGATAAACCCAGAAATACTCAATCACACTCCACAGAATTCCACCATGTTGTGCAAGGTCTGGGCATACTGATCATCACTCTATTCCTATCCGAGAGGTTGATTCCACGGACCATTCATCGCCCATCTCCTCTTAAATGATAAATAATTAAATCGTATTGCTTTATCTACCTTCCTGCTCCCTAAAATTTGCTTAAGAATGCACCATTTGTCCACTCTTTTTTCAAAATTTTCTCGGGGGAGAACCCTCCTGACTCCCCGTAGGTTGTTCAGGCTCAATCTAGCTGCAATAATTTTACGCCTCACCACTTTCAAATGTCACCAGCCGCCACTGGCAAAAGGACCACTGGTCGTCAAGAATAGGATGCCCCAAATCGCGTTACCATGCCTCTCGAAATTGTCTGTATTTCTTAATGATGCAAGACTGGGCATAGACAACTTTTTTTTCTCTTTACTGAATGTCCCCTTTAACATTCAGTACAATGGAGCTTAGTTTATCGACCTATGGAGGGTGAAAGCCTGATTTGGCCTTGTTAAGTTTCAAACGTATTACTTTCAGGTCACACCTGAGACCAACAGTGAATGGTTGATGCGTTGAGCTATCCCAACAGTGTTGTGCATCCACGGGGCATTACAACATTGGACAAGCCTTCCAAGAAGGCACATTGCAGGACCTGCATGGATTTCCATTATCTGTGATTTAAAGAACAGATTTGGGCACATCGGAGTAAAAAAAAAATATTCCATCTTCTTTTGGCCACCAGAGATGGCAGCACCTGTGCATGGGTCTACGTCTGATCTCATGGATGCCAATTAACGGTTGCCAATGACAGCAGCTGTTATGTGTACATGTCCCTTCTGTGTCCCTGGCACTGCCCTTGCTAGCCTTGGTCTTAGTGGCAATGAAGACAGCAGATGAAACAGAAAGTGAAGAGTCTTGTAATTGCAATGCTTACTGTCTCTGTGTTCTGCTCCTTGCCTCTGCCCTGCCCCAAAGCAACAAATAGGAGGCTCATGAGGGTCAAAGGGTGGAATAATGAATGAACCTTATGATGTCATCAGGGGGTTCTAAGGGCGCATGATGTCTCGGTGAATCAATGTCCACGTCCAGGAGGTGAGCTTCATCCAAACCCTGGTAGGGCTCTGCGCACTAAGGACAATAATTTGTGATCCGCCCACACTGGTGTCAAGATGGTATATTTCAGAACTCTTTGCAGCAGTGCAGTGAACTAAAGAACAAATCTAATCAGGAAAACGTGCGCCTGAAAAATCAGCAGGAACCATCTCTGTGAGTGCCAGAGAAATGCTGAGATCAGTGCATCTAAAAGGAGTAGAGACCTTGGAGAGCTCGACAGACTCCCCAGCACTTGCCAATACACCAGCTCACAGAGCACAGCGTGGGACTGGGCCGAGCCCCACCAGCGAGCATGTCACATACAGAACAAGCATTGGCATAGCCAATAGGTCTCGCATTTGGTACTTTATAAGTGTTTAGCCATGCAACAGTTGCATAACTAAATACTTATAAGGTCCCAAATGCGAGACCTATTGGCTATGCCAAGCGGCCCTGCGGCCGCGAAAGTGAAAGTAATTGCGGTAAAACGCGGCGCGCGCGCCCGCGCACATGCACTGTAGCTCTAGGCTGGCCTGGTAGCACTTTTTGGAGCCCTCTCAATAAGTCTCGCCAGACCAGCGCATGCGCTGGGTCAGGCGAGACCTAAAAAACAGAGTGCAGAGGAGCCGGCCCTGAATACTACAGGCCTGGCGAGTCACCAACAAGGACGCGTGATGCGCTGTCGTTCATACTGAGCTCAAGTACAGGCAGAATTAGATACGAACTCTTGCCTGCGGTGAGGAGATAAACAGGGAATATAATAACTGGATTTTTTTTTAATACTTATCCACCACTTGATGCAAGAAAGTGCCCTCTCTTAGCATGTGAGGATATGAGAGGAAACAGCCGGCACTCCCGTGTGTTTGGATGGGAACATGTGTGTCAGGCTTGACTGACGAGGAGCTAAGTTGTGTGTTATCAAGTCTCTCTAAGTGGGCTCGGGGAGAGTGTAGATGAAGGATGAACCTTGTGTGGACCTACACTGATGATCCAACGGAGGTAGGGCAGCGGGTGATAGAGCTGGTGTTAGACATCTGACTGATAGCGTGTGTGTGAGTGATAGCAACTGGCGTGTGCTGAATGACCAGAGTCGAGGGATGGCCCGTGGACCTAAGATGTTGTTAAGTCACAGGGTTAGTGCAACAGATTGGTTTTTAGGCCTCAGGAAGTTCTTTTTTTAGTCTTAGGTGGTGCTGGGAGGACATTTTAGAGGAATCTTTGGTACACTTCAGAAGTGACTTGAAATCTACCTAGGTGCAGGGGAAAGACAAACACAGGAAGAGGAACAAAAGCGCTGGAATAAGAAACAAGCACATGGGATTGACAAGAAAGCTGACCAATGGTAGCTGCGTGCTGGCCCAAAGACCAATGTAATTTTTGGTACTGTCCACAATAGATCTTTTTGACAACAGACGCTATAAACTGTCTGTAGATGAGACCAAAAAGCACACTAAAGATAATGTGAATTCCAATGCAGTGTAACATTAAAAGTCTCTAAACAAATAATATAATTATTGGTTCAATAAAAAAATGAAGCTTGTGCACAGGCAAAACACCGATGATAGCCTACCACTAACTGCATGCAGTGTTGCACTTTGACACTCAAACACTTTCTGAAACTACATAACCTTTTAGGCACAATAGAGACAATCGTTTCAGACAAAATCGAAGGACCCTACGTTAGTTTCTGGTTTTTCTTGCGGTCAGTGGCAGTTGGTTAAACCACATTTAAAGCGTGACTGTCAAAACCAGCATTTAAAATAACTCACACAAGCTCTGCACAATAAAATGTCATACAACCATTCATCACTGACTCCTGGAGAGACCACAGATGGACATTTATACAGGTGACAATCCTTCTGTTAATAAATACTCATTCGATATGTTTTATTACTGCTCCAAGGGATTACCTAGTCCGTTCAAATTAAGTTTATTGGGCTAACAAAATGCCGATGTAAACAGTTCCAAAATAAAATCAAGTTTTTTAAAGTTTTCTACGACAAACATTCATTCACATTGAAAGGCGCATGAAAAGCGACGCACTGGGTCTCCAACCTTTTCGGGACTGAGAGCTACTTATGTTCAATGAAATGCATTGAGAGCTACTATTATGATTCGTGTTGTATAATCTCTATTTTGTTATATGCATATTAATTCAACCAATCAAAAGCTTTCTAATTTAATAAGCTGGGCCGCACACAGATGAGCAGCTTAGAGGTAGCTGGAGAGCTACAGTAGCTCACGAGCTACTGGTTGGACCCAATGAACTCGAACACTCGATTCCGGCACCACTAGGCTTAATTTCCATTCGGCCAGTAAAGTGTGCAGAACAGCAATTCTTCCCATGTACCCTTAATCATGGAGCTGGATTTACATTGATATGGACCTCCTTGGCGTAAGCTTTTTGGAATTGCACACTCCTTCATGTATTTGCAAACCGTAGATGGACCCCAGTTTCTTTCTATTTTCTTCCCAGCCCATCTCATGAATGCCTCTTACTCCCCTCTAACTCCTCGCTCCCTTTCAATTATAGGCTGTGTGTAGACCCACATTTCCCTCACCCCAGGCCCCATTGTAACCCCTATCCCTACTGCTCCTCCCTGCCCTGGTCACTTCATCTCTTCTACAGTGGGGGTCCCGGCAATGCCCTGTGAGGACCTATGTGTGTGCCTCAGTTGACCTCGCGGTTATTTAGGACAGTGGGAGCAGACTGTCCTTGTGCTGGTGTCCTAGGGAAACAATGGAAGCTGGGTAAGCCTCCTTTCACCACACTGCCACTTTTTCACCCTGACATGTCATTCCCTACTAATAATGAATGTAAAAGTCAGTACCTAATGCTTTATTTCCAGTTAGTCAGCTTTGTGCTAGGGCATCTTGTGTATATATACTGTTGCTAAGTATTTGTGCTTACTTTATGTGATTGTATTTACTACATGTGTAACTCATGTAACTACTGCTTTGCCAACTATGTAAAGCGCTCTGATACTTTCGGGTCAAGTTTGCGCCCGCTATATAAAACTCGATGAATGAATGACTAAAAATTGTCCTGGAGGAAATTCTAGAAGGGCAGGAGCATGCCTCCTCACCTAAAACAAGGGTCTCTGGAATCTAAGAGAAAGTATTGGGCTCATCTGGAGGGGTGAAATCAGAAAACCTTACGCTGCGTGGGATGATTCCTTCTTGTGCTGTCGGGGGAAGCAACCTACCAGGTGCTTTGCCTCTCACCTTGATTACCGCAGGGGGCCTATCTCTCTATGGTGCGAGCCGTGACCCCGCTAGGAATTGGGAGCCGTCTGGAGCATGAGAAGAGTTCGGGCTCAAATATTTTGCTCCCTTTCGGCCTATCAGGCGTAGATGGAATCTGTGCTTTCAGAGGTCACGTCGCCAATTTTGTTATCCTCTTCACTGTATGAGGTGTCTATGTACAGCAATAGACAGTGACTCTGCCTCTAGAAAATGGTGCCTGGCTTCTGCTCATGCCACCAGCTTCCAATGTTGCGGGTTTGGCATCATTTTACACACTTGACAACAGCTTCCTCTCGCGCATGTTGTTAGATGGTTCACTTGTTTGGTCTGATCATCCCACCCCCTCCCTTTTTGGTGTTCACACAACACCTCACGGTTCCTTTGGCTAGGTCACTGCTGTGTGGCTGCCTATATGTTTTAGTTCTTACTATATTTCTCACACCTCCTTGCCACTGCGACAGTCTGCACCACCAAAAGAGGCTGAGAGCACTTCTGTGGCCACTCATGTACATCATCAGCACACTTCTCACAGAGGACCACAGTCAACGCAACGCTCTTCCGCTGCGCCCTTCCCATGGAGCGGCATCCTAGGTGAGTGATTCCGCGCCCCACACATGGCTATATAAATGCGACAAAAAAATACAGTTCATGCATCTCCTCTCTTATACGTGTGCCAATACTACTACTGATGAAACATGTCATTCTCACATATGTATCATTTCATTTGTGAATAAATATCAATGCCTGTCCTAATTATACATTTTTATTGTTGCCTGCATGTCGTCATTCACAACGAAACATCATTCGACCTATTAGTGTCACTCAGAATGAACATCTTTCCTACGTATGCATAAATGTCACTCACAATGAAGCATGTCATTTGTATGTACATGTTAATGACAGCCGTAACAAATCATTCATACATACATATGAATGAACATAAGGACATTGTTTTTAGATAGATGCCTGTTCAACTCAGAAAAACTTCATTCTGACATATGTGTCTATGTCATACATATTAAACACAAGTACCAATGATGCTCAAAATGACATCAAAAGCTGAAATATTTATCCATGTCATTCATGATGGACCATCCATGGCACGCATGATCAATAAAATGTGTCACTATTTCAGAGGTATCCAGTGTCACAGTTACTGAAAAATGCTATTGATAGATTATGACACCAAAGTCAGTCTTATTGAAAAGTGGCATGTTACCTACTGACACCAAAGTCCCTCTTACTGAAAAATGCTATTGTTACTTTCTGACACCAAAGTCCCTCTTACTGAAAAATACTATCGTTACATACTTACACCAAAGTCACTCTTACTGAAAAATACTATCGTTACATACTTACACCAAAGTTACTCTTACTGAAAAGTGCTATTGTTACTTACTTTCACCAATGTCACTCTTACTGAAAAATGCTATTGTTACTTTCTGACACCAAAGTCCCTCTTACTGAAAAATACTATCGTTACATACTTACACCAAAGTCACTCTTACTGGAAGATGCTATCGTTACATACTTACACCAAAGTCACTCTTACTGGAAGATGCTATTGTCACATACTTACACCAGTCACTCTTACTGAAAAATGCTATTGTTACATACTTACACCAGTCACTCTTACTGAAAAATGCTATTGTTACATCCTTACACCAAAGTCCCTCTTACTGGAAGATGCTATTGTCACATACTTACACCAGTCACTCTTACTGAAAAATACTATTGTTACATCCTTACACCAAAGTCACTCTTACTGAAAAATGCTATTGTTACATCCTTACACCAAAGTCACTCTTACTGAAAAGTGCTATTGTTACATACTTACACCAGTCACTCTTACTGAAAAATGCTATTGTTACATCCTTACACCAATATCACTCTTACTGGAAGATGCTATTGATACATCCTGACACCAATGTCACTCTTGCATGCTAACCCATACCATTAATACTGAAGTACTCTTGGCAATCAAGCCAAACCACTCACATCAAAACATGTTATTTTTACAAATATGGACCCCCTTGTCAAGTTCACATATGGACCTGCACACGTAGTGCGAACCAAGCTGGAAAGTAACAATGTACTTGTACCATACATCCCTATAGGTCATTCTAAGATACAATCCTAACTCAGTCTTACATCGGGACTCCCGTCATGCATACTTATGTAACGTCTTTTACACATACAAGCCCTTGCCGCTCATTCCAAACCTGTCACTTATACATCTCGACCCATATCACACCAACGGACCCAAGGGCTGTGCCAGTGTCACTCATAATGAATGTTCTCATCTGAATCCCTGTCACTCATACTGGCCCCAAGTCATTCTTAAATACAAATCAATTCCCACTCATGCCACTCAAAGCATCCCAGAATCACTCCTAAATAAATGTCCATACCATTCACACTGACACCAGATCTCTTAGACACCCTCATCCATGTCACTCATACTTGATCAAGGTCACTCAAATACATATCGATGTCACTCACGCCAACTCCAAGCCACTCTTACATCTGTACTCATGCCACATATACTGGTCAGAGGTGACTTAAATCCAGACCCAGTGCACCCGAACTTTCCATATAT
Source organism: Triturus cristatus (assembly GCF_964204655.1). Classification (NCBI taxonomy): domain Eukaryota; kingdom Metazoa; phylum Chordata; class Amphibia; order Caudata; family Salamandridae; genus Triturus; species Triturus cristatus. Next base: position 166,712,084 of record NC_140593.1, on the reverse strand, counting down.
CACTCGTAAGTACGTACCCATATCACTGTCACTGACTCCAGGCCAGGCGCAGGTCCGAGTCCATTTTGCTCAAAGTGGCCACCAGTTCCTGACCACAGTTGGTTCAGTGGAAGGTAACATAGATGTCTGCACCTAATAAAGCTCTTTACTTACGCCAAATCCTCTCTCTTGCCTCAGCAGCAGACATTCCAGGCAAAAATAGTACAAAATCCCGCCACGTGTCTGATGTGCCCAATCCCACGCGGACCCTCTCGATGCTTGGCCTAAAGATCTGCCGTGGTCGCGAGGATCTTTGCAGATGAGGTCTGATCTTCTCTTCCACCTGCCAACTCCCTGGCTGAGAAGGGGTTACATGAAAGACGCCCCTCCCACGCTCCCTGCACTCACTGAATGGAGATCTATTCAAATAAAAGTTCGACTCACAAATCGCGCCCTTGATCTCGAAGGTTGAAAGCGCGCGACGTTGGCGCGCGCAGCGCGGACGCACTACCTCTCTACTAAACGAGCCTGCAAAAGCCCCTCGACTTGGAGATGAAAAAGCATTTGTTTCACAAAGTACTTCAGTAAAAGGCAGAAAGACAACAGATCCCTGCGTTACCATGACAACTGTCACAGCATCGGATTGCAATAGGTCCTAATATAAAGGTGCAGACATTTTATTTCACTCTTCTCACAAACTGCACCATCAACACAGACGCAAAAAAGATTGAAGATGATTTACATGTATCAAATGTCACCTATGTGATATGGGGTGCACAAATATTCACACTGCTATTTTTCGCACAACTCCAAAATGTAGAATTTGAGCCCTTGTGGAGCGTTTGTGCTCTGTACTTCACACCACCTTACAGTTGATCTTCTCCGACTTACACTTAAAGTAACATAACAGCTGTTTGGAATGTTCTCCCTCCCCGATGCACGTCACCTATACAACACTGGAAAGAAATAAACAGAGCACATTTGTCTGTTATTGTTAAACAGCTTCGGGGGCTACCGTGCTGCGGCTTCCAAGGAAGTTGCATTCTCCATATAGAACATGATTTGAAAATTTGAAATTTGGCTAGGAATTTCCGTGGCTAAAATGTGGGTATTATTCAGAGAAGGCAAGCATCTCCACAGATTGTGCTAGTATGTTCTGTCGTGCATGAGTGGACTCAATCCACAGTTACGGTATTTTGGATGTAATATTTGTAGAAGATATTGCAGCCTGGGGCCTCTTCAAAGCACCAATGATGCTCAGATTTACCAGTGACAAGATGGAGCGAGGCAGTTTGGTTGTGGAATGAATTTATGTTTGAATTACACTTTGTAACTAGGGCACCAAGGTGCCTTGTGGGTGCAGTGGAGTTGAGCGGTGAGGGATGCCTTCGAGGCAGCATGTATTTTCTACTGTAAATTAGAGTTGATGTTTTTCTTTTTTTTTCTTGTAGTCTTATTGAAATAGTTTGTTATTTGAGCAGGAAGTAAGCTTGTGCACCCAACAGCAATCTACTCTAATTCATGTGGAAATCCAACATGGAAGGGGTGGAAGAAACAGTCACTTACAAAGAGCGTTACAAGGAGGAAGGAGGAAGGTGTGGTGGGGGTGGAATTGTTCCTGCGTTCTTCCCCGCCAGCCTTCAGGACTTTTGTGGCTGCAGCGGTGTGCAGATCACGAAGCCATCTACAACCACTCAACCCACTTCATGCCCTGCCAAGTCCTCTTCCTGCATTCAGGAGGCTAGTCTGGCATTGGAGGAAGCCCTGAGGTCTGCCCCACTTGACTCTGCTGTGGTACTGCGAGGACTTGTAGAGACGCATGCATCCCCCAGCTGTGATAGCCCCAGCGATCACTCACAACTAGCACAGGGCTAAGAACTTGCCCAAGTTGTTGGACACAAAACCAGTAGTTAGAGTCAAGCACGCATGCCAGTAGCATCCTTAGGAAAGACTCACCAACGTGCTACCGTGATGCTGTCACCTCCAAAGAGGGACCACTCTTGCATCACAGGACCTTGTAGAGAAGACAGTGACTGGTCCACCATGGGTCTCAGACTCTTGATATCAGATGGTCCCTTCCGTTTGTTATCACATTCAGCAGTGACCTTCAGCCTTTCCTATGCACATAGACCCAACTATGACATGAAAACCCCTGGGAATGATCAAGCACACAGAAGGACCTCATGTGCCTAGACTCCATCCTGATTACAGGGCGTATGTAAAAAAATCACAAATAGAAAAAAATAAAATAAATGTCGAGCATACTTGGGCGGTCATCAAGGGATGGTTGTCAGTAGGTGCTTCAATGCTCAACTTTGTTTTCTGCCAACATGGGCACTGCTTGCATGCTGTCTGGCAAGCACCTTTTTACCACTTTAAAAACATTATTTTAATCTCTTTTTGCAGGGATCCAGGCCCTCAACCTACCAAAGTGCCACACTCAGTCAGTGGAGCAACATGAATGAACTCTTACCATAATTGCCCCCATTGGATTCCCTCTAAGACTGCTAGACATCTCTTGCCCTACTAGGAGAGTTGATGTCCCTCGATCTCAATTCAGGATCATTTTATCCTGCTGTGTAATTATGCAAGCAAACATAACTAGAAAAGCTAGTGACAGAGACACTTTGAGACAGCCACACACACACTCTTACTGGCTGGGGATGGATATTATATTGACATTTTATTAGAACTGTGCCCGGGGGCATTTGTGAGCCGGTCAGGCAGTCGTAAACGAAACTTGCTTCCCAAATGAGAGCCAAGGTTGACATGTTAGGTGAATTGTCTCCTCTCCACTTTAATCCAACTTAACTGCAATAGTTTCAGTAATTGGTCTGGCATACCAACACATGAGGCCTGGCTGTGGTTTCTTATGGGAGAGTGGCTAGAGGCGCGGATTGCCTTGGCTATTTCAGATGTGGAACCAGGTGAGAGAATGTGGATGTTCAAAGAGATAATGATGGAAAGTCCTACGTTTATTAAAGACATGGAGGCGATTTTTAGCCATTATGCAGTTATTCAGGATTGCGCCATGACTCATTTTCATGCAAACACCTCTTTTCTTATGGGCCCTTATAAATGCTGCACTAATCTCGAAAAACAGTTCCTAAGTACCTATTTTTGCACTAATTGCACTCAGTCCTAAGCTTTTGCTCATACATTTTTCTCTAGATAATACTGAACAAATTTGTCCCACCAAAAATTGTGGGTATAGATATACAGTTGGAAAGAGCGTACCAGTACGTTATTCCCCTTTGCACAGGGAAATATCAGAATAAGGCACAAAATCCAACATGATACCGGGCATTAACAGGGTTTTCCCAGGTGAATTCTGCACCAGACTTTACAGAGTAGTTCAGAATGGGGCAAAATGACTGCATTCTGGGCCATGGGCTCCTGGATTAGTTCATTCAGGGCCAGCTGAACTAAACCTTTTTGGAGGTCGCAACCAGCCTGATTTGCAAAATCAGGCCGTTTGGGACTGCATAAAAGCATTTTGCAATGTATAAATACTAAATTGCCATTCAGTATCTTCTTACCGAATCACAATTTGGTTTAGTGATTCGATAGTTGGAAACGGCATGTTTAGGACGTCCCTTCCAAATAATGAATAACAGAGGTATATATTAATGTTTTGTGCCCGAATTCTCGTCCCAAAAAATTAAGATTTTACCACCGCCTTAAAGGAGGTGGTAACCCATTCGCAAATGGGAGGTGGTCCATTTAAGAATGTAAGCAGAAAGAGCAGGCAGTGGTCCTATTGTCCATTGCCTACAAAAAATGAAACGTAAAAGTTTCATTTTCTTTTTTAAATGCATCCCATTTTCCTTTAAGAACGAGCTGCTTTAAAAAAAAAAAATTTGCTTTACTTAAAAGCAGTCACAGACATGGTGGACTGCCGCAGCAAGGCACCACCCCTGTGATGGATGTCGCAAACTGCACCCCACCTCATTAATATTCATGGGTAGGTGGATTTGTGACCCACTATGAATCACTATTTAATACTACATAGTTTTCTTACATTAGGAATTCCGATTTCCTTATTGCAATTCAGTGAGAATCGCAATTTAGAAACCGCAGTTCTAAATGTTTATACATCTGGCCCTTGGAAAAACTGCTTTATCACACATGGAAACAATGATTTGTGAAAGGAAAGCCAGGGGGTAGACCAGTGTTTTCTGCATGCCCAACCTGTAACAAAGGGAACCATTTTTTATATTTGTTTTTTTACAATAAATAAAATCATAGAAAGGATGCCGTGATGCACACAGACCTGCCATTCGTCACTTCATCGTTGAACACTGATAACATTTTCTATCACTCTTGTCCTTTGCCAAGCCCTACAGCTCTATTTTAGACATTCTACTCCACGTCAGCACCCCATGTGTAAGGAGGGGTGCCAGGAAACGCAGCATTCTCCTTAGACAAATCCTTTTTCTTCGACTGAACCTCATCAAGGGGCCATACTGTAGTTACACAATCACCTTAGCACACAGCAGCATAGTATTTCCTGATATGAAGACCTTAGGTGCTTGTGACTTTCATGGAAGATGGTGCGTGATCCATTCTTCTGGTGCAGGAACACTTGCAGCAACAAGGGTCCGATTAGCCACTTATGGAGCCTGAGCTGAAGGGTCTCCCCAAAGAAGCCTCAGGATGGCCTCCATCTCACCATGGCCTGCCTACCCAACTCCTACAAGCCTTTGCCAGTGCCAGCTTTCTCAGACTGCTTGCTTTAGGGCCCACTGGAGCTCCAGCGATTGCAGATCAATATGCCTATTTCAAGAGTGGTGCTCTTAGGCCACCAGATATGCTCTATGGACTTCACCCGGGAGTGACAGTCAGGACCCATGGTGGCACTATTAGGCCAACAGATATACTCTTTGGAGTCCACCCAGGAGCAACAAAAACCAAGTCATGGGTTACGCTGATAAGCCACCATTAAAAATTACATAAAGTCCACCTGGGAGTGAAAAGGCCACAATCGTTGGGGGTGAAATCAGGCTTCCAGATGTACTCTATGGATCTACCCGAGAGTGACAGAGTCACAGCCCAGGGCGGCGCAATCTTGCACCAAATATTCTATCTGGAGGCCACACAGGAGTGACAGTGACAACCCAGGGTGGTGCTATTAGGCACTAGATACTCTATGTAGAGTCCACCAGGAGTAACAGCATCACAACAGGGTGATGTTTTTAGGAACCAAATGTATTATGTGGAGTCCATCCAGAGGTGACTGAGTCACAGCCAGGAGGGCGTTATCAAGATACTCGATGGAGTCCACCAGAAGCGTAAGAAGCCCAGTCACTATTTGCCCTGATTAAACACCAGTAAGCATATTATGAAGTCCCCCAGGAGTGACAGAGGCTGCTAACTCCACCAAGTCTGTTTTACTACTATTTACATCTACATCAGGAGAGCTCTATTGTAGCATCTTTAAGTGATATCTGCATAAACCATAATATTTCAAAGAAAAGATACGCTGGCCTTTGATGAAGTTCAAGCTTCTCTGATAGGATGTAATGGGTGATGGCAATTGGAATCCCAGATAACCAGCCTTGAGAACTACTTTGGAGTATAATACTGCAGTGGGTGCTTCTTTGCCAAGTGACCAATCACATCTTAAATATTATTTTTCCTTTCATGGATATTACATATTACATTCTTTCGCCATGCGAAAAGAGCATACCAAATAATGCACATTTCCATTTTTTTTGCTCAGCGGGAACCATGGGGGAGAGGATAACTGCTCATACTTGTTTGAGTAACTAGCAAAAGAAATGAGTCTCATCACCGAGGTAGGTTTCCAGTCTTCTTAAGGTACTGACTGACAAGCTGACAGGAAGTCAGCAGCAGATGCTTCCTCTGTTGGGGAAGCCAAGCATTTGCTTCTTCTTTTGAGGTAAACATGGACTGTTGACATCTGCTGAATTCTCTTGTTTCCCTTGACACCCCATGGTAATACATAGAAATAACCCCGTGATGAAGACCAGGGAGCGGTGCACTTCCTGTCTTCAGAAATATTAGCTGCTCCGAGTATCTAGCAACATAGCAATGAGAAGAGCCATGGAGAACTGCCTCTTCTGCAGCTGTTGCTGGACTCCAGAGAGGTCCTAGAGCTTTAGCACTGTACTTTTAGTTCAGCGGCCGTATCACACATATGGCGCATTTTACTTGTTTGCGCCGGGCGCACCTTTTAAAAAGTGCACCGGTGCAGTCAAGGAAAATACGTGTATTTGGGTGAATGCGCTGCCCACAGAGCAGTTGCGAACTCGCAGTTCCCCAGGGAGCAGTGCTTTCAACGTGAAAAACAGAGCGGCTCCTTTGAAGCTGCTCTGTGTTTTCACAATGCAGGCGGCAACCCGCCTGCACTTTCAAAGGGGATTAGAGATCCCCTTGCAGGCGGGTCAAGTGAGTGACTGCACCCGCCTGCAAGGGGATGTCTGCAGGGTCCATGGGACACCCCTTTCTCCAGCCAGAGGGCAGCAATCAGGGGGCACACTGACAGTGCTTCACCTTGGATTCAAGCTATCCTGGCTGATGAGGAGTGAAACCCCGAAACCGGTCCAAGGATGCTTGTTTCCGGTCCAAGGAGGACCTGGCTTGGCAATTCGGGCTGGACTGTTCCCATGAGGCACAGAGTCAAGATTGATTTGCATATAGCTGGGCTCAAACTGGGGTGGCATGGTGAGCAAATCAATGATGTATTTAACCCAGATCTCTTGACTGGGGGTGAATGTTTTGATTTGTTCTGCATTTCGTCCATCAAATCTATGTCTTTTGCTTTCTCACCATTTAGGTGGCGCACTGATTGTTCGGCTCCTGAGAGCTTCTTTGCCTCTGTGCCCGCCTCCTGAGAGCTTCTTTGCCTCTGTGCCTGCCGCCTGAGAGCTTCTTTGCCTCTGTGCCCGCCTCCTGAGAGCTTCTTTGCCTCTGTGCCCGCCTCCTGAGAGCTTCTTTGCCTCTGTGCCCGCCTCCTGAGAGCTTCTTTGCCTCTGTGCCTGCCGCCTGAGAGTTTCTTTGACTCTGTGCCCGCCTCCTGAGAGCTTCTTTGCCTCTGTGCCTGCCTCCTGAGAGCTTCTTTGCCTCTGTGCCCGCCTCCTGAGAGCTTCTTTGCCTCTGTGCCCGCCTCCTGAGAGCTTCTTTGCCTCTGTGCCTGCCCCCTGAGAGCTTCTTTGCCTCCTGAGAGCTTCTTTGCCTCTGTGCCCGCCTCCTGAGAGCTTCTTTGTCTCTGTGCCTGCTTCTGTAATACGGCGCGGGCGCAGAGGCAAAGGGATTCCCTCATTTACATGGGTCTATGCCCTCTTGAGGAATCGCTAGCACCGTATGTGCGTCAGTGCTTTCGGTATTACGGAAGGGGACGCACAAGCATCTGCGGCCCCTTCTGTAATACCAAAGGGCCCCGGGGGTGTGTAAAGCGGACGCAAATGCCTGTTGTGCCCTATAATTAGGCCCCAGGTGTGCAGCAACAATACCCGTTGCAGACCATCCTTTAGAGTGTTAGAACATGTGCTCAGAAGAGGGTTTTTTATGTGTGCTCCCTTCCTATGAGTGTGGAATAATGTAAGGTATTGGGTTACTGGTTGAGGGGGGTGAAGCAGAAACCACAACCCTTGTCAGGGTGAAGTCACCAGCCCCTCTTCCTTAAGCACCCACAGTCTTGTTGCAATTAGTTTAGAGCTAAGGAGTGCCCTGAGGCTGGCTCCAATTATAGGATATTTCGAGCTGATAGTCTATTCCTTTGATATGATCTTTCCAGTAACATCCATCTCTCAATATAATCCTAGAACATTTGTCATGCAGAATGTGTCATACGTGTGGTCCTTCCTGGGGGGGACTGTCATTTTGTTTGAAAAGCCCCCTAGAAATAATTTAGTCGACATAGCTGTACTGTGAAATTCTGATGCGAAGATGGATGCATTTACATTTCCGCCCAAAGTGTTTTAATGATTACTTTGCGTTTTATTACAAGACAAGCATCTCCATGCTGTTTAGAAATTTTCTCTTTCCAAGCCCTCATTGCAGCAGTTATAATTAGGCAATGTACAAATATATAACACGATTCAAGTGACAATAAATGTGCGTGTTTACAGGGCTAAAGATATTTCAAACAGAAAGTTCAGGAAATCACTGCACAGTGATGCACAGAGCGAGAGCCAATGTGTCAGCCCCCTCGCCTGTTGCATGTGTCATTCGCATTCTGCCCACGTGATACCTTAATTAGACGTTGCAATAGTCAGTCATGACGCAAAGTGTTTCCTCGTTATTGTTGGAAGCCGCAAGGCAAACAAGTTCATCTCTGGCCTGTCTCCAGAGACGAGTCATGCCCCCCACACTCCCCCACACACTCATTGGTCCTCCAAGATGCTTGTGTTCTTAATTACTACCCGGTTTGTCATAGATCAGCTGAGGAAGTGCACAGCATCCTCTTGGGGACCACTATTCCTCTAAGAGTGCTGGTGTGGGAACCAATACCGAATAGGTGTCTACACGGGGCAGGACCCTTGGTGGCTGTGTGACTACAGGGCTACCCTACGTAAAGAGGTCCCACATGATGTTTATCCTCTCCTAGATTGGGATGGAGTGAATTCATTTACAGAACAATAGAATTTAATAAGGAGCAGCTACCTGCCCTTACTGCACATTAGTATAGGGAACTTCCCTTCTACTTTTCTAAATCTCACAGGGGGTACATGCCCTGATGAATGTCCGTGCACCCTTCATGGGGCATTAAGGACAGAAACATGTTGGCAATAGGGTCCTAGGACCATAATATCCCTGGATACCCTCTTCTTTTGTTTTTAATATCAGTGCCAAACCCCAGAATAAAGGGAAACTGGGGTCTGACACAGATTTTTAATCTTTATACCCCCTGGCCAAAATCATCTTATTAAGTGCTCCCTGAAACATTGGTCGAGCCCACCCTGACCTCTAGGCGTCGGGGTGTCCCGATGATGAAGCATGACACCACTAGGGTGTGTGAGGGAATATAATATCAAAAGGACTTGCTTCCTTCCCCACACTTAGGTGGTGCTATATACTTCAGATAGGGCATACCATCATCTGAGTTAGCAATAGATATTTATTGCTGACTGGTCCATCACGGGAGTACTTATAGTGATTCAGTACATTTCATCTTGCACTGATTATTACGGAGTGATGGGACCACCTGCAGAGGCACTAAAGAACAAAGAGTGTTGATGCAAATGTGGCCACCCAGCCACAACCGTAAGTGGTGGTGCAATTCTGGCTTGTCACTCAAGATTTCTGGGTGCAGAGTTGAAGATGCATTCAATAATGATGCATGGTGTGGCAATCAGGGCAAGTACTAAGGATCACAGAATGACGTGGCAAATGCGAACAATCATCGTCGTGATAACAATGGACACACTGTGGCATTCCTCGCATGACAATGCCCACTCCTGTGTAATCCTTGAGGTGACAGGAAGGGAGTAATTGGTAGTTCGGGTCTTCTTGGTACAATAGTGTATGGGCCAAGTTAAATACTTGCATCTGCATAGAATCTTAGCGTTTTTATAACATAAGCACTACTATTGTCTGGGTCATCCACCTAAATAATTGATGTGATCATGCTGCATTCATAAATTTTCTCAGTCACACGGCAGCCCATTCCTGCATTCAACCATCCATCCATGCACTCACTTATCCAAGCATTCGGACGTGTGCTTACTGAGTCATCCGTCCATGCCCTCACCAATTAAGTATCCACCCACCCAGACACACACCTATTCATCTGTCCATGCACTCACTGATTAAGTATCCACCCACCCAGTTACACACTCATTCATCCTTCCATGCACTCACTCGTCCATCCAAAAGTTGACTCATTCCCTCTTTCATGCCCTTTCAACCTTCCATACAACGATGCACATCCTTGCCAATAAACGAAGAAGCACATTCACATATCAAATAGCCAGACTTATTTGATTTGCTAATGCTTGTTTCTTTTGAAGCCAGAATGGTTTTGTTCACAGTAGTATTGTAAAAGTCATGTTTTAGTTAGTTTTGAGGATGTACACACACTACATCAGACTGCCCTGTAGTTCCTGTTGTGTAGCGTCCCAGCGTCGGTTTCTTCACTTAGGCGGGGGGTGGGGGGACACTAAGGTGGGGGGCACTAGGGCAGGGAAGCATCGCCCCCCAGCCCACTGCGAGCTGTACAGGAAAAAATAAAATGGCAATGAAAAGATTTCATTGTCATTTTATTTTTTCCAATGTGTGCACTTGCAGCAGTGCCAGTCCCTAACCCAGAAACATGCAGGGCATGTCCTCTGCTGCGGATTGGGAGCAGAGGGCAGGAGCAGTGGCTGGCTGGCTGGATGCTCCAAACTGCACATGTCACTGGCTGGCTGTCTTGCGCCGGCCAAAATGACATTGAAGCTCTCCACCTAGCAATCTTAGACAGCTGGGTGGAGACCAAGCACAGGCCTATAGGGCCTGAAGGAGCGTCCAGACAGCGCGCTCCATCCAATCCTGGCACTGCTTTCACAGATGAGTTGGCTGGGCCCATGCTGGAGCAAGAAGATCGGGACTGGTGAGGACGTGCAGCCAGGTAAGTGACTTTTTTTACATTTATTTTTTTTGAGGTCTCGCCTGGCGAAAGCAGCGCATGCGCTGCCTCGCCATGGGGAGGACCTTTTGGAATTGATTCAGCCAAAGCTGAATGCACGTGCGTCCAGATGGACAAACATGGCTGCTCTCGCCATCCACAAAGCTAAACATGAACGCGTAGGGACAAAAAAATGCACACGCATGTGGACAGCCCGATGCCATCTTAGCGTAGGAATGTACACACGTGCGCGCATTTTTTTGTCTGTACGGTTTCACTTTCATTCACTTTCACGGCCGCTTGAGTCGGCCGGTAGAGGTAGCGCCGCTCGGCACACACAACACAAATTGGCGCCTCTCACCACCGCTCACCTCAGGGCTTCACGCGCTTTTCCTTGCCCCCCCATTGGCACCTCTCATCACCGCTCACCTCAGGGCTTCACGCGCTTTTCCTTGCCCCCCCATTGGCACCTCTCACAGCCACTCACCTCAGGGTTTCATGCGCGTTTCCTTGTCTATCTTTGCCATCAAGTACCCTGTGCTTGACATTTGCACAGCTTCATGCACACCCCCGCGTCCGGTTGCTGTCTGCAAACCCACGCAATGTTCTCATCTTACAAATTGCAGCTGGTGGCGCACATCAAAATTACAAATAGCGCCATGCGTTTGAAACGCAGCCAGAACCTCAGGGAGCTGGGGTCTGACTCAGCAAAGCCCTTCGCCGAGTAGCAATGACCGCCAAGTAACAATAACTTTTCCGCGGGAAGCCCCTGCTTTATTTGCATATGTACAATACGTTTCTGCATACGAGCATATTTTCTCCAAGGTCTGTGTATATTCCCAAGTCTCCCCATTTGTCTGTGTTTGCGTCTGTGTTTGTGAGGCTATGAATAGCGTTGGGGTGTTTACGGGTGATTTATGGACATCTCTTGTTAAATTCGCACCAGCACAGGTAGATGCCTTGATACGTGATCATGTTGCTGGACCAGGGCGAAGATAAGACGGGGTTTTCAAACTTAGAAACAGACACACAGGCAGTTCTTTTTATGGCCGCCTAAAGACATTGGTTCTTTATTATTTTAATCTCTTTTGATCGCCGCACATTTGCAGCAGGGGACAGACAGTAGGTCAAGTGCTATCTGGAGAGGATGTGGCGTTAAGCTGCTGATTTAGGGCCTGGGGAACCAGGTTCGAGTTTTGGCATCAGGTCAACATCCTGTGGTTCTGGACAAATCACTTAATCTTCCCCTGCCACAAAAACAGGAATGTATCCTTGTCTAATGTAACTGGTTCTCACGTAAAGTGCTCTAATACCTTCGCGTCGAGCTCGCACTATATAAAACTGCAACAGCCCCAAAAAAAAAAAATCATTTGGCGAGGGCCCCGCCAGCGAGTGTATGAAATCACAAACTGCCTGTATCCGCACACGCACATCAGCTGTAGTTACCCTACATGCCTTGTTTCAAATTACGTCGCCAGTCAGATGCGCCCTTGGTAGCCGGGAAAATGGAAGACGCTAGCTGCGTTTACCAAATGTCAGGTGTGTCATCGGAAGAAATACGGGGGCACCTGATCATCTTCATGCTTCATTAACTTGATGCAATAAAGCATGTACACGGGGCCAGCTTTATGTGCTTTTCTCTCTCTACACACTCGTGCCTGTCAGTGTGCTAGTCTTGATCTAACTCCAGGTGCTGAGACAAAAATGCCATATTGGGTCATTTATCATTCATTTTCTTTAAAAAAAAAAATTGTTTTAGGTAAGTGCTTGTGCAGTCAGACAATTGTTTCAAAGCACCCCGCAACAACAAGCATTGGCATAACCAATAGGTCTCGCCTTTGGGACCTGCTGCATACCTAAATACTTATAAGGTCCCAAAGGCGAGACCTATTGGCCATGCCAATGCTTGTTTTTATTTTCTGTCCCATTATTTGCATCCTACCACTCCCGACAGCTGGCAGCCGCCACTGATGACATTCCCTGGTAACATGGTGTCTGCTCTTATGAGTTGGAAGCTTCCGAAAAAAAACAAAGTTACCAAAGCCTGAGGTTCCTGGCAGTTAGACATCTCTTCATCAGCCACTGCGCAGGAGTGAGCAGCATTAGCATGTGAAGGGTGGTGACAACAGTTACTATGCAATGCATAGGTTCCAGCGTAGGTTGCCTCCTTTACAGGTCTCCCTGTGTTGTTGCTTCCATAGGATAGAATGAAGAGGAACAGAAACAGAGATAAGCATCCTGGTCAGATGCTTTTCAAAGATAAATCATAATGCTATGTCTACTACACTAGATCGAATTTTACAATTGTGTTAGTGATCCCTATGTGCACACCATAAAGTCATATTTTGTACAATTTGATTTTTAACAGCACTCAATTATGTACAGGGTAAGAATGTATGAAATGGGATTTACATCCTTTCACACCAGGTGCAAAACATAAAAAGAGCACAAGGGTCACAGCTCTTAGCTCATTCAACAATACTAAGCAGGAAATACTGAATACACAGATACTCCACTAATATCAGTCTCAGTCCCTTTAGACTTGTGAAACAAGTACATTTAATTACTGGAGTATATCAGTCTCAGAGTCGCACTTCCAAACAAGGACAGAGACTGAACAAAACATGGTGTCCACCGGAGAACAAAAATAAAATTTCAGCGCGACATGCCATTGGTTTGCGTGATCCTTGACCTACAACTTTAACATGTAGGTATAGGATTATAGATGCGCAATAATGAATTACGGGGATGCTTTCCACCAATAGGTTCTGTGAAATCATATAGACATTTAGTGGCTGATTTGTAGAAATTGAAACCAGAAAACCTCGATAAATTACAGCTTCCCGCTTAAAATGTGTAATCTCAGACAAATATTTTATTTCACTAAAACTCACCAATACCAGTTGTACAAAAACAGATTGTGTTTGATTTGATAGGCTATAATGATTCCCTATAATAATCAGGGCCATGTACAGAGTTTACAATCTAGCCTCTTAGTTTTTAAACATGAATCATGAATAAACTATCACTTTTAGTAAGTGCTACTCAGTGCAGTGCTATAACATGTTAAAGAAATGCACTTTTTGGAAAGCTGAAGAGACTTTAGCATACATGTACCTAATGTTTTTTGTATGCTTTACATAGCAAACATTTTCAGGGCTCGGCCCATGCATGGGCTCTGAGAGACGAACCAGACCCTTGGCTCAGCTCGGGCTCAGCACTCCCAGATAATGTGTTTGCTCACCCACCTCTTGAGAGCCATACGTGACATAACATACATAACACACATCTCCACCACTCTCTGTGCCTTCCCTCTTCTCCAGGAACTGTGCTCCCTGCTTTCTATCCCTGTTTGAGAGGCTTTCAGAGAGCCCAGCCAGAGCGGCCTGCAATTCTATAATGAGGAAGCAACAGTAGTTAACAAGATCTGTCACTTTATAGCAGTGCGTTACTAGACTCAGAATCCATTCATTCTCGCTAATGCCCCTCTATGAGAGCCATGTATAACATATAGCATTACAGATGGGTAACAGTGAATTACAGGGGTGTTTTTGACCATGGAGTTCTAAGTGACATCAAATAGACGAGATTGAAGCTTGAGTTGTCTATGATGTCACTCAGAACCCTTTGCTGCAGAAGTCCCCCCACTTTTTGCCTGGTATTTGATGCAACTTTGACTGAAGTGCAAGGGTTTCCTGCTAAACAGGTCCCCGATACCAGTGTTCTTTTCCCAAAACAAGACACTTGGTCACTTGATCCCGAAGTGATCGCGCCTTTAGCACCTCTGTAAGTCCTCCTTAGTAAGTGGTAGTCCTGGTACCTAGGGCATAGGTACTAGAGAGGGCCTCTAAGAGCTGCAGCATAGTTTGTACCACCGTAAGGGACCCAACACCAAACTCATATAGACTGCCACTGCAGGCTGCGTAATAAAGTGCTCCAAAAAGTGAAAAACGACATGACACACTTGTGCCATGCCCCCTAAACCGCTGCATGTAATATTTGTAAGTCACCCCTACAGCAGGCCTTACAGCCCTAAGGCAGGGTTCCTTATATTACATGGGAGGACATCTCTGCATGAGCAGATATGCCCCTGTGCAGGCCAGTTCCATTACTGTCAGTACAAGTCATCAGGGAAGCCATTTTAAAAGTATGTACTGGGCATTGGTCAAGACGAGTTCCCCAGCTACATAATGGCTTCACTGAAACCTATGGGGCTTGGTATCAAACACCTCATATTAATAAACCCAGACTGATTCCAGTGATGGATTTACTAATACATTCACCCAGAGGGCACTTTAAAGGTGCCCCCTGAAAACCTGCCAACTACAAGTGTGCTGATGGACTGGTCTTAGCCAGCTTCGGACTCTCTTGCTTTCAGGAGGTGAGAAAGAAAGCCTACTTGGACAGAGGGTATTTACAACCCCTCCCACAGGATGGCCTGCAAATGAGCATTCCAATGAAGGGGACTTCAAAGAGCCCACTGCCTTTGGTATGTAAATCCGGCTTCCCTCACAGCAGAGGATGCCAACCCCCCTGCCCTGAGCCATCTGGCACCAGGACAGGTGGGGAAATTATCTATGCAGGAGGAGTGTTGGACTGCCAGGTTGGGCACACCTCTAGAGTGACCAAGTCTGAAGTGAACACCAAATTTAGGATTCCACCATCTTGTGTGTGATGGAATTTGGAATTCTGGGACATGTTGATGCCACTTCCCAAAGGAAGTGGTCATCTAGCGGGTGTAGTGAGCTCAGGGGTAAGTAGCCCATTGGCTACTACCCCTCACTCCCCTTAATGCCCCTAAATTGAGTATTTAGGGGACCCCCTGATACCAGGACTTCAGATTTTGACAGGCACAAAAGAAGTAGTGGGCTGAGAAGACTGCTGACATGAGAACTGAGGAGCACGACTGACGTGGGCCCAACCCAGCCAGCCTACCTGCTGCATTGACCATCGTGGAGCTCCCGACTTGTCCTCCCACTGTGCAGACTCCAAGAAACCCGGGGGACTGCCAGTGATTTGACAATTGCCAAAGAAACGTCCTAGGAGTAGAGGAGCTACTCCCCTGCAGCCGTAGGCACCAAAGAAGCAAGACCTGGTACACGACCGGCCGCCTACGGAGTCTACTGATACAGCAGCCACCCAGAAAGAGGTAGCCTTGCTCCAACAAGTCAGATCCAACTTCCCCCAAGTGCGGGGATGCCAGGACTGACGGGAGCCGCACGTTACCAATCCCTGAGGTACTGGACCCCTTGCATCAGTCAAGGCTTGTTGTGTCCATTCCGGACACAAACGCTGAGAAGGACTGACCTGCACATCTAGGGACCTCAGGGGTAGTGATATCCACATTGAGAATGTCCCAGCTGACCTGTTTGCCCCTCTGCAGCAGAAACAAAGACCAAGAGTGAGTCTGCGACCGCCGCCACCTGACTCCTCAAAGTACCTATGCGCACACCCTCCAGAGCCCGCGTCCAAGTGAGGTTATGTGCCAGCGGGATCCCCAGACCCACAAGAGCTAAACCCATCATTGGGTTTGTCTAGACTGGACTCCCAGTTGCCGCCTGCAGCCTCTTTCTGAAAGGCCACCTCCCACCATGAGAGACTCCAGCACCGGATCAAACGCTAAAAGGCACCCCGTGCCCGAGCCCCACATCCCAAGGAGAAGTGGACCAATGGTGGCCCTTGTTCCCAAGGATCTCAAGGGTCGAGCCCCCTGTGGGTTACCCCGGACTGGCCGCCAAGTCCCTGATTGTAGCCTCTTTGTAACCGAGCTGTTCTCCCATTGAAGTGAATGGGACACTCAATGCCGTAACACACCTCTGCACCCGGACGCCCCAGAGCCTCCTGAGGTGACCTGTTGGTGTGGCCTTGGACCTTGCACTCTACTCATCTTAAGTCCTGACGAACAGTCCTGTAAGTCACTGCTAAGTGCCCAAATGCATTACGTTTTTCCTCCATAGGATAGCATTACTGATCCAGAAATTGCAGTGTCCAATTTTTTTAAACTCGAAAAATTCATAACTCGTAAAACGCTTAGCCAATTCCAATGATCTTGGTATCTAAATTTATATAAAAGTATGTGTTATTTTTATAAATTGGTGTCGGGTTTCTTTATTGAGTGTGAGTCTCACTTACTGCCTTTTTCTGTGTGTAATAGATGCTTAGCACTAGCCTCAGATATGTCTAACTGCTCGTCCACACTACCACAAAAGAGAGCATTTGGGGTGTCATTTGTGCCTCTGTAATTCCTTTGGGGCCTACCTGGACTCTTTACACAGCGTACCTCTTTTGTTCCACTATATTAGGAGCCAGCTTCCTACATCCACTTTCTACCCATCTATAATTTTATGTTATGATTGGGTCCTAAAATCATCTACCCCTGATTTCAACTGCCACACAGGGGCAGAGAAGTGATAGAAGAGCCATAAATAACACAGCCTTCCCTTCCTGTCCAAAGTGTAAAAATATGCCTTACCTGCTATCCTTAGCCAGCCGCCACCACCTTCCCTGCTCTCCTTTCCCCTTCTTCAGATGTACTTTCAGTGAAAGCAAACAAGCCTCACAGCGCTGATAGACTGCGAGAGCCCTGCTAGCCTGGCATGGGAGGCCTTTATGACGTAGCACAGTGGGTAGAGAGTTTTGTTATCAACTGTTGCTACTCATAGCAGTGAGTTACCAGATTTAGAATCTAGTGCAAAGGATAGAGGCTTCCTATGGAAGCCATGCATAACAATGGAATATTTCTGGTTGCATGGATCATCAGGTTATTTTCTCGATATAACACCTTCTGGTCTACACATCGATGGAGGATCAAAAATTACAGGGTTTGACCGCTAGACCAAAGGTCATAACACAGATATACATTAGCCATCCCGGGGAATATTTCTACATTGCAGTAGTAAAACATGCAGTGCCATGCAGCAAGGAAGAGCAATACCATGGCTATTGGAAGAACTTGTCACAGGTTTGATAGCACAGGTAATGGGTTTCTATCACAAGGCTGCCAAAGTAGAAAGTGTCACCGGGGAGTTGCCAGCCGCGGTGCGTCCATTGGGGCGTAGGGGCGTAGCCCCACCAGCCCTGCTGGACCCGCAGCTGCCAAAATAATTAAAATAAATGTTACGCCTAATAATTAAAATAAATGTACGTGCTAATTTGCTTAGCGCGATATTTACCCGGGCATCACCCGACTGACTCGGGACTCGGGAGTGCGCAGGGGGGGGCGGGGCGGTAGTTCCGTTGTTTTCCTTCCTTCCCGCATGTATGCTTCGGGCAGCAACTTGCCCGAGCATGCGCAATAAAGTACCCAGGGCCTAGCTAGTAGGGGGGGGGGTGCAGGTTATGCTGGCGACACCCCGGCCTGGCAGCAAAAGGGCGACAGGGCGAGCAGTTGATGTGCCCTACAAGCCAATCCCGGCGCTGCATGCAGCGCCAGGATTGGCCGGTCACCGCGCAGCACAGCAGGGGCAATCCATATTGGATGCCGAGCGTGGGTGGCTCAGCCGCCCTGCACAATGGCCAATCACTGTCTCTGACTTAATGTAGTCATGCAGTGATTGGCCATTTGCGGCGCGCGGCGCTGTTGGGATCCGGTTCAGCCTGGTTTAACCGTTACCTCACTCCTCGCCTGAGTCGCCTCGTTGTGGACCTCGTTGGAGATTGAAGTCCTTCGATTCTGGCACAAGTTCAACCCGAAGACTGAGCTGAGGTAAGTCTCACTGGTGTAGTCTGGATATGGGTAATTGGCTAAATTGCAAATTTCAGCATGGAGACATTTTCTTTTAATCTCTGCTTCTCCACTATACCAAATGCGTGTGATCCTGGACAAATACTGTCCTGTGCTATGCCTAATCTTATTGGAAGCATTTATAGTTGGCTCAGTTGAGTATCTCGAATCCAAGGCCGGGGTTCCAGGAAAGCTTGCAAAGAAACAATCCCGCTGCCATATTCCATACATCAGTGTGTTTATGTGCGTGCACGCGTGTGGCTGCTCGCTCGCGCAATATATCGCTACTGCAGGAGCTTTAGAATTGATAGGAAATATGACTTACTTTGATGTAATGTCCGTATTTCACTAAAAGTAGCGTATTCCTTAAATTAATAATTGTTCTCCTAAATTAAAATGTTTAACCAAAACTAAAGTCAGGTGTTTTTTACATGTTTTACAAAAAAAACATGTAATGTGTGGTACGGAACATATCCAATCATAACAGCATCTTGGTTTTCAGGATCACGCTGTGTTTTCGTGTCAGCTGATTGTATTGCTGTTTGACTAGTCGTGATTCACACCCCTTATTTCACTGTCATGATGTCATAGCTGTGAAATATGTCCCATTAAGTACGGACTGGCTAGTTTCACTGCTGTCGAAGCATGACAATGCATGGAGTACATGGCAGCCCCAACCCACATGGCTGCGTTTCACCCTTACCCATAGCTTATCAGTCAGGGCTGTCTTCGTGGAAAGTGAACAGCACTTTAACATGCTGGGTGGAATCAGGGCCCTTTGTTAGCTGCACCCAGGGGCAGAGTCAGGGAGATCGTACCCCTACTGTTAGATTGTGCGCAGCAAAGCAGAGCGCCTGCCCCGAAAGCGCCCCTTCTGAAAGGCAGAATTACAAATGTCTTTTCATTTTAAACCACCAAACTGCAGATCTAATATTTACCGAACTGTTTTACAAAAACGCTTTTCTTCGGGAAACATTTTGGGTGCAAATTGCTTCAAAACAAATAATACAAACTCGCCTATTGGATAACTTGTGTTATTCTCCAATGGCGCGGTCTTGGGGTTCTGGTGACATTTACACCCCACCTGGCCCTCAGTGTAACTGTAATGAGACCTATGGGATTGTGTGTGCGGGGGGGGGGGGGGGGGGATTCGCCGCGCGTGTCTGTGTGTGGATACAACGCCACTGAGAGTGTATTCATCTAATAAATCATGAGAACAAATGATATTTAAATACTACCACAACCTATAAATCACATTTTATTGCAGAACATCTAATTGCATTTGTTGGCGCCTGGTGTTCAGAATAGCGACCTCAGAAGGATGAATGGCTGAATCAGCAGTGATATGTTGTACATGTATAACTTAGATGGCAGCAGAAAGCCTTTTGTAGGTTTATTTTAAGCCCGTAAAACATGAGTGCGCACCCAGTTAAACTGCACTCAGATTGTGACATGTTGAGAGCATCTGAGCCGACACAGCTCCTCCTTTCAGCAGCGCACTGGTTGCATCGTTGTGTTATGTTGTGTCATTGCTGGACAGCTCACTGGAACCGAGGCTGTGTTACACAAGAGGGTTAGGGGGCAGATTTACAAGCCCCTTGCGCCTCATTTACGCCGCCGTTGCGTCACTTTTGTGACGCAGCAGAGGCGCAAATCCTGTGCCATGGTGCGGGGTACTTACAACGTGACGCATCTGGGAGATGCGTCACGTTGTAAAGCCCTGCTTGCCACATGTAGGCGTTCCTGCGCAGGGGGGGCGTTCCGGCGCAGGAACGCCTCCGAAATGTGGCTGAGTGAAATCTACAAGATTTCACTCAGTCACTTTTATGCCCATGCTGCGTCAAAACCCTGCGCCTGCCTGAAGCAGGCGCAAGGATTGACGCAGCATTAACAAGATAGGACCCCCCAGGGCATTGCTGGAGCTGCGTCGCGATTGCGACGCAACTCCAGCAATGCGCCACTTTTAAGGCACAGATGCGTCACGCATCTGTGCCGTTTTTGCCCCATGGTGCGCCGCATTGTAAATGCGGTGCATCCATGCAGGCGGAGCTGTGGCGCACAATAACTGGCACTTAGTACTTTGCCACTGAAGGTGTGGTGAGCTGCAGTAGATCTTACCATATAGCAGTTGCTATCACTAATTTCACTTCCTGTAAAAGGGTAGAATGGCCTGTCTTATATCGAGTTACCACATGAGCACATTTCTAGAAGACACCCCTTTCCAGTCCTGGACTGTCCTTTACTACATTGTTGTCTTGTTTGATACTCCAGTGCCTTCAATTGAACTAAACCAAGACTACATGTCCCAGAATGCACTGTTGTGTGAAATGAAAGCCTAGGGCTTTGAACGATGTGTCCCTGTTTTATGGAGTTGTATGGTAACCCCAGGGCCTGGAAGCCTCCGGATTTACATAGAGTGCAGCCTGTCTCTGGGGTGACAGTAGTGCAGGTTACCCTGTCCCAGGTGCAGGATTTCATGGTCCATGGATGTAGGGATTGACCTCGAGAAGGACCGTCCTTACGCCTGAAGACCGCCAGTGAAGGAGACATTGGGCGGCTCAGGGTCCTGGCCTTGGCCAGCTTGGGGAGGTCATTGTACCGTAAAAGATTTCCAGCAGAATCGCTATGTTTGTGGTCCCAGTAGTGAACTAGCAGCAGGCGGCAGCGCAGAAGCTTAATGTGCCTGCTGCAAAGAACATATATACCTGATGCAGATCACAAAATGCATAAGATGTAAATAGGTCAGTGAGGCACAGCTTTTGTCAGAGAGATCCTTTTGGTACTTGCAGTTTCTAAGTTAAAATCCTAACATACAACAGAGAGCTATTAACTGTCATCTAAGAGCTGGATGCAAACTGCAAGGAAAAAATTGGAGCGTTATGTTTTTTCCCCACAGTCTTTGTTTCATTACCCTACTGTTTCAAAAATAAATTGTTATCTTTTCATTTTCAGCACCTGACAACCTGAAACATTACCGCATTTTGGGGCAATTTTCCAGCAAACAACAAGAGGACCCCAACCTCCTTTGCTGCTCTCTCACCCGACCCCGGCTACAACCCAGCAAACACCAGTGTTAAAGGTAAGGAGACTGATGCTATATATTTTTTTACATCGTAGTTAGAGCTATGTCTGTGGTCACTCTCAAGGCCCTCAAGCAGTGTCTTTCAGTGCCTCCAGCAACCACTATGGCACAGAGAGGCAGGAGGCAGTACGGCTCTATTTTTAGCAGTCATTTGAGATGTATTAGGATAATGCACAAGATATATGTATAATGTATTTATACTGAAATTTCATATTATTGCACTGCACCTTATACGTTGTACTTTGATTATTGACAGGTTTCTTTAATATATATATATATATATATATATTGGTAAGCCCAGCAACACCCCATCATGAATACAGTACAAGAGCTGATTACAAAGTCATTCCAGTCACGGCCACTTGAACAAAAACTACAGTTAAAACAATTGGGACCTCATCAGCCTGAAATAAACCTACAGCAAACTAACCAGGACAGAGGAAAAATGTCAAAACGTACATTCTCAAATGCCTGGTACACAAAAGCTGATTGGCTTACAGGGTGCCCTATAAGAAATTCTCTGTTCTGCTTCCCCTGCTTGCTGTTTGGCGGTGACTTTTCTTGGACACGGCAAGGAATGGTCGACCTGAAGCACATCGCTGAAAAAATAAAGAAGTATGCGCTCACAAGAAATCATCTGGAAAACCTGACAAGACTGGGAATGTTGGGGGAAGACGCACCAATTGAGCAGCAGATAAATGATGCGTATCGCAAATCCATTCAAAAACACAATGAAGCTGTTGATAAGAACAGACAAAATCTATCCAAGATCATTGATTGCATTCGTTTCTGTGGTGCTTTCGAACTGGCATTGCGAGGCCATGACGAATCAGAAACTTCCTCAAAACCCGGGATCTTCCGAGGCCTAGTGGATTTAATGTCAACCATAGACCAGGATTTGGAAAGACATTTAGCACATGCTACAGTCTTTAAGGGCACCTCTAATACAATACAAAATGAACTCCTTGACTGTATGCTCGAAATTATAAGAAGCCATATTGTGCAAGAGTTGCGAAACACAGACTTTGTGGCTATTCAGGCTGATGACACCACTGATGTGTCCACTCAAACACAGTCCGTGTTAGTGTTTCGGTACCTTGACAGTGACAGAAACATTGTGGAAAGATTTTATGGCTTCA
This sequence comes from Triturus cristatus, assembly GCF_964204655.1. Lineage (NCBI taxonomy): Eukaryota > Metazoa > Chordata > Amphibia > Caudata > Salamandridae > Triturus > Triturus cristatus. The sequence continues at coordinate 166,689,591 of NC_140593.1, read as the reverse complement.
CGCATTTAAGTGACTCTAGTGCAGCAACCATCACTGAAGCAATACTGTGTCAACTGGACTTAATTTTCCCGGACCTGCCTCAAAAACAAAAGCTTATCGCACAAAGCTATGACGGTGCATCCGTAATGAGTGGGAGCCTTAGTGGAGTTCAGAAGAGAATTCGAGATGTGTACCCTAATGCTCATTTTGTGCACTGTTACGCCCACCAACTCAATCTTATTATGCAACAGGCGGTATCAAAGATCAGAGAGACACGAGTCTTCTTTCAGGATATCGGAGGCATAGCAGCATTCTTCACACGTTCCCCCAAAAGAACAGAAGCCCTTCATGAGATTGTGGACAAAAGCGTACCAAGGGGATCCTCAACTCGTTGGAACTTTCACATTCGTACAGTCAACTTAATCTTTGAACAGAGGGAGGGCCTTGAGAAATGTTTTGTCGCCATAGCATCCAGAGCAGACTTTGATCACACAAGTCAGAATGAAGCCCATGGCTTTATTAGAACACTACAAGACAAAGAGTTTCAGTTCTTACTGTTTTTATTTCATGACATAATGATTCCTGTTGATGTGTTATACGATCAGTTGCAAAGAAAAGACCTAGATACTGTCTCTGTGAAAGCCAATACATCTGCATTTGTACAACAGATTATGAAAGTGAGAGATGGGGTTGAAGATTTAGAGAGCAAACTGCCGCAGCATTCTGTTTTTGCAAACCGCAGACAAAACATCACCTCTCTGGTTCGAATTGGAAAGGAGATATGTGACATTGTAATTGTGCAGGCGAAAGAACGCTTTTCGTTCACAAAACATTTGGTGAGTGCGACTTTATTGCAAGGTAAAGAGTTTGCACAATATGATGAATCCTTCCCTGAGCGTGCTCTGAATCAGGCTGTGGAAGCGTATCCTATGCTCAAAAAAGAGCAGCTGAGAACTGAGTTAACTGTACTCTACGGAATGCCTGTGTACCGGAAGGCCACAAGCGCCTTGACTTTGCTGAGTTTAATTCATAAACTGCATATGGAAAACTCACTTACAGAGACAGTGACTTTACTAAAAATTGTGATTACGACTCCAATGACAACAGTAGAAGCTGAACGATGTTTTTCAGCCTTAAAGCGCATAAAGACATTCCTCAGGAACACCATGCTAGAGGAAAGACTAAATGCTTTGGCGATGCTATCTGTAGAGAGCAAGCTAGTCCAAAAGATACCGGACTTCAACATGAAAGTAATTGACAAGTTTGCTACACTGAAAGAGAGACGTGCGGATTTCATCTACAAAAAGTGAATGCTGCTACTTGTTTGAATACAAAAAATTCTGATTGAGGTAAGAAATGCATTGTTATCTCTGTTTTTAAAAGTTTTGTAGTGTTTGTTCTATTTGGAGACTACACAGATTTGCTCACCTTTGTTCACTGGCCGGACCTGTCTCCCGCAGGGTGAACGATTCGTTGCTTGTGTTGCCTATCAAACCTTTCCCCTTGGCAAATTGCGAAAACCTTTATACCAGTGGTTCCCAAACTGTTTACTCCTGAGGACCCCAATTGAGTCACCACTGGAAGCCGGGGACCCCCAAGCAATTTGTATGACTTAAATTTCAAACATTAAAACAGTAATTCGAAAACAATAAACACACGTGTGCACACAAAACGGATACTCGAATTACTAAGGATTTTAGTATTTTATATTGAAAGAATTAGCAAAAAACAGGAGGGTTAGCGCTGCATCTCCATGACTAACTTTTAAATGGTTGGTTTTATTTCGCAGTATGAGACTCCTGCCAGGGCCAGACTGGAAACCCAAAGCAGCCCAGGCAAATGTTTTCAGACCAGTCCCCATACAGTGCACACCTAGTGCAGTGAGTGCGCCTGACCACTACAAAGGGGGCTTTGGGAGGCTCTCCCCCCAAGACAATTTAGGAAACAATGGTGCAGTCTACAACAAATTTATCATTATATATTGAATTGTATCAGCTTTTAAAGAGTAGTAAATGATGACCTTACTATGCACCAGGATATGACAATCTGTGTTGGGGTTCTTCAATGATTCCCATATTATCCTCCTCCAACAGTGCCTCTCATCTCTCCATAGCCCCTCTGTCACATGTATTTAATTTGTTTTATAACATCTCTCATACCATTGAAGGATGTCAGAGCACCTTAAATCACACACATATAGGGGCTGATTTACAAGCCCCTTGCGCCACAGGTGCGTCACAAAAAGTGATGCACCAGTGACGCATTTTAGTGCCCCATATTTCCAAGGCAGGAAACGCAACCCTGCGTGACTTTTACTGGTCTTGTAAATATGGCCCAATTGCACACAGCACTTTACGTGAAAGGGACGTTCCATGAGTGTTGCTGTGGGTGTTCCCACGCATAACCCATGGAACCAGACACATTTCCAGATTTACGAGGAATCGTAAATCTGGAAATGTGTCTGAATGCTACGCCACCCCAGGGGAGGCGTAGGGAGGGGCAACTTGGAGAAATGTATTAATTTCTCCTCTTTCTATGCATGTTGCATTCTGCAGCACGCATAGAAACAGGATGTTACCTCTGGTGATTGTTTATGTACAGGAAGGTGTCCCTTCCTGCACATAAACAATCAGTAAAACAATGACGTTTTGCAAGTTCTATGTGTGCTAATGCAGCACACTTAGAAGTTGAAAAACGCCATTTCTGATTGTTTATGTGCAGGAAGTAACCCTTCCTGCATGTAAACAATCTCCCCACGACACAGGCATCCTTGCACCATGGTGCAAATGTGCCTGTGCAGGCGCATGGCAGCAGTTTGTGCGCCAGCACAGGGGGAAGCACAGAGATGCAACATATTGTTGTAAATATGTCGCATCCCTGTGCTTCGAAAGTGACTCAGTGCGGCGCAGCCAAATGGCTTGCGACACACACAGTCAATTTCCTTGCAAATCTGCCCCATGGAGACAATGATTCATACGTGTAAATCAGTGTATAGAAAATGTTACATAAGGCAAATGCGACTACAGGGTGTAGGATTCACATGTTATTCATACTGGTAGGCATTTTTAAAGAGTGCTTGGTCTGGAGAAGCACAAACTCAGGATTCAGAACATAACAGTGGTTAGCATTGACTTTAACAATAAAAATGTATTTCCACCCAAATAAACCTTTTTAGCAGGATTAGGATAATGAAAGACTTGAAACAAACATATGTTTCTAACTTGTATCATGCAGCTTGCAAGCAGCTCTTTGATGACAGTTTATAGGTCACTGTGCTAGATTACTATTGTCACTTATGAACTGCACAGTAACAAAAGACTCTGTGACTAAAGCAGTAACCCACTAACCTAGGCACATAAAAAATGTTTTTCAAAATGCATGGTACACGTTCTTTGCAGTAGGCATATTAACCCTCTGTGCTACATTAGATAAGTCAAAGCTGCCACTTGACACAACTCTCATCTCTCTCCAGCAGGTACATTAATCACCGACGTAATCTTGACACTTTTATTGTTGCTGGAAAACTGCTGATTCTACAAGGAACTTTTTTGTGCTTTTAAAATTACTGCCTGAGGACCCCCCTGGGAATGTGACCACAGTTTGGGAAACACTGCTTTATACCATTTATATTTGGGGTACTTGCGTGGACCTATGTGAAGTGTGTGTACAAAGTTCAGCTCAACCAGAATCACGGTAACAGCGCATTGCGCTGCCTCTTTTATATTCAGTATATTGTAAGACTGTTTTTCTTCCCCCGCCTTTCCTTGTTTTGTTTCCCTGTTTTCCCCTTGCTTGCCATTCGTTACTCTAGAGTCTAATATTCAGTATGTTGTAAGACTGTTTTTCTTCCCCCGCCTTTCCTTGTTTTGTTTCCCTGTTTTCCCCTTGCTTGCCATTCGTTACTCTAGAGTCTAATATTCAGTATGTTGTAAGACTGTTTTTCTTCCCCCGCCTTTCCTTGTTTTGTTTCCCTGTTTTCCCCTTGCGTGCCATTCGTTACTCTAGAGTCTATTCTAATAGAGTCGGAAGGCCGTAGGGGAAGACTGTGGACTTTTCTTCAAGTTCCTGATGCTCCTGCGGAACGAGCCTGGCAACCATTACACTGCTGTGCAACTTCTTCTACTCTTAGAGCTGAGATTTCCATGAGTCTTATAGTCTGAATTCAGCACCTGAGCATAATAGGACAGAATGTATGAAGCTCTGTGGTAATACTGAATAAGCAGCTACCTATGTTATGCCATCTATTAATGTAATAACTGCACTTTCACAATTGCTTTATTAACCTTCCTGCTTTCTCAAATTTGCTTGAAAATGCACGATTTTTCTTCTTTTTTTCCAAAATTTTCTTGGGGGGGGTAACCCCCCCATACCCCTCTTTTGGGGTTCGGGCTCGCTCGCTGCGCTCGCTCGCTACGGTGCTGTATGCTAATTCGGTTGCGCCCCACCACTTTCAAATCTCACCCACCGCCCCTGGGAGTTGCATCTTAAAGCCTTTCCTTAGCCCCTACTTGGGACATGAGGCCTCTCAAGGAGTAGGTGGGGAGGAGGGGCAAATAAATATGTGGTGGCCACATTTTGAATTGCATTCTGTGTTTGGGTCATAATAACGTCATAATCTCACTTCACCTGGTAGGGCAAATGATAGGGCGCAATTATGTCTGGATTTTCGACATACAAAGTATTCTGTTGGTAGGCAAAGTTCGGACATGCAAGATGGTGTAAAGGAGTTAATTATCAAACAGAGAATATAAGGCATCAAAGTTGCAGGGTACGTAACTTCCAGGAAATTAGACTAGAGAATACAGGGCAATGTAGCAATGGGATACACAACTTCCAGGAAATTAGACTAGAGAATACAAGGCAACGTAGCAACGGGATATGCAACTTCCAGGAAATGAGAACAGAGAATAGCAACATACCAACGGGATACACAACTTCCAGGAAATTAGACTAGAGAATACAGGGCAGCATAGCAATAGGATACGCAACTTCCAGGAAATGAGAACAGAGAATACAAGGCAATGTAGCAATGGGATACACAACTTCCAGGAAAAAATGAGAACAGAGAATACAAGGCAACATAGCAACGGGATACACAACTTCCAGGAAATTAGACTAGATAATGCAAGTCAACGTAGCAACGGGATATGCAACTTCCAGGAAATGAGAACAGAGAATACAAGGCAACGTACCAATGGGATACACAACTTCCAGGAAATTAGACTAGAGAATACAGGGCAACATAGCAATGGGATATGCAACTTCCAGGAAATGAGAACAGAGAATAGCAACATACCAACGGGATACACAACTTCCAGGAAATTAGACTAGAGAATACAGGGCAGCATAGCAATAGGATACGCAACTTCCAGGAAATGAGAACAGAGAATACAAGGCAATGTAGCAATGGGATACACAACTTCCAGGAAAAAATGAGAACAGAGAATACAAGGCAACATAGCAACGGGATACACAACTTCCAGGAAATTAGACTAGATAATGCAAGTCAACGTAGCAACGGGATATGCAACTTCCAGGAAATGAGAACAGAGAATACAAGGCAACGTACCAATGGGATACACAACTTCCAGGAAATTAGACTAGAGAATACAGGGCAACATAGCAATGGGATATGCAACTTCCAGGAAATGAGAATAGAGAATACAAGGCAATGTAGGAATGGGATACACAACTTCTAAGAAATGAGGCTAGAGAATACAACGCAACGTAGCAACGGGATATGCAACTTCTAGGAAATGAGAACAGAGAATACAAGGTAACGTACCAACGGGATGCACAACTTCCAGGAAATTAGACTAGAGAATACAGGGCAACATAGCAACGGGATACACAACTTCCAGGAAATTAGACTAGAGAATACAAGGCAATGTAGCAACGGGATACACGACTTCCAGGAAATTAAAATAGAGAATACAGGGCAACGTAGCAAAGGGATGCGAAATCAAGCCAAAAAACAAAGCCAGTTTGGATGTCGACTTTTATAGACTAATAAAAAGTTAGTAGAGGAGGCACAGTGTATGGGTGCATATTTTTGTTTAGAAAAGGCTCTGTAGTTACTGAAATTACCTTTCCCTTTGACATCCTGTTACACAAGATAATTGTTAATAATTTTTCACAGTAAAACGAACGCAAAAAAAAATTGTTTCTATAGAAACTGCCATTTTCTGTCCAATTAATGGCCAATTATTCCATCTTCCACTAGAACCGTGAAATTCTTGCAAGGGTATATTTTTATTATTCTCCTTAGCACGGCAACCTCTACTCAAAGCAAGGACAGACATTTCACAAAGACAATTTACAGAGGTGAGCTAGGTGGGAGTTTTCAAGAAACCCTCAAAACTACCACTGACACTTACACCACGTGGCAGTGATTACCTGACTTTTAAACCTTTCTCGCAGGGTAAAAGCTGGCGATACCGGGCTTTACTGTGGAGTAATTGCCCAGAAACACCACAAGATTTCAGAAGTGAAGCAAGGGTCTCTCAGAGGTTTGGCAGTAATGTCGAGAAAAGAGTGGAATTTAAAGGTGCAACCTCCTCTCTTTGTTATCGGCTTTGTAAAGCGCATGGATGTCGCAGCGCTGCATCCGCAGAGATAGAGACTGAAAGAGGAGACAAGATACAGGGAGAAATCAAAGGAAGAGCCAGGTCTTGACTGCCTTCCTGAACACCCTATGGTCTTGTATGTCCCTGATGGTGCTCGAGAGAGCGTTCCAAAGATATGCAGCCAGAGCCTGAAAGGAGCGACCGCCTGCTCGGTCTCTTCTGACACGGGGGTTCACACCAAAAGTTGGTGTGATGAGCGGAGAGCACGTTAAGGTAAATAGGGCGTGAGAAAATTGGTTAGAATAGAAGGGGCCTGGCCCATAAGAATTCTGTGAACGATGCACGATGCTCAGAGATTTGAACTTAATTCTTTTTTCCACCGGGAGCCAGTGTAATTTATGTATGTATTTGGCCGTAGAGCAGGACCGCGGGAGGGCAAAGATGGAACGGGCAGCAGCATTTTGAACCCTCTGTAGTATAGTGGTGCCTGCCTTATTGGCACCCAGATACTGAGAGTGGCAGTAATCTAGTCTGTAGAGGATACTGGGCTGGATGATGAGTTGGTGAGTATGGAGGTCAAAGAACCCGAGCAGCGGCCTCAGGCCACGTAAGAGGCCGAAACAGCTGCCCGCCACTAGTTTTGTCTGTGCCTGAAAGGTGAGTGTGCTGTCCAGCCACACACCCAGATTTTTTACTGTATCCTTAGGAGCAGGAGGGATTCCCAAGGCCATGGGCCACCATTGGTCGTTCCAGAGGTGAGTATCCCTGCCCACCAGGAGGAGCTCCGTGTCTTTGAGACAAAAACGGGATGTGGCAGCAAAAATCATTGGCCTGATTCAAGAAGCTCTTTTTTGAACATATACGTTTTTAATGGCTCGATTTATAAATGTATGCTCTGTATTTATAAAAAGTGAATGTGCACCTGGAAATCTACTTGTTCGCAGATAATATTACACTGGTGTGGTGTAATACTATATGGGAGTAAACGTTCCATGAAGCAGGTAGTTGGGTCTTCACTGCAGGGATGCTCCGAGAAGTTTGTGCACACCAACTTGTTAGTTTGTGGATATTCCCAAAACTTTTTTTCCTAGTCCATTCCCACATTGGAAGAGATTGGAGATTTATTTCTGTCAAGGGCTGATGTGAATCAGTTTCCAGGGTGGAATAGGAATTTAACACCCACTATAACTGAATGCAAAATCATGTAGTGGACCACTATTTTCACATTTTTTAAAAATCTTTTTAAAGATTTTTTTTAAATGGGCATTATACTGTTATGAGCTTCTAAACTGTCATTTCTATAAAGTATTGTTTTGTGATTGTTTAGTCCCCCCCCCCTCGTTTTTTTATCCTAATGATAGGGTTCCATGTATTAATTTGAGGTCACTTAATCTTCCAATACTAATTATCAGCGGTGGCCGGAACAGGTAAGCGCGGTGAGGCTGAGCGGGGCAGGGTGGGGTGGGAGATGGGGTAAGTTGACACACAACGGAATAGATATAATTAAATAAATAATACCTATTCCGTCGTCTGTTGACTTCCTCCCTCACTGCACCCGCTCTGCCTCTCCGCGCTTACCTAAGCCGGCCGCCGCTGCTAATTTGAGATGATTAACTTCGAGGAAAGATATTTATGATCCTCATTTTTTATAATTTTTTTTCAAATAACTCAGATTATTTATTTTGGGAGTTCACAATGCAATCCCTGATTTTTGTTTGTTTAATGGGGAGTCCCCATACTCTCCGATTCCCGGAATGTAACCTTTCCCTTACCCAAAACAATATTAACCATTACTCTTGGTTATTTTTTGTCTGCACCCTGTCAATTCCTTTCGTCCATTTTGTCATCCCAGGTTTCTTCCCTGAAATGTTTGTAAGCTGAGAGTTTTTTCCACATTTAACACGCTGTTCCTTAAAGTACTGATTCTATTCATAACCTTGTGAAAATTAATTGAAATCCTTAAGTAGAAAGAGTTAAATCACTCACATCCAGGGTATGGATCACAGCATACAGCACGCAGGCACTTGTGTGCCACCCACTCGCATATTGCTTTTATTCCTGGAACAGACACCTGTTGAGTAACGCATTACAGAAAAAGAGTGCCCATCGGGTGTGCAGTCATTCATTTTGTGGTGTATGACATCACGTGTTCAGATATTCTCCAGATAGATAGGAATAGATTCAATTCAGGAAGGTGTCAGTAGGTCTCCTATAATCTATGTGTGCAGAAGCGCCAACTTCATTTAGGAGGTGGGGGGCAAAGTGTCCTAAAAAATGTTGATCTATTCCCTGGCTGCCCCCAATCACTTGCGCACCCCTCAACAGCTCTGTAAGTGGAAGCGTTACCTGAGCAGACCCAGAAAGAGGTGCCTGTCTCATTAGGTGGCTTCATTCGAGGGATTCATCAGCCTGGGTGGACTCTCGAGCGCCCACCACCCCCGCCACCAAAGCATGGACAGAAGGATATCCCTTCCCTGGCATCCCTCAGATGTGGGTGAGTGATGTCTGTCTCAGAGCAAGTTCTGTAATAGAAACAGGTTCTGCAATATGACACCACCTATATTTCAATCAATTGCAGGGGAAGCAAATGGTTTCAACTGGTCCCTGGGTTGGAGTAACTGGTAAAATAGGTGAAAGCAAGGGGTTATGGGAAACAGCTGAACTCAGCATGTGTCATAAACCACTTTGTGGTCCTCTAAGGAAACAGCAAATGGCTGGAGTTTTATCATAAAATACCACAAGAAGGAGATCTCACGTAACTGCTAAGATGTTGTCCTTGGAAAATGACGACCTGGGTTCCAATCCTGGTTTCAGTACTTGTCAAAAAATTGGCAGATGATGCCGGTCCCTTAATCTTCTTGTGCCTCCAACTGTAAATAGGTGGCTTGAAAACATGCAGAACCCCAATGGCTGTACAATTGATGCACACAGTCTTGAACCTTCTCTCAAACTAGACTGATGTCATTTGAGATGTGATCAGTGATGCCATTTAACATGTCATGATTGATGTAATATGTGAGGTCATTACCAGTGCATGGCGGGGGTTGGAAGTCATAGTTAGATCAGTAAACTATAACAGAGTGTTTATATTATTAATATACCTCTAACCTTTGTTTTTTTTCAGTAAATGCCAAGGTTTTTTTTGGCATAAAATAAGATCTTATTACCATACCTAACTATAACGTCACTTAAACCCTTGTTTATTTTCAGGGAATTTCAGTTTTTTTGTCTTATTCACTCAACACCCTCACTGAGCATAGGTTTAGGCCATGTGTGGCATGGGGTTAGCAGCTGGGCCCAGCTCGCACCCAACCCACGCAGATCCCCACTAAGCCCCACAATTTTCTAGGCTATTTATTTTTTTAAATGTAGTGCTTCAAAACCTTGCAAGCTTCACTTGTTGAAGTTTGTGTGGTCTTGTGGGACCATGGTTACCGCGGGAGCCCCATGGTACAGCAACAGACGGCAACAAAAGGATGCATCGAACGAGATTTGATATACAGTTTGAGAACGGATTCGGAATTTTGACACTATGGTTTTAAGAAGTTAGAGGGATGAGCATGCCATGGTAAGCGTAGAAAAGTTGTCAGCATTTGTGTTGGTTGACATAATGTAACTATCTTTACCATCCAAAAAATAGGGGAAGGGAGATTGCAGTTGCAATTGATGCGCAATAATGAATGTGCGAAATACGAGGGTGGTGAAAGAATAGAATGCAGCAAGTTGGAGGTAACATTTTGGGTATAATTAGCAGCGCCTTAAGCATTGTTTATATTTAATATAAATTTTGTGTACAACTGATTAGCAACGTTTTTCACATTTAATAAAAACGTAAGATGGTACTCAAGACGGTTAAAACAAACGTGTATTTGTATTTATAGATACCCCTGATGAAGGGATTTCATTTCCTAAATGCATTGGGTGGTTGGAATAAAAGTATGGCATGTGGAACCCATTGACCACTCCTGCGATGGTTTTGAACAGCGATGACATACAAAGGTTGAATATAATGAGTTGAAAGTATAAGTTAAAAGTGGATGAAAAACAATGGTGAAAAAAGGAGTAAAATTAAAGAATACAGATGAATTTGATTCATTGGATTCAAAACGAGGTTTGGCTGTGCAGCTTGACGGGATCAATTTTGGTTCCATTCTTGAGAATTGTTATGTTGCAGCGCAATGAGACGAAGCGCGGGGCAAGCTTTGCACACCGCTAAGAAATGAAAGGAGCAAAAACAAGGTTTAAAAATCGATTATGAGGTATGCATCGCATTATACTAAATTTCATTAATACAGCACCTGAAGTGCCATCTGTGATACTGCGGGATGGTGCAAACTTCACTTATTGAAGCTTACGCTGTTCTGCTGTATCATGGGTTTGGTGCATGCACAGTGGTTTTCCGCGGTAGGCCCGTAGTACCTCTCGGGAGTGTCGCGCACACATCTGCACCCAAAAATAGTATTTTGACCCCGTATGACTCCCCCCAGAAGTGCCATGTGCTAGGGTACCACTACCCTTTCCCTTTATTTGTTTTTTATCTGTTTGCTTCAGTATACGGGGATCAAGTCTTTAAGTCCTCTAATGGCAGCACACATATTTTTCTTCATATTTCTGCCAGCAAATCAGATCACTCAGTCCCACGGTACTGGTCAGGTCGCACACGACAGACAAGGTAAAAGCCCTCTTGGCCAAGCAGATCGCTCAATTCTTTTTCGGTCTCGCCTGGCGAACGCAGCGCGAAGCGCTGCTGTAGCCAGCGAGATCTATTGTTGCTGACTTGCCTCGGAAGGGGGACAGGAGATGTGCACGCGCAGGCTTTTGGCGGATTTGAGTTGGTGTACGCGCCTACAGCCACGCGGCGTGCACATCTCCTGTCCCTCTTCCCTCGCAAGCCAGCATTTAGTTTCACTTTCGACATATGGAGAATCCCACTCACCCGGTCTGCGGGGGAATCCTTCTGAACGGCGGCTTCCGGAGCACTCCAGCTCCACTACTGCCAGCACGACGCGGGGCTCTCTCCTTATGCATGGGAGCCCCGCACTGCTATCTGCCGCTCTTCACCCGGGCCCCCTCCTGGGACCCGGGACTTCAGCTCCCACACCGGCTGCACGCGAAAGTGACAGGTACTGCGCATGCGCGGGCAGCCCTCGCCCTCCCAGGTCTCCTCCCCAGCCCGGAGCTGCTTTCTGTTTTGCTTGTTTTCCCAGTCACAAGCATTTGGAAAAACGATAGGTCAATGTCAACGCGAGAACTCGAGTCGGCGGCTGGTGCGAAATTGAACCAGGGCCCCCGGCGCTCCACCCTGTCCCTAATTTCCCCCCATTTCTAATTTGTTAATAGCTACCAGGAACGTACCTGGATCGGGAGGGCGATTGCGGCTCTGGCTCTCCTTTGGAAAGGCGCTCCTTTATTCAAATCCTGGCAAAGCGGGAGTCATTCAGAGGTAACATCAAGGCCACAGAATGTTTAACAACAATTAGAACAAATGCATATTTAAGAAAACAATGAAATACGCGGACATATGAGTTATACATAGTGCATAGGAACTGAATGTACAGCAGAAAAAAGGAAGTGACGAAGTCACAAGAGGCAAATGAAGATGATAATTTTGTTTCATCCTCTTGGAGGAAGCAGTGGAGGGGGAGATGAGAAAGAGAAGCACAAGAGTTGAGAGGAGAAAGCAGGGAAACTTTTGTTAGATACTTAAAATGTCATTAGAAAAAAGTGTTTTGAACTGAGTAGTGTTTAGAGGAGAAGACAAAGCGCGTTTAGATGGAGTCAAAATAATAATATATTTCTATTATAAAGAACGTGTTGCAGGTGTCCAACACACGACAGAATTGTATCGACCATTGAAGGATGACAGGTGGAACCGCATCTGTCTCCGATGGAATCGTGACCTCTGGATAGCTCATAATTCCCCTTTTCTGTCAGTGTTTGCTTAACTCACTGAGCTATCTTAGTTTAGAGAGGGGTGAATGCTGCATGTGAACTGTTAAAGGCTGTCATTGAATGAAACGATTTAATTGGCTGCCTGCCAGATGGAAGCGAAAAGCAGCTTCATGCTTTTGATATATATGGCCGGCTTTACAAAAAGCAGGATGGAGGGGATAAATCGAGGCCAGGAAGAGTTACCCGAAGGTCAAAAAGCTTCAGCTGGATAAAAAGGGCAAAGAAGAGGCGGTAATGGAAAGTGAACGAGTGACTCCAGGAATGCCAGGTTAAAGTCATGAGTGCGCATTTACGCGAGTTTGAGCTATTGACATTGCAAATAACAATGCCTATTGGCATTGTCATTTACAATGCCAATAGCTTTAACTCGTGTAACTGCGAGACCTATTGCATTGCAAATGCTTGTTAATTACAGTAACGCAGGACTTCAGTGGACAGCTCAGCTACCATTGTGATTTTAACCCCTTCATGACCATCATGAGAGCCTCTTTACATGCAAATTTCTCAAAATCTGTATCGCTTCCCAAAATTTCCGGTGGGAATTGACATGGGAAAACAATGTTTTAGGACCCTCCGCTTATCTCAGCATATGCCTCACAGATCACCCCAAAGATTTCCAGGAAGCACTTGAGGTGGAGGAACCTTTCTTATTTGGAAAATTTTGCAAAGATTCATAAAACGCCAAAGTTATTAGCAAAACAAAAAAAACGCTCTTGCTGTGAAAATTCTGACCTAACTATAATTACACATTGGTGATCACTACAGTATTATATATAAATATATATTCTCTCTAGTTAAATCTCAGAACATACACAGAAGAGGGTTATTCCTTACACACAGGGATACTGCAATTATATAATTCTACCTTTTCTGTATATTTATGAATTTGCTGCACTTGCTACATAATACATCATTTGCTACTTGATTTGCATATTTTACCAAAAATAAAAATTTTCTACCTACCAAACAGTTCAAACATTACTAAAAACACTGCCAGGTGTGTTTGTGGGCAGTGGCAGTGGCATACCCTTTACATAAGTAACTGTTAAATGTGATAAACTGAACCTAATGAGGTGAAACCTTTGCCCAAATAGTGTTAACACATGTTAAAAGCATTGGCAAAGCCAATAGGTCTCGCTTTTGGATTTGCCAGTGCCTTTTGGCAATGCCCTACAGCATCAGGCTTTTTCCTAATGCTGAGCAACATCATCAAAAAATATTTTTAAAAAGGTGTTGCATCATTCTACTTGCGCACACATGCATGATGACATATGCACTTGTAAGCAGAATGTCGTGGTCACCCTCTGCTTAATTTTTGATTTACTGATCAAAGATGATTGACACCACTTGGGTCGATAAGTAAAAACAAATGGATTTTTATTAGCACAAAAGTGCCAATTTAAAGACAAACTCGAGGTTAGGGTGTGACAGTGGAGCAAATGGGGAACTGGTGGGGGTGAGGAGAGGAAAGGAATTGCATAAGGGAAAGTAACCTGTGGGTGGGGGTGAAGCACAAATGAAGATAAGAACATAGAGCATGGAAGTGGGTGAGAGAAGACCATAGAGTGCGGGGATTGGAGGAAGAAGCACACATAAGATTGCAAAGCACATGAAGGTGGCAGCAATACATGAAGAGTGGGAGAAGCACACGAGGGCCAAAACAGCAAAGGGCTCGAGGAGGGACAGGGGAGAAGTACACAAGAGAGAAACATGGAGCACCAGCATGGGCATTTGGGAGGTAGCAAATGGGGTAAAGAAGGAGAGGACTGGAAAACACATGATCTCTCATGGAGTGCTTAGCCAAAACAAAAAAAACAAAAAAAGGTTTCTTAAAAGACAGCTTTGGAAAGATAGAAGCCAGCCACACAGAGAGAAGGTAAAGAGCCTATGCTCCAGAGGAGGGGCAAATGCAAGATAGACAAGCTGGGCCAAGAAAAGCCTTCGAATAGGAAGCAAGCAGATTACAGTGACTATAAAGCCAACCAATGGTAAGCAGTGGGTGGGCTGCAAGACCCTGTAGGTTCTTGATAAGCCCACAATATGTTTTTTGCTTGCGCTATCTAGTAAGCATGACTTAAAAATGACAAATATATATATATATATATATATTTTTTTTTTTTTAACTGTATTTTATTCATTCCAAGCAAATCAAAAGGAACAAAAGAACATACAGTGCGTGTTTACAGTACCATACATATTCTCACAACAGTTACATAGCAAAGGCAGCTACTGACAATTATACAGTATTCTCGAGCGGGAACATCTACCAGTCCAACAACATTCAAAGTAGTTTGTGCATGGAACCAAACCTAAGAGTTGGTCATTATACAAGGAAGCACCATCACACACTTGATTATCAGAAAATTGTGGAGTGTTAACCCTGTACACAATCAAACCTCTGTTTCAGAAACTGTCATCCTGGAACACACACAGCAGTTGAGCCCATAACAATATTGCATCAGCCGCCCCTTCATATACACACGACACTCTCACGTTGTGTTCTTCTGCCACTCCCCATTCCAATAGGTCTAAAAATGACAAATATTGAAGTAAAACTGCCAGTGAATGTGTTGCATTACTTTGCATAAATTGCCTTTATTCTTACAGCATAATTTCGTAAACCCTGCTGCATAATTTGGTCAGTCCTACTGCATAGTTTGGTGCTCCCATGTCGCAGAATTCCAGCAGCCTTGCTTATATGTGATCTCTACCTTAACACCATGATGCCTCAAAAGACCTTTTTTAATGAGGTGTTAGGTCCATAATTCACACTATTCACACTCTGTGCTGAGCACGCAGACTGCAGTTTTCTGCCAGGTCCCCTGCTGCAATCCCACACAGCTCTTGTCAATGCCCCCCATCCTCGCCTGCAGCACTTCAGGCTATTTCAGTCTGGGGGCCTTCATATTGCCTAGAGTTTTGGCCTGCAGCAAATTCTGTTGTTCCAGTGCTTATCTAAAACACACAATACACACACACCTGCTAACTGCTCTCAGTCACCAACAACACTTTCAGTCCTTGCTGTTGCTCTCTTGAATGTGTCTGAAGAAAGTTTGCTTAGTATATTGTTGCCTCTCTGAGTCACAGCCACCTACTGCCCCACGAGGCCTGTTGGCCAAAACACCTGGACTCTCTGACAACAGCCATGCTCCATGACTGGTATGAGCATAACGCAAATATTCCAGAGTGCTGTGCACTGGCGCTATTTTATTTATTTTTGGTGTTTTATGAAGCGTGCACATGACCCAAGGGTATCAGAGAGCTGTACATATGACATAAGCAAAGCGCTGATAGATAGAAAGAACATCTGGTAAAAACAAATAACAACTTTTAAGAACTCCGGTGAGATATGGTATGTGGTAACAGAGTTATTTATAGACGACAATGCAATCCCCAGCAAACGTCTTCTATTTGAAAGACATAACAGCAGTAACGTGCTAAAGTACACACAATTCCCCAAGTAATGAGGTTCTTCATTTCTTTTATTCTGTTCCTCTTGTTTCCTTTTTATTCATACAAGTTCTTAGCCAGCCAACACATGATTTGTCGCCACATTGGGAAATTAGTCCCGCGACTTTTCCAAGGCTCAATTGTCCCTTGTCCTGATCTTTTTCAATTGTGGTGATAATTCCAACCCACAAGGTTCTTAGGCGAAGATATCCGTATGGAAAGCTATTTGCTTCCAATGTTCGTCAAAAATCACAACCGACCTTCCTGGTCTATTGTCGTGCAAACTGGTGCAACGTCCGTATCCACGTTCCAGTTTCGGTGCCTCGAGTACGTGCTATTGCAATCTTGTTCATTGTTTCCTAGGCCACACGCTTTGGGGAGGCCAGAGGTTCTCTTCACCCATCATCACCGTTGAATCAATACAGGCCTATATGTGGATATTTTGTGACATCACCCTTGTGGCGCCCATTTACCTATCACTATACCACCGCCCATTTGTTTTTTTATTAATAGATGACCTCTATTAATTTATGAGTCAATGGAATAGGTTCTCCACTGTAGTTTTTCATGATTCTGCTTTGCATTTCAGGAACCGCGGGGATAATGTTTGTGTGGGTTCTACTGTGATTGATGTGCTTCAGCCCTGTATCGGTATTACAGTCTCTGTAGCATCCAATGCGCCCAGGGGACTGGCTCAATGTGACTTTTAGGAGAGGAATCTGTACATTAGGATATTTTTCACCCTTTTTTTGAAGACATGGTCCAATGGGTTAAACCAAACCATGGGCGATAGAGAGTTCCAGATCCTCGGAGCCGATCCCAAAAAAGAATGTGTGCAGGTTGTTTGCTTTCTGAATCGGGGGGGGGGGGGGGGGGGGGGGAGGTTCTAGCCTGAGAGAGTTTGCGCTTCTGAATGAACGGTTGCCTCCTGAGATTCGAATCTTTACTGCTTGGTACCTTGGTTTGTTACGATATAAGGCATTATGCGTTAGGCAAGCAATTTTCAATTGCGTTCAGGCCTCAAGAGGAAGCCAGTTGAGAGACCTAAGTGATGGGGTAATGTGGTCGAAGCATCTAGTGCCTGTTACCAGTCTAGCAGCTGCATTGAGGGTCACTTTGAGTGGAGCCGTTCTCAATTTGGGAAGACCTAAAGGGTTGCAGAACCATTTTCTAGTCTTGAGACCACTAATGATTGTATTGCTTGTTTGAAGTCTGGGGGTGGCAGGAAGGCTTTCACTTTCTTTAGTAGTTTGCGTTGCAATGACGCACTGCACGTGGTTGTGCTGGTATGTGCTAGCATGTTCAGATTCTTGTCCAGTGTTATTCAAAGGTATTTAGAGGAATCAATTATTATAGGTTTGCAGTTGAGGGCTTTGAGGTGATTCAGTTAGCCTTGAATGTGTGTGGACCTGGTTTGAGGGAGTAAAGTAGGAATTCAGTTTTTAGTGAGTTCAGCTTGAGGTTGTTTTGAGCTAGCCGGGACTGAGTTTTGACCAGAGCATTATTTAGTTGGATGATATCCTCCAGGGAAGGAACCTTTAAGTATGGTTGTGTCATTTACGTACATGTGGTATGCAGCGTTCGATTGTTTATAGATTTCCGTTCAGGAGGGGTGTCACTTGCCCAGCCTTCAGGAAGTCAGGGATAATGCCTTGTTTTTGGCGATGAATTTCAGATCTTCATCAGTATGGGTGAGAAGAGGTGACTGAGTTCCTTAGTATTGTGGAGGGTATAGGGTCATTGAAAGGTGAAGGATAGTAAGGTCTTGTGGACCTCCTCCTCAGTTAGTGATTTAAACTCGCTCGAGACAGCTTGATTTTTAGGTTTGGATGGGTGAGTCTTTGTTCCTCCACTGTGTAAGGAGATACACCATCGGAATTTTATTTATTTTCTATATTTGCTCTTAGAATTCTTTTGTCGGATTACATTTCTTTTTCAATTTCTAAAACTTTTCCAGTGAAAAATGAAGGGAAAGCTTCACAGTTTTCCTCTGAGTTATTGTTGATCTTGGTTAAATAGTAAGCCCCTGTTTGTTGTTTGATAATTTCAAACAATTGTCCTGGGCGATTCCTTGTATTGTCGAGTTGGGCTCTGAAGTATGATGCTTTTGCATTTCAGATGTGTTTTTTGTAGCTGTTCAGTCGTTCACATAGCTTGATTAGGAGCAGTGTCAAAGGTTCTTGTCTCCATCTTCATTCTGCGAATCTAAGACTCCTCATTTCCTCATTTAGGGCCTCATGTAGGTAAATAAATTTTACCGGTTCTTAAATACCGAGCCGTACCGAATCGGTAAATTAGAATCGGTAAGTTATATGTAGGTAAAAATTCGGTAACAGTTACCGATTCGGTAACAGTCGGTAAATACGAATCGGAATTCACCGAATCGGTAAATACCGAGGTGGTATTTACCGAATCGGTAAATACCGAGGTGGTATTTACCGAATCGGTAAATACCGAATCGGTATGTACGGATTCGGTAAATCAAATCACATGACTTGACGAAACAGCCAATCCAGTGCAACGACAGCCCACCCAACCAGTAAGTGCCCACACCCAGGCAGGTGTACATCATTAGCCGAAGTGGCCACACCCAGGCAGGTGTACATAATCAGCCGACCCTGGAGAGGCTTGGAGTGCAGAGGAGAGGCAGGGAGCCGTTGCATGTGCGAGCGGGTAAACGAACAGCATGTCCAGCCAGAGAACACAGAAAGACGGAGGGGAAAGGAGGAGGAAGCTGAAATTTAGCCCCAAGGAACTCCAGGTGCTGGTGGAGGAGGTGGTGAAGCAGCACCAGAAGCTGTTTGGAAGGCAATCCCTGCAAGTGCCTGAGGCTGAAAAGCGCAACATATGGCTGGCCATCCAGGCGCAGGTCAATGCTGTGGGAGTGACCCACAGGGACATTGAGGTCCTCAAAAAGCGCTGGTATGACCTCAGGATTGTAACCAAGAGGAAGATGGGCGACATCCAGAAGGAGGCCAGCCAGACCGGAGGTGGAACCAACAGGGCACCTGCCCTCACCGAACTGGAGGAGCTGGTGGCGGCCACAATCGAGCAAGAGAGCGTCGTGGGTCTTGGGGACGCCGACAGCTCTGCCAGAGCCGCAACACACCAAGGTAAGACGAAAGCACAGCAATGTTGCCCCCCCTACCCCTATCCCACATCCCCCATTGTGAAACGAGAATCACACTGCAGTCCACACGTGTCAGTGCAGACAGGCAATGCATTCCGGGAGATGTAGTCAGGGCAACACTAACCATGACGTAAATGTTACAGGGCAACAAGGCATGTCACGCACTCGAGGCACAAGGAGACAGGGGACATATTGGAATGTGAAATGATTTATTGTGACCCTTGCAATGCAGCCCTTCGGGGACACTGAGCCAATGTTGTATTTCTGTCCACAGATGTGACATCATGCAGGACAGGGCATGCTGCAGGAGAGACGGCACACCGGCCACATAAATCACCTCTAGCCAGCACAAGTGCAGACCAGGGAGCAGGCCCACTGGCAGCCGCACCACCAACACAGCCAGCCTCGCCGCACACAGAGCCAGCATCACCTCACCGAGAGCCAGCATCACCACCACCAGAGCCAGCATCGCCACTCATGTTCGACTCACCGGCCACATCTCCGCTTGCAGGTGTGAGAATGAGGAGGCGTCCAGCAGCCAGGCTACGAGCCTTAGACACCTCGTCAGACGACAGCATGGGCCCAGAAGACCGCACCGGGCCCCAGGAAGGGAGCCATGCCACTGTGCCCCACACCTCACAGGCAGCACAGACGGAAGCAAGAGGGCGCCGCAGGTCGCGTGTCCAGAGTCCACCAGCACCCACTGACGGCCATGGTGTCTTCTTGGGGCTCGAGGGCCAAATGTTGAAGCAACAGCGCCTGCAATCAAAGGCAGTCATGTCAGTCCAGAGGCACATGCGGGTGATGAAGACAACATTAGTCAACATGGACACTAACATTAGCGGCATGGCTGCGGGCATTCGGGACATGTCCCAGTCAATCCAGCAGTTGTGCAGCAAATTAGATGCTGACATCGATGCACGGCGCCGGGAACGCCAGAGACGGGACACCACCAGCAGGGCACTCAACCGTCTGGCAACTGCGACTTCTCTGCTGTGCCGGCGCTCTGTGACGATGCAGGAGGGCCTAACACAGTGCTGCAGCGACCTGTCTTGGGGGATGGTGCAGGTGACAAGTGCACTAGGGGTGCTATTGACTAGTCAGGCGTCGACAACTGCTGCAGGGGATGCTGCGGAGAGCATCGACACCAGCAGCAGCATCACACCCCCCGTCCCAGAAGCACGCAGGAGCAGCAGGCGGCTTGGGGTTGGCTCTAGTGAGGATGCACAGGCCGTGCAATCCACCACTGCAGCGCGTATGCGCAAACATTGATGTGGCCCTGCTTAGCCACTTCCCATTGGGTGACGTAACCCTGGACATACTCCTTGTATAGATGGTATATTGCCAGATTGGCCTGTTCATGTGTTCATGGCGTGGTGCCACATTAAAACTACGTCAGGACTTCTCACAACTCGCTGTGTCCCCTTACTTACTCAGAAATAGGTGCATGTGATCACTGCCCGTCTCTCTCTCCCATCGATTGCAGTTGGCACTCTAGCTGCGTTGCCCTCTGGCTGGCCTGACTCATCCTCGTTGTCCTCAAAATATGTCAGTTCCACATCTGTACCTTTTTTCGTGGCAAGGTTGTGCAGCATTGCACAAGTGGCAATAATCTTGCAGCAGGTGATGGGTTTGTACTGGCGTGCGCCTCCGCTCTTGTGGAGGCAGCGGAACCTGCTCTTCAGTAGTCCAAACGTGCGCTCCACCACATTGCGTGTTGTTTTGTGTGCCACGTTGTATCGTCTCTCACTCTGGGTTGCTGGGTGTAGGTAGGGAGTGAGGATGAATGACCGGCATGCATATGCACTGTCGCCTGGATGAGTAAAAGGGAACCATCAGTAACTAGCCTCTATACACTATGATTTGCAGGTTTCAAGGGGCGGCACTGTTACTTACCTAGCAGGTATCCCTCTCCGAATTCTCCGGCACTCAGTCGTGTGTAGATCCCAGTATTCTGGAAGATGTAAGAGTCGTGGGTGCTCCCCGGATACTTTGCAACTATATCTGTGATGATGTTCCCTGCATCACAGATCACCTGCACATTGATGGAGTGGGTGGACTTCCTGTTCCTGTAGATGTGCTCTGTATCAGCTGGAGGACAGATTGGGATGTGTGTACCATCAATACAGCCGATGACATGGGGGAACTGTGCCATGTGATAAAAGTCAGTTTTTGTTTTCTGCAGTGCAGCCTGTGTGTTCGGGAAGCTTATGTAGTGGTGCATTCTCTGCATCATGGCATCCAGGACCTTCCTGAAGAAACGTGACAGGCGACTCTGGGATACCCCACCCACCGCAGCTATCACCACCTGATAACTGCCGGATGCCAACAGATGTAGGCTGCAGAGCACCTGCACATGTGGGGGTATGGCGTGCGCCCTTCTGATTGGATGGTCCAGGAGTGGGTGTAGGTCCCTGATTAAGTCCATGATGGTTTCGGGGTCTAGCCTGTACCTCTCATGTATCTCTGCATCAGTCAGCTGGAATAGTGTGATGCGCTGTCTGTAGATTTGTTCCTCCCGTCGCCACACCCTCAGTCCTGCTGCCTGTAGACGTAGGCGCCTTGCAATGACGTACATTGCGGCCATGTTGTCCACGCTGTTGCATTTTGGGTTTGATTATATGCATTGTTGATGGTTACCACCTGCTTTCAATCCGTGTTAATTACCGACTCTTATTTACCGATTTTCCTGGATTTCTTAATTACCGAGTGCTCCTACATGTCATTTTAGATTTTACCACTTCATATTTACCACTTCATGTTTACCGATTCGTTAATTATGTCTTCGGTAAATATGAATCGGTATTTTAGAATTCGGTAAATATGATTCGGTATTTACCGCCTCATATTTACCGAAAAGTGGTTTTTGGACTCCTACATCTCACTTGTCTGAATACCGGTCGGTAACGGCATATTTAACGAAAATCGGCCGTTACCGACCGGTATTTGGCTACCTACATGAGGCCCTAAGACTTTTATTGTACCAAGGGTGGGAGATTTTGATTTTTTTAGGTTCAGTGGGGTTCCTCACTCCAACATGTTTGATAATGGTTGGTTGTAGTGCTCTGTTAATTTGAGAACATTCTGCGTTCCTGTTGGGGGGGGGGGGGGGGGTGAGGCTTTTCTTGCAAAGTGCAGTCAGTTCGGCCCTGCCTATGTTTTTGGTGTCTCTAACCCAGTGTTTATGTTTGGTTTCTTGCCCGTTAGGTCTGTGTGTGTGTATATTTAGGTTGAAAATTATTGAGTGATGATCAGTACAGTCATCAGGTGTGATCAAGTCAATTGTCAACTCTCCTTCTCTGGATATGATGAGTTGGGCTTAATCATGATTGGGTCAAGTTTTGATCCCTTGGGAATTGTTTTAGAGTGGGTACCTGCTTATCTTCTTCTTTGTTCCAGTGAAGGTTGAAGTCTCTGAGAAAAATGGCATTAGGGTGTAGTAAGAAGTCTATTCTAATTGTGCCCATTATATTTTCAATGAACAGTTGGTTGTCTCCTGGAGGGTGATAAATGAGGCGTACTTTGGCTGGTGATTTCTTTGCAGTGAAGATTTCTGCACCCATGTATGCACAGGATGTGAGGCTGTCTACTGGGAAAGTCTTGACTTGTATGGATTGCTCATAAATGATTGCGATCCCTCCTTCCTGTCGGTCAAGGTGTTGAATGGTTTAGAGGCACGATGATGTCGACCATTAGTTTAGCCAGATTTCTGTCAGGAATTGCATGTCCAATTCATGATGCAGCATAATTTTGGCGATGTCTGTGGTGTGTTTGATTGCTGATCTGCAGTTGAGAAGCATGCATTTTAGGGTATGTTTTGAAAGGTAAAGGGATTAAGACTTGGTGTTAGCTGGATCTCAATTAGGTTCGCGTGGTTTGTATTCTGAGTTTATGAGAATATGGTAATTTTGCACAGAGTTTTGCTGGTGGTAAAAGCTGCTTCTGAATGTCCAGTTGGCTGAAATGCCAGAGTGAAATTGCCTGGCACTGGTGTAATTTAGCAATCTGGCCATCACTCATGAGAAATTGGGCAAACTTGTAACTACAATGCCAGGTGATGAAAACTGGATGGTTTTGATAACAGTGAGTACATTTTATGCAACTAAGTGCATTGTATGCAATTAACAGACATTGACTAATCATATTAAGAAAAGGCTTCATTTTGGAAGCAGATATGACATCAAAGTAGCCACTATTTTCTCCTGGCTACAATTAAATTGAGCAGATATATGATAATTAATCTAGTCCCATAATTTAGGATAATACTAATGAACAGCAACGTTTGAATCAGCCTTTATCTACTGGTAATTACTCTGGGAGTAATGCTTTACCAACAAGCTTTGTTAATGCCAATAGCTTAGATGCCTATTAGCTTTGTCAAGGTTTGTTTTTATATCGCAACTAAACTTGGTTTAAACAGACCTAAACAACTACACGAATAGCAAGTCACTTCTACTCCCCTCCCTCACATTGCTTATGTTGCTGTGAATTGCAAATAGTTGGCTGAAAGTTTTATGGAAAATTGTACAAAACAAAAGATGTCATTTTGTACTTTCCTGCCATTCTTTTTACAGATACCCCTTGTGTCATTTATTTGAAGTTATGTATTACACAGTTGGCAATAGTGATTTTGTAGTCATGGCTAAGCCACAGTTTCTGTTTGTAAGCAATTGGGTTGCTAGTTGGGGAAGGGGGTAAAATTGTATTTAACCAGCAACCACAATCCTTTTCAGGGGGAGGCACATGCAAATCCCAAATTATCCTATGCTCAACCCTTTGGTAACTTGGCACAGAGCAGTCAGGCTCAACTTAGAGGCACTGTGTAAAGTATTTATGCAGCACTTCAAACAGTAATAAAGGGAAAACATACCACAGAAAAAATACTACACCAATTTAGAAATATAGAATACATTTTAATAAATAAAACAAGACCAACACGACAAACAGACCAATTAGTAGGATCAGAGATATGTTTGAAGATTTCAGTGAAAATAGCACTAAAAAGCACAACAATCCAACTGTGGATATTTGGTTGTGCCGGAACAAGACAAAGACACAAGGGAGGCCGACCATCAGCCGCGATCCGTGGAGGGAGTTCCGTGGGGTGGAAAGGCGGGGCGGGGGAGGGGCAGGGTCGGGGGTACTAAACACCGGAATATGGATAATTGGAGGTAAGTAAACAATTAAATAAATAAAATGAATTTCGTAGCGCGCGCTGCATCGTATTTTGTGATGAAGCGAGCGCTACGAAATAAGATTTTTTTATTTAATTGTTTACTTACCTCCAATTATCCATAGTCCGGTGTTTAGTTTCCCCCACCCTGCCCCACCCCCGCCCCGCCTTTTCGGCCCACAGAACCCTCTCCACGGACCGCGGCTGCCGAACATGATGGAATGCGGGCTTGCTACAGGTACCCAGTTCAACAAGAGTACATTAAATCCTGGTTTGCAAAGTGATGCGAGGTCCTGCACTGAGGATGTGTCGCACAGCCGAGGTGATGCCTCTGTTCTGAGGAGCAGTCAAGCCTTGATGCGAGGTCTGGCATGGTCGTCGAGGAGGCATCACGCAGTCGAGGTGATAGGCCAGTTCCAAGAGCTGCGATGTGAGAACTTGCATCATTGTCGAAGCTGCTGTTGACAAGAGCTTTGCAATGTGAGGGCCTGTATCCGGAAAGCTTCACACAGGCTGCGGTTCTGATGCCGGTTGCAGGTTCTATGTGAAGTCCTTGCATTGGGAGAACCCACGCAGCAGAGGAGATGCGTCGGTTCTGCTGGGTCCGAAGATGGGCTGGCAGAGCACATGCAGGCCCACTTCCAAGGGTCCACGACAGTGGTAGCACCACTTGGCAGGGTAGGACTCACTGATGGCAGAGTGTAGGCGCTGGGTGCAATGGCGGGTTTTGGAGCCTTCTATCCCTGAGGCTGTAGTCAGAAGGCCAGCCAAATAGCCTTTGGAGTCAATTTCGGGTCCTGGGTTCAACAGATGCAGATCCAGTCATTCTCACCCAGACAGCAGATCAGCACAGCAGGGGAGCAGTCCAGCAGAGTGACCGCCCTTTCAGCCTCACAGCAGTCCTTCTTCCTAGCAGAGTATCCACAGGTCCAGAAGTGTACTGAAGAGTTGGTGTTTGGGGTCCAATAGTTATACCTGAGCCTTCCTTTGAAGTGGGAGAAGCTTGTAGAGGTTTCCCTATGAAGTCCCAGGCACCCTCCCTTTCCTGTCCTGACTCCAGACAAACTACAGGGGGTATGCAGCCATTTGTGTGGTGGCAGGACACAGCATATGCATGTGTAAGGAGAACTGTGACCAGCTCCGTCCTGCCATCCTGCCAGTGATGGCCCAGCCACACCCACCTAAGCTATCGTACGCGTGTGACTGTCTAGGCGGAATACACAAAGCCCAACTGCCAGCTAAAGCCAGTCATGTGACCTAGACACAGACTGCTGGCAATAAATATCTAAGGCAGGAAAATGCCGACAAGTGGCATTTTCATAATTGTAATTTAAAATTCGACTTCACCATGACAGAGGATTTTTGATTACAATTCCAAAGACACGAAACATGAGCTGGTTACCTGCTCTCATTTGGATATTATTGCTTATTCGATGTAATAAGAAAACTCCAATATTAGACTATAGAAAAGGTAGGCCTTGCAGTAGTGAAAAAGAGTTTTTCACTACCAAGACATGTAAAACTGAAAAGTGCATGTCCCACTTTTAAAATACACTGCACTGTGCCCTCTCGGCTGTCCAGGGCCTACCCTACCATGCATTAAAAGGAAGGTTTGGGTTTGGAAAGCTTTATTTCGTCATGTCAACATTGCAGTTTACAAACTGCAGACAAAGTATGCAATGGCAGTTCTGAGACATGTTTAAAGGACTACTTAAGTAGGTGGCACAACCAGTGCTGGGGGGCCACAAGTAGCATTTAATTTACAGGCCCTGGATGTAGCAGTAATTCTAATAGCGTAAGTGGTTAAAGTGCACCATGTAAAATTTGGTGCACATCAGTCAAGAGAGGAAACTAAAGTAGGGGTCAAAAATGTAGCATTTACATTGTTTGTGTTCAAATATTTTATTGCATATAGAAAAAAGGAATACAATCAAGATAAATAGTAATACATAAATATAAAAAAATTGATGCATTGAAATAAACAATTAAAAAGTTAAAAAGAGTAACATGACATCTAGTACCTGAACGATGAAGATAATGGAAAAAACTCATTACGTATAAATGACCATATTCATATAATGACAAAATGCAGGTATTTCAAAGTCAAAGAATAATAAACGTCTTCTCAAAGGAAGAGGGGTCAGAAAGAAGATCACCATATAACGCAGAAATGCCATGTGTGTTAAAACATGTATCGCCTGGTAAATAAGGTATATCACCAAGGGGGATGAGATGGGGAGGGGGAAGAAAAAGGTAGGAAGGGAGGAGAAGAGGGTATTAGGAGGAGGGAGAAGGATACAATGAGACATCTGTACCATATATAATATTAAAATCAAGAGAGGGACCCAAAGGATGTTGAACTACTAAACCCCGAGCAGACAAATCCATATGATTATCCAAAGAGTGCCATACCTTGCTAGCGGTTGAAGGTGTAGAATGTTTACCTTCAATAAAAGTAAGAACTCCTCGAAGATATGACTCCCAAGCCCACCAAGTATGGTATGATAGAAGGTGAAAAGACTTCTGCTCTGTGAGTATAATCTTGACTGCGATGGATAAGACCAAATCTAATAATTCCAGATCTATATTATCAAGAGGACGAGAGGCAAATGTCACCCATGGACCTAACATAATCATAGGAAAGGCGAGAATGATAGGCGTATTAAAGATTATAAACAAGTGTTTCTGTATAGGTTCCCAAAAGGAGTTTAATAGTGTACATTTAAAAAACATATGTTGATGGGTGCTCGGCTCTAGATTACAATTCCAACATAGATCGCTGTCTCGTAAGTGCAATTTATGCAAGTGAGCTGGAGTCCAATGTAAGAGATTCGCTATGAAGAATTTGGACTGAATCAATAATGGAGCAATTTTGTTACAAAGGGATAATTTTCATGTCAGCTGGTATCATGGGAAATGTGTTTAAATATATCTTCTTCAAAATGAGGAGACCATTTAACACAAGTAATTGTGGATTGTGGAGACTGTGGAGTTTAGAGAAATTTATAGATTTTGGAAGCAGTATGGCCCGAACTTAACCACAGCGTGAGAAGTGTAACAGTAACCGAATCTGTAGAAAGGATTACCTTAGAAAGTTTAACATTAAGTTTTAAAAAGATATAAGAATCCATGCTACTGAGATTTAACTTCCATAGGAAACTATGTTCACTTCTACGTCAAACCCTCTAATGAAATTGCACCGTTCTTGGCATGACACTAGAACGTTACTCAGAGAAGTGCTTTTTCTTTGCTTGGTGTAAATCTGTTCAGTAGTGTTTGAGATATTTGCATTAGAATATGGGGTTGTGTGGACTTTAGTTGGGTTATTATAAACATATCTGGGCCATTAATGCATGGAGAGGCCACAAATTCGAATTCATGGAGGGTTCCCTGACTTCAAGTTTGATTCATATATGAATACCATGGGGCAAAAGAGGTGGTAAAAAATAGGAAAAGGGTTTTTCTCAAAGGAGAGGGCATTGGGAATTTTGGGAAAACCCACAGAGATGTAACTTTGTACGCAGTCCCACACATTCCAAAAGACATTCCTACACTATGTGTAGACATGCTGACTTACGTGTTCTAACAATGTGAAATAGTTCAATAACGCAGATGGTTTATAAGAAGATTTTTTAATGTCATGTAAAAAAAGTGGAGACTAGACTTTGCAAAAACACATTTTCAGAGTAGTAAACATAAGGGGCTACTACTATCACACTGCACTTCATACGTTATCTCTCTATATTGGAACTGTTCGTCTATCTTTTCTGTATATTTTAAACATGCCAGCTTCTTGACAGTGCCTAAGAAACCTACACAAGGCCCTTTCTCTACTGCTAATTTCCAACATATTTCCTTATTCACCATTTTTTTAATGCTCTAAAAATGGTTGACTTAAGCTTCCGATTTTTGTATTTCTCTGAAACTGCACTCAAAGCTGTAATTTTTTTCTTATTCTTCTTAATCTTTTGGCTGCTTTTAGTTCTGTTCTTTCAACGACCCTTCATCTTATTTCATATTTCTTATTTGTGGTGTCCACAAGGAACTGCCTACTAGCTCTACTATTCTCTAGCATTTCTTATCTATTCTTTCATTCTTTTCTCTCAGAAATCTTTATGTTTTTTCAATAATTATGCTCCAACTTCAAAATTCTATCTCTTTTTGCCACTCGATGCTAGCATTACAAATGTTCTTTCCTACTCCTTCCCATATGTCTTCCCTCCATCTCATAAACTGCCATTCAACTGTCCATCCCCTTCCTCTATCTCCAACTTTGGTGTGGTCTTTGATTCTTTTGCTTTAATTTGCTTCAAATATCTCACCTTTTTAGGTCTCGCCTGAGACAGCGCTTTAGCGCTGCTCTGGCGAGACTTATAGTAAGCGAGTTTTGGAAGTGCAAACAGTGGCATTTCAGGCCTCCAAGTACAGTGCATGTGCCCCGGGCGCGCGCACCATTTGGCGGCCTGAAAAGCCACTGTTTGCACTTCCAAAACTACTTTCACTTTCGCCTGCCACACGGCCGCGCTTTGAAGTGTGATCGCGATTGCGATCACTTACATTTCGCGGGCGCTTTGATGTTTTCAGTGAGCCGCGCGGCCACTGAGGACATCAAAGCGCCCGTCAACACCATTTGCCACCCCCTTCCTGCTTGTTGCCTAGGAGCTTTGTTTAGACGTTTCTTCTCTCATGAAAGGCGCGCTTCAGAAAAAGAATGCAGGCTCAAGATTTGTTTCGTAATCAGCATGCGTTTGTTAGACAGGATTATTTCAGTAGCTCGTACCGTCCACGAGATTGATACATTGTTTCACACACGCTGTGTGAACGAAAGACCAAATACACTCGCAACTAGAGTCTTTAATGGAAAGTCCGTGACATGTCATAAATTTGTAAGCACACAACGGGGAAAACTTCAAGACTTTCATTACCGTGCTGTTGAATTTGTTAGTCTTATTCAGCCGGTTAACTTCAAATGTATAAGCAGACTTAACCCTGGTGCAGCTAAATTCTTGACATTAATGTGAAAGAAACGCACATACGGCTTAGCTAAGGACTGTTAAAGCTCTTACTTCTCTGATACTAGATCCGTGATTCGCTGCCAAGGCTCATTCCAATTAGGACGTCAAAACATGGCGCCTTGCTTCAGTAGCTTTAAAAATTAAGACATGTTCAATCAAGCGCCAGAGTCTCACCCTAAGAATTATGGGAGTTGTAGTGTTAATTAAATCCGCAGGACGTGAGTCTCAGTTGCAGCTTATAGACACAAGAATTATACGAGTTGCAGTATGAACTGAAACATTAGAACGCGAGCCTCTATTGTACTTTGTTCGTCTCGGACATTTCATTAAGCCCTCTACAGGCCGCAAAATCATTTGCAATGCAATGCAATAGGCCTCGCAGTTACACAAGTTAAAGCTATTGGCATTGTAAATGACAATGCCAATAGGCATTGTTATTTTCAATGTCAATAGCTCAAACTCGCGTAAATGCGAGACCTAATGCATTGCAAATGCTTGTTCTTGGACCTGTCACTATAAATTATTTAACATTCACACGTTGTACGTCAATCATTCAGTCTTACTTTTTAAGACCCAGAAATCCTCAATGTATGCTTATTTTTAAAAAGCCCTCTAGAAAATTTTAACTACGCCTTTGTAATTGACGTAACCTTGGTAATTTTGCGTAATTAAATTAATGCAAAATTACTGAGGTGGTGCCATTACACCATATTGCATAATTTCAGGGAGGCATTTTAATGAGTGATGTAGCGTTCGGGTAATTTTTGAATGTGAGCAGCATTTAAAGTAGATGTTTTATCTCAGCGGACCATTCGGTTAATTTTTAAATGCAAAACTACAAATCTGAACATGAGCGGCAGTGTTCGAAAACGAGCTGCAGTTCCTAAAACGTGGGCAGTCAACAAACCTTTCAGGTAGATTTGTTACCTGAGCGGAGCATTCGGAGAAGTTTTTAATGCAAAATTACAAATCCAAATACAAGCAGCAGTGTTTTGAATACAATCAACTCAAAATAACATTTCCAAGTTTAATTTTTACCTGAACGTAGTGTTCCGGTAATCTCTTGAGTGCAAGATGCATTTTCTGAAATTACGCATAATTCATTTTGCGCAATTCAGCGTAATAGTGCTACAGCAAATTATGCAAGTTTCACACATCCCTAATTTTTACTCACCTTCACTGCAGTTGTACCCTCCTTTTTAGGTCTCGCCTGACCCAGCGCATGCGCTGGTCTGGCGAGACTTTTAGTGAGAGCTACAGTGCATGTGCGCGGGCGCACGCTTAGGAGCAGAGGCTGGCAAACCTTGTCATGCTCATTAAGCGCCCGCGATCACTTTCACTTTTGCCCGCGATCACTTTCGCGGCGCCCCTTTGATGTTCTCGTTCAAAAACCATCAAACATCAAACAACATGTTGTTGTGTTAATGCTTTGCTGTGCCCGTTTGACTTACAATGTGCTTTCTCTTTCCACAAACTCGATGTTTGTGTTCCTTTATTTTGAGATGCTTTTAGTATTACTGTTTTGTGACTTAAAGAACATTAAGGAAATGTTACTGTGAAACTGGACAACGTTCACAGTGTTTATTTCTGATCGCAGCGGCTGCTTCATGTCCGTTGCACCATTCAGGGAGTCCTTTCGTTGGTGCTTTCATGAGGACATGATGAGGAAGCTGGAAACTTTTGGCACATTCTCTTTAAAAGCACAGCATGTTGGCGACTGGTTAATCGATTAGACCTATGTAGCGCTTTAGATCTCAAAGCGCTATGGTGGGTGCAGCAGTTACAACTCATGAAATATGGGGTGCAACTCACAAGGAGGGGGCAGGTTTGAGTGCACATTGGCTGCAATCGAACTCTTAAGATGATGGGCTGTGTGTATCCATTATCAGCACTCAGTCTTCGCTAAGTGATCTGGTTTGTTTTGTTGTTGTGTTAATGCTTTGCTGCGCCCGTTTGACTTACAATGTGCTTTCTCTTTCCACAAACTGATGTTTGTGTTCCTTTATTTTGAGATGCTTTTAGTATTACTGTCACACACACAACAACAATCACACGCACAACCACACGCACAACCACACACACAACCACACACACAACCAAACACACACAACCACAAACACACACACAACCACACCCACAACCACAGACACACAACCACACACACACAACCACACACACAAACCCACACACACACAACCACACACACAACCACAACCACACACACAACCACACACACAACCACACACACAAAACCACACCCGACCACACAACCACACACACAACCACATACACACAACCACACCCAACCACACACACAAACACATACAACCACACACACACACACACAACCACATATACAACCACAACCACATCCACAACCACACTCACAACCACAACCACACCACACACACACACACGACCACACACACACAACCACACACACACACAGCCACAACCACACACAACACACACAACCACACACACACAACCACACACACAACCACACACACAACCACAAACACACAACCACACACTACCACACACACAACCACACTCACAACCACACACACACAACCACACACACAACCAAACACAACCACACACAACCACACAGACAACCACACACACACACAACCACACACAACCACACACACACAACCACACCCACAACCAAACACACACAACCACACCCAACCACACAACTACACCCACAACCACACACACACAAACACACACACACAACCACACACACACAACCACACACACACACAAAACCACAACCACACACAACCACACACACAACCACACACACACAACCACACACACACACACAACCACACACACACAACCACACACACACACAACCACACACACACTACCCCACACACACAACCACACACACACAACCACACACACAACCACACCCAACCACACATCCACACACACACCCACAACCACACCCACACACAACCACACACACAAGCACACACACACAACCACACACACTCAACCACAACCATACACACAACCACACACACACACAACCACACACTCAACCGCACACCCAACCGCACACACACAACCACACACACAACCACAATGACACACACACAACCACACACACAACCACACACACAACCACACACACACAACCACACACACAACCACACACACACTACACACACAACCACACACACAACCACACACACAACCACACACACACAACCACACACACACACACACAACCACCCACACAACCACACAACCACACACACTACACACACACAACCACACACACACAACCACACAACCACACACACACATAACCACACACACATCCACGCACATACCCACAACCACACCCACACCCACAACCGCACCCACACACACACACACACAACCGCACACACAACCACACACAGAACCACACAAACAACCACACACACACACACACAACCACACACACAACCACACACACAACCACACACAGAACCACACACACAACCACACACACACACAACCACACACAACCACACACACACACACAACCACACCAAGCATTGGCATAGCCAATAGGTCTCACCTTTGGGACCTTATAAGTGTTTAGCCACGCAACAGTTGATGTGGTTGCACCAAGGATATTGTGCTGCATAACTAAATACTTACAAGGTCCCAAAAGCGAGACCTATTGGCTATGCCAATGCTTGTTCAGTCTATCTGCCTATACTTAGTGCCACTGCCTCCTGAGAGAAACAAAGAAGAATGCTCTAGCAGACTGCATATAAGCCAGCACAAACTACAGCAAGGAGCTATTCGCCATCGTGAAGGAGTTCTCCAACCCCACAGCCAGTGGGAATGACATCACCCCCTCTCAAGAACTGTGTGACACTGTGGTGGACTTCTCCCACGACAAGATCTCAGCCATCTACGAGAACTTCAAATCCCAACCCCCTCCGCCGACCGCATCAACCTACCTGCACCCACGAACACAAACCATGGACACCAGCTCACCCTCTCCGAACTCAGACCACAATCTCCATCATGAACTCTGTGCACTCTGGATTACCCCTGGGCCCATGTCCTCACCACATCTTCAACCTCAAGAGCAGGATAATTGGTGACAGGCTCAAGAAAGTCCGGAATGTCTTCATCATCACAAGCTCCTTCCCTGAGGACTGGAAACATGCTGAAGTGAGGCGCCTCCTGAACAAACCATCTGCTGGCCCAGCAGATTCGAAGAACTAGTGCCCTATCTTCCTGCTCCCTTTTCCGGTGAAGGTTCTCGAAAAGACAATCAACCAGCAGCTAACCAAACATCTGGAACACTACAACTTCCAGGACACCTCTCAATCTGGATTCTGAGTTAACAACAGCACCGGGACAGCCTTAATCACAGCCGCCGATGACATTAGGGCCCTCCTGGACCATGGCGAAACACCAGCCTCATCCTCCTGGACCTATCAGCCACCTTCGACCCCGTCTCCCACCCCTTCTTGATCAACAGACTCCACCAAATCAGAATCCTGGGAGACGCCATCAATTGGATCATCTCATACCTCACCGGAAGAACCCAGAGAATCCGTCTCCCTTCATTCACACAAGAAGATGATCTGCGGCATCCCTCAAGCATCGTCCCTCAGCCTTTCTCTATTCAACACATACATGACCCCCCTGGCTAACACCGTCAGATAGCATGGACTCAACATCATCTCCTATGCCGACTACACCCAGCTCATCCTCTTGCTGTCAGAAAACCCCTACGCCACCAGAGCCAACTTCCACAGATATAATATGAACATCGCCAACTGGATGAAGGACAATTGTCTCAAGCTCAAGAAGGACAAGAAGAAAGGCCTCATCTTTGGGAACAACACCTCGCCATGGAATGTCATTGGGTGGCCTCCTGAACTTAGCCTTTGCCCTGCCCCAACTGGCCACGCCCTCAATCTCAGCGTCATCTTCGACAGCAAGTTATCTATGCAGAAACAGGTAAACACTGTTGCCCGCCTGCTTCCACACTCTATGCATGCTCCTTAAGATTTTCAGGTGGCTCCCAATCAACACCAGAAGGACCGTCAATCAGGCCCTCATCACCAGCAGGCTGAACTTACGGAACACTCTCTATGTAGGAATCACTGCACGCCTCCTGAGGAGACTACAGAAATACAAAACTCAGCGGCAAGACTCATCCTCGACCTCCACAGATAGACTCACACCACCACGACCCTCAAGAAGCTACGCTAGCTTCAGATTCAGAAGAGATGCCAGTTCAAGATGCTGACCCACGCATACAAAGCCCTGTACAACGAATGACCAGTATACATCAACAAACGTATGACCTTCCACCAACCAACCAGACACCTGCGATCCGCCTCCCTCTTCTTCACAGACACTCCCCGGATCGGCCGGGCCAACAGTGAAGGACGCTCCTTTTCTCACCTGGCAACCAAAGCCTGGACATTCCTCTGCACCTTAGGAATGCTGCATGACTCCGGGAATTCCAGAAAGGACTCAAGACCTGGCTGTTCTAATAAACAGAGCACCTTGAAGCAGGTAGCAACTCCTGCGCCTTGACACACTCACGGGTGATTTGCCGCACTTTATAAATCCTGATTGATTGATGCTCTGTAATACATTTAGTTCTGCACTTCGCCTCTACTGCCCAGATCTTCGCTACCCTTACATCACTTTGAGAACCTCGTTTCCTTCTCACTTTGATACACATTACTCATATAGGGCCAGATGTACGACCCGTTTTTGTATGCGCAAACGGGTTTGCGACCAGTTTGTGCATGCATAAACCTAAAGGGCCATGTACAAACCCTATTTAGCAAGTCGCAATTTATTTGCGACTCGCTAAATAGGATTTGCGACTCGCAATTAGGAAGGGGCGTTCCAAGGGCATCCCTTCCTAATTGTTACTCGCTATCCTATGTAAGAATGTTTTGCGGCCGCAATTGCTTGCAATTTACTGCCCTCTTCAAGAGGGTGGTAATGCACTCGCAAATGGGAAGGGGTCCCCAGGGGACCCCTTCCCCTTTGCAAATGCAGGAGGAAATATTTTTTAGGGACAGGCAGTAGTCCCAGGCACCACTGCCCTTGAAAAATTAAACGAAAACGTTTCATTTTTCTTTTTTTAAATGCAGCCCGTTTTCCTTTAAGGAAAACGGGCTGCATTTAAAAAATATATAAACTGCTTTATTTAAAAGCAGTACCAGGCATGGAGGTCTGCTGATCCTAGCATGCCACCAAACCTGGGAGGGCCAGCCATTCTCAATGGGCTCGCAAATTGCGAGTACATCATGAATATTGATGATGTATGCAATTTGCGACCCCATTGAGAATCGCAAACAGTGTCTCTGACACTGTTGTAAATGTCATTTTGCGAGTCGCAAATTGTGACTCGCAATTGAGCGCAACTTGCGACTCCCAAAATGACATGGTCGCACATCTGGTCCATAATGTTTTTAAATGTATTCCTAGGCTGTCCCATCTTAACGTTCTTCTTTTGTGCGCATTTATACTCATTCCCGAAATCTCTAACCATTTTCGTCGATCACTCCTCCCCCCCAGGTGCTTAATCTTGTTTAATTTCTTTCTGTCTCCTAAACCCCAAACTTTAGAACTCTCCCCTTCCCAACACGTCCGAATGCGGACAGCTCAGACCCTATCATTGTTCATTTCTTGTTAAAGGTACAATACCAGCCATCTACC
Source organism: Triturus cristatus (assembly GCF_964204655.1). Taxonomy (NCBI): domain Eukaryota; kingdom Metazoa; phylum Chordata; class Amphibia; order Caudata; family Salamandridae; genus Triturus; species Triturus cristatus. The sequence goes on along the minus strand of NC_140593.1, from coordinate 166,653,612 downwards.
CCAGGCCAAGAGTCTCCTGCGGATACGCCGGCGCCCACGAGGTTGGATACAGAAAGAACCCAGTTTGCCTCGCGTTGGTAGGTACACACACGTCAGGCTGCCGCCAGGGCCAGCTTTAGGGCAGTGCGACTGGTGCGGTCGCACTGGGCACTGGCCTGAGGAGGGGTGGACTGGCCTCAGGTGGGGGCGCTGGGTTTAGCGATAATTTATGATTGGAGATAGGGGTGGGCTGAATTTGCGAAATTCACTTTCGCAAATTATCGCGAAAATGTTAAAAACCTCCGCAAACACGCGGATATATCGCAAAGATGCGGACGTTTTTTTCCCGCCCGTTCGCGGTATTTTCTGCGTGGTCGCGGCTCGCCAACTTACCCACGTGGTTGCTCGCGGGCGCAGCCATTTTGTTTTCACTTGTCTCGCGGTGCATAATCGCGAGAAGAAAGACGTGATCGCGCGACGCATGACGTTACTGCGGGCGCGAACTGTCGCGAGACAGCGCAAATGGCTACCAACAATCCAACATCTCGTGGAGAACGCGACCGGATCGGGAAAACTTGCCGGTGAACGCGGGGATTCAGGTAAGGCGATCGCGGGCACGCGAGAATGTATTATTTTACAGCGCGAGCAAGAAACAAATTATCGCTAAGCTGCGGAATGCGGAAATTTTGACATTTTCGCGCTTTCCGCGCAACGCGAAAATGCCAAATTATCGCAATTTCCGCGAACGGAACGGAATTTTGGCCCAGGCCTAATTGGAGAGATGAGGGGCACTTTTGCCTGGCGAAAGTGAGGGAATAGGAGAAGGCGGTCATGGGGTGTGGAGGCACCAAAATAGATTGTGGCACCATGCACCACCAGCGCTAAAGCAAGCCCTGGCTGCGGCCATGGCATATGCCCCACGCGCACGACTCGCGGTCGCCGCGCGAGCTTGCCAGAGGGACGCACTTTGGTCTCGGCGAGTTTGCTTTAATTACGTTCCATTCTCTTCTCCTTCTTTTGTTTCTCCGACTCGCTGTCAGTGGGAGTAATGGGTGTTTGGCTGAGAGATGTTCCCATTCCCATGGAGTGGGCGTATTGTACAAAGAGGAGCCGTGACAGGGGCAGCTGAGCCGGCGTCGTGTTCTCGACGCAGGTCCACCCATTTACATAGGTCTCTGCAGAGACCCTCGCACGACAAAGACGGTGATTAACACCTGCATCATCAGACACCTCTGGGTGCCAGCAGCAAATGCAGGATCACACGTGGCGCGCGGACCTGGGTGTTATTTACAGCAGCCCTGATACTGAGCAGTGGTAATAATAGTTCACTGGCAGAACAAGCTTTTACCACAGCAATGTATTTTTGTGCCACATTTGGTGTGTCAAGCGGTGGGTTCTAAAGGTCTCTGCCTAACGTTTTGGGTAATTACTGCAGGTAGGAAAGTAAAAGAGGCCCTCGAGGGAAGAGAAAAAACACAGTTCTTCACCCAGTCCTGCATAAGTAACAATCCCCAATAGCAGCCATTCTAGGATGCTGCTTCTTAGATGACTTATGCTGGGGTTTTGAGACCTACTGACATCATTGGACTTAAGTAGTCATACTGGAAACAGAAACAGAATATTTTCAAGGACATCCCGGAAGTATAAGCAAATAAAGCACTTTGTGGAGTGGAGAGAATGGATAGGACTTTTCACAGAATGTGGTTGGATGGTGTCTGGGACGTCTCGTGGTTTGCATAGGACATCTGGATGCCCTTTGCGCCATGGCGATCACGGCCAGGAGTGACACAGTGTTGGACGCGGAACAGCTAAGCATCAAGTGGATTGGATCTCAGATTGGCCCCTCCTGAGTTGGGCATGCCTGCACCACTTGGTACAACCGTTTGCACAGTGCTTAGGGGCAGCACCAATTGTGGACCCAGCTGCCACTGAGCATTGCATCGGGACATGAGTTTCCTTTTCTTCCTGTGGAAGGTTTGTTTCTGTGGTGAAGACCATTTTATATACAGACCAAACGCTCTTTAATGGGGTGGTCTCTATTCTCTTTATTGCGATGGTGCCAGGCCCTAGGCCCTTTCAGTGATGATCTTTTCTCAAAATTGTTGCAGTGCCATAATCTGTTTAGGGTGCGGTCCTAACTCTGGCAGGCACTGTCCCCTCCTGGTTGACTTGTGCCTCTTTCCCTTTTAGTCTTCAAACCTTAACCTGGGAGCACAAACTGAGAATTATCTATGAACAGGAACTGGAAGTGTCAATCACTTTCTCTTGGCTGTCTTCAGCAGTTCAAGTATTTTTAGGTCTCGCCTGACCCAGCGCATGCGCTGGTCTGGCGAGACTTATTGGGAGGGCTCCAAAAAGTGCTACCAGGCCAGCCTAGAGCTACAATGCATGTGCGCGGGCGCGCGCGCCGCGCTTTACCGCGATTACTTTCACTTTTGCTGCCGCACGGCCGCTTTGATGTTTGATCGCGATTGCGATCACTTTCATAGCCAATAGGTCTCGCTTTTGGGACCTGATAAGTATTTAGTTATGCAACTGTTGCTTGGCTAAACACTTATAAGGTCCCAAAGGCGAGACCTATTGGCTATGCCAATGCTTGTTTTTCTTAGACCCTCGGTAAAATTCGTTCGGCTCAGTGCCCACCTGTAGCATGCAAAACGTTTATCTTTTCAGCTTACTTATACTGGGACCTATGACGTAAGCTCAAGTTTTAATTTAGGCTTTTCTTGCTGCTTAGGGAAGATGTCGAAAACATGAAAAATAGACAGCCATCTAACTGTTTCATTTAATTTTATCAAACCAGATATAGAGCAGACATAGCTGGAAGGCAGTGGAGCAGTTTCTAAAAAGTAGGTTATAAAATGGGTCACATCTATGCTTCAATCACAAAACTTGAATATAAAATACGGTTTTAAAAGGCTTCCCATAAGAACCACTTTGATTTGAAAATTGCGCATTCAATTCAAGAAAACACTACTAAGTCAACATCTGCATATTTACATCTACATGTGGGTGTAGATTTACTATGTTTCGGCATTAACACATATTCCCTGTAGTACGCCTGGAAAGGTGTCCTAGGAGCAGGTTTTCAGGTGTACACCTGGGAATGTCAGATGACTTCCTGTGGGGTCGTATTCCCCCTATATGGAGTTTCTCCAAAGTTGAGAAGTCTATTCAGGAGAATGGAGTTTCACCATCGAGAAAGTTATTTTCCTACCCCCATCAAATGTGAGGGTGATCCGTTCCCCTTCCCATCCTTAAAGGGGAGTTATTCCAGCCACTGACCATGGACCACCACAGAATTGAGGTAGCGATACAATACAGGTTGCTCACAAAGAAATGCGTATGATAGTCTTGGAAGCTGAAAGTATGACGCTCGACAACTCGGGTAAGTCGATAGGATGTTTATTATAGAAAGCATCCCCCTACAGTACAGACGTGACTGCCCATCGGCTAGCCAACCTCCAACTGACAAATCCAGAACATCCCAGTGGTCTGTGGAATGTGGAACACCGCTCCTTCCTGTGTTCCACATTCCCTACTTGGAAAATGCAAATGCAACCAGACATACGTATAACAGATAGCGAAGGTCTTTGCAAACACCCTACCCTCGAATGGATCAGAAATCCACTCAATGTTTTTTTAAAGGGATCATCCAGTGAATTAAGTCACAATAAAGCTCAAAGCCCCAGCAGACGTCATCAAACAACGGAGCATTCTAAAATGGCTATTGCTGCTGGTTGCTAGGGATGCCGGACTATGTGAAGAGAATTGTTTTTCCTTTATGCCGCATGGTCCATTTAACCCCACCCATTGACAAGGTTTAGGTCGGGTTACGCTGAGCTTGTAGGACATGATAGAATTAAGGGGCTAGAGAATCCTGCTGTGAGTGATCTGCCGAAGTTTTGAAGGTCGACATCCTCTGCCCATCTTGCACGTGTGTAAACCGGTTTGCTTCTTATAATGAATATACTCACCTGTGGTCATTCTGAAGCTTCTTTTCATCTCTTTAGGTACCAGATGGCGGACTCACATCAAAGACACCACATTCCAGTTCGGCTTTAGTTGACCATGCCCTTGAAATCCAGAATTGTCAATTGATTCAAGCAGGGAGAGCTAGAATCACAGCTTCCAAAGAGAACTTAGATGTTATATCAGTGGCCAGGGCTGAAACATGATTTTCCTTTATTTATTTATTTATTTAGTTAGGGGTTTTATATAGCATTACACGTCTCCTCATGGTTACTTCAGAGAGCTGAAATAAGTGAACATGTTTATGTATTAGTGCATTGTGTCAGAAATGGAAGTTATGCAGTCCGACCGATTCTAGTACCACTGTGGACATCTGTGGTCACAGGACATAGGCTCAGAGCGATCGTCATTGGCAAAAGGCCTCTGTTGACATGACGACCAACCAAATGCAAGGGCGAGGACCTTATTCAGTATTTCTTGCTCACCTGCATCATATTATCAATGATCCTACTAGACTAATGAAGAGGTCCATTGATCACTGGTGAACTTGCCTTGTAAATTCAGTCTGACCACTTTGTGCACCGCTTGCTTTGCCTAGCGTCTACCTTACTACCGCTTCACGCCTAATTATGATTAATGAAAATTACACTTGAGAACACTCGCCTATGACTAATTCCTGCGACCATCTGCCACATATGTTTCAAGGAAAATGCAACGGGTATAAAAAGGAACGCAGAATTAAATTAAAAATGTCTTTCTAAGAACAAAACATGCACCAGTTTTAAAATATATTTTAGGGGTCTGCTACTGCTTTCTGTAGTACCAACGTTCTCTGAAGAATTGCAATGTAACAGAATCAGAACTTCACCCAAATCATAAACTACAGAAAATACTGTGAGTTGGCCATTACCTTGATGTAATCAAAAGTGTGTGCATTGTAGACGCACTATTGCATTATACAATAAAAGAAGTTTCCTATGTGCTAATGCATTCAATGAATTCAAGCCATCTCTTTAACTACATATAGAGTATCTAAATAGGAATACATTACATAGTCATTGGTTCCTCTAAAAATCAGGCATGGCTCTAGGTCTTGTAGAGCACTGTTGGGCACTCCTGAATGAACTCACTTTTTTCACAAGCCCATCAGATATTTCGGACAAACCATAAAACCAATTTTCAAGGTGCTAAATGTTAAGTTATAAATCAGATAACGCAGTGTGCTTTTAATTGTCTTCATATGAGAATCCAAAATTCTCTTAGGAATCAGTGAAAATAGATATTGTACATCTATGAGAGGAAGGTACCTTTTAGGAATGTCAATAGAGATTATGTACATGCTTAATTATGTGTTAGTCATTCTGAAAGCATAATTGAATTTTTATATGAGGCAAGGCTCGTCTATACAAGCGTGTGACAGAGTGTAATGCTCCATAAACCACGTCATGCGGCCCACTGCATTCCACCACGAATTTAGTTTCGTGTCCACCCTTCAATTTAAATATTGTAATTGGATACCTACTGTTTCCATGGAATTCACAAAATCAAGTATAATGTCCCCTGCAGCCCACAGAGGGTAAATGAGTCACCTAAGATTAGACTCTGTATAGTCCATTCTACAAGCTAAATCGTATCCTGGTGAAAGACCCCAAAAGTAGCCCTTATGGTTCAGCTGACTAAGAATTGTGGCTGTTTCCAAAGTCTCTCCCACTAGGGTATGTCGCACAAGATGTGCATAAGCACGCCAGTGGTGCTGACACCGGGGACCCGGGGTTGCAGAATCCCAAGATGACCTGATCTTGATTCCATCTCACTTCCGGTCCTTTTATCTCACTCCTGAAAGCTCTGCTATTTCCTTTTTCCATTGTTGTCCTGTCTGTTCTTTCCCTCTTTTCTGCCTTTCTCTCTCTTGCTCAAAGTCTAAAGATAAAAATTAAATCCCCGTACCTAAATATGCGTGTTGGTGCCCACCACATGCCCAAATTAAAGATTGCACCCCAGGCTGTCACAGGATTTTCCACACTCTGGCTTCTCAGACAGTATTTACATCTAACGTCTTCAGTAAACACAGATATGGTTTGTTAATAAACAGGTCAAACAGAACAGTAACGCTTTTCCAGCGCATGGGCAACAAGCGGCTGTTGACTGACCACAAGGCGTGGGAACTCGACTCATGACTAGCGCCTTGTTCTCCAAATAGAAAGAGGCTGCACACCAGTTCATATTACGCAATGGTACAGCTGTATTGTTTGGTCATTGTTAACTAACATGTTTTCCAATGTGATCAGAAGACTTCTGAAACTTGGGGCCAAAAGGTGTACGCGTCTGTGCCCAGTGTTGAACGTACCACCTGGCACAGGAGTTAAGCCTCCAACAAAGCGCTTCTGTTTCTAGAAGTTAAAAAATGCCATATGCAGATGAAAAAACTGTTTCCAGGATACAAAATGTGCTTAAATTAAAAATACATAATCAAAATTCATGACTCTTGGTTTCAAAGTTGGCTACTTAGCCAGCAGGCTTCATTAGTAGGACCCAGAAGTCGTCTTTCATTAGTAGCACACAGAAGCAGTCAAACAGCTCAATTAATCAGAGATGTGAGGGAAGGTCTGCGGCAGGGCCTACACGTGTTACATTTTGTATTTATTTATTTATTCTATGGACAGACCTTGCACTGACCTGCCATCTGAAGGCCACTTAAATGGGTTCTTATAAATTTTGGGGGACATTTTCTTACAAGCACATACCAGATATAGGTAGCTGAAGCACTGAAGGTGGTGTTTGGACAACATATTGATTCCAAAATATCACGTGAACAAAGAATATTGAGGTGAAAAATATTGTGAAAGTGAGTTTCTATGGGTAAGCAAAGTTTTTTTAGTATACTTAACTCCTCATATATGTACCTTGACAATATATAGATATTCAAGGTACGTAGATGTGGCATTAAGAATAGTAAATCCATACTTACCTATTTGCACGTACCTTTTCGATATCTTGGTTCTCCATATTTTTGCCTCAATAGTCTGTCTTGGCAATATGTTTTGCTTCGATGTTCTATCAGACAACCACACAAGGTGGCCTACGGTGAAGCTGTCAACCTTCAGCTGTTCTTTTGAAAGTGATTGGACACTTTCTTGGCAGCTCTAGAGGACGCCCATGTGATGTCACTGTTGTCCTTTGGGGAAGAGTCCCAGTTATTTCCTGATGTATTCCATACCTGAGACGGCTGCTCCCTTCATCAATCACATCTGTGTACAATTTAGTAGGAACTAAGTGAATCTCTACATTTACTGTGAAATGATTTTAGGTTGACGTCACAGTTGCTGTCCTGGCGGTAGTATTAAAAGCCTACACCTACAACACGAGTATGTTTCACTATTCAGACTATACATTTGCTGGTTTGATTTGACACCAAAGTAAATGTCTCTGCTCCGTGTAAACAGCATCTGTGTTCATCTAGAAGGATCTTACTATCATGGACATCAATTCACCAAAATGCCTGGTCTAGCAGAAGTGACATTGCATGACATTTGACCTTTACTTTGACTCACACACATGCTGATACATACTAACACATTTACATACTCTCGCACATATATACACACTCTCACCTGCAAGCATGTATACAACATACATTTACCAGCAATTTTTATTTACTTTTGCTTCAGATAGGCCATATTCCAGCTGGGGTACCCCATTTTTTATTACACTAATATGAATAATATAAGTCACTATTGGTATAATAAAGAAATTGACAGAAACCAGGCAAGTGGGGCTCCAACCTGTGTCCATTATGAAGAGCTGCCCCTGTTTCCCAGGCATTGATTTTGCCACCTCTGAGGTCAGGGGTCGCAAAAGCAGTGCCAGGGGTTGCAAGGGGAAAGCCAGGGGCGACCCCTAAATGATGTCCATGGTTACAATTAGGTAATATTATAACTGGATTTCAAGGGAACAGGCTTACTCTCCAGGGCTTGATATCATAACTGGTTATTGACTCTACAATGTATCTTACCTGGCAGGTTGCAACAGGGCTCATCCAACATGAGTAACTCCCAGAGCCTAGCGGAGTCCCAGGTCTCCGCCTCACATGGCTTCTTATCAACATCCCTATACTCTCTTTCCAGTTCACCATATATTTTGACTAAATTCTCAGGGTGTGAAGCCTTCAGCACCGTGGAAAAGGAGACTTGGGGTGACCCATCTAATGTCATTTTGCTTAATCAGAAGAGGTGATGGACTTGCACAAGTTTCCTCCCATAAATCTCTACAATCCGCATGCGTCCCTTCTTCCACTTCTTGGATTATTCAGGTATTCTACTTTCAATCCTTCTACAAAATACAACACTTTACTTGGTTCTAAGGTTTGTTTTCGCTTATCCAACTAGCACCAGCAACTGCCTCTTGTTTGTAAAATATAACGGGCTTGTAATGTGTCATTTGACTTAGGTTAGGTAACTTTGTTTTATCAGTTAATAAAAACCATAAACATTGATTAAAACATACAAAACAGATCATATAAATGGATAAAGTCTTGAAGTTTGACTTGAAGCTTGCATCATTGACGTAACACTGTGTAGTGCACTGCATCACTGAGGAAACACAGTGCTTTGTGATGTGGGACAACAACATAACACATTTATTAACATGGAACAGGGCAGTCGAAGTCAAAGCACAGAGTCCAGTGGGCATTGCTATGCTGCATTAGGAAGTAATAAATAAATGCATTACTTAGCTTAACCACTGGTTAAGTTTACAAACTTGCCAACACTTATGGTCTCATCATGTGTCACACGATATCGGCTCTACTCACACAGTCTCCTAGTGAGACGCCGATATCACGCGGCGGGAGATACCGTGAGCAGGAGTCCCCTCTGCGTTGAGGGTCTCCACCACATGTTTGGAGGTTGATTTTTGCAAATTCCCAGGCCATTAGCAGTGGCGGCTTCTGCTTCGAGTTAAACCCCGCCCCCTCTCCATGACCCTACCCCCTCTTACCTCATAAAAGCAATGAGCGTATGGCCCTAACTCCTCCACAGACCCCCCTCTTTCAGCCCCACCTCCTGTCACACAGTGACACTTATCGGAAAGTGTCCGGCCTGAGTTTGCACTGCGTGCATCGAGTACAGTGTTTCCATTGGACACACCAACACCTAACAGAGTACATTAGGCATGATGGGGAAGATTAGCAGAGGCATTCATGAGTGAGGGAAGTGGTACTACTGGAGCACTCTTTTACACATTCTTTGTGAATTTTATTGCCATGCATTAGGTGGCCTTGGCAAGTCAGGGCACTACTGAACGCAGCCTGTGGGACCTATGGCAGAGCCCAGGCACTTACAGGGCATCAGCTCCTTTGACTAAAACTCTAGCTGCAGCCTGCCCTTCAGACAGGCTTCATGCCTACCCTAGGCACTGCCTGCCCTTCCCTTATAGCGTGAACCTACCCTGTCTACTAATCCTAGTGTCGGTGGGCCCAAGCGGGCCTTTCAGGCAGGAGTCGCGTTTGCCCCTCTGACTGTGGATATAGGTGCTTAATGCCCATGTTTATCCACTGCTTATTTGTAAAAAACATAAGTGCCAGGACCCAAGGTATTTCTCGACCGGTCACTGCAGCTTGTGCAACCTGCCACCGCTGCCAAAGGCCAGTGCCACGGTTACATTATACCCAAAACACTTCCATAAATGTGACCAATCGGGTTATTCCAAGTCACTAAAGCTCTAAAAACGACCTGGACGATGTATTGTTATTTTAATTTACAAGTATATCAAAATTTGTCAACAATCTATGGATCTGCTCTGCTCAAAAACAGACTGACAGCGACACCATATGGTGGATTGTCAGAAATACATGCTGATGTTGAGAAATATAAGGTAACAGTGGTTCTGTCGGGTGAAACTATTGCTTTTCGCATTAGGCCTAGTCACACATTATTCGAACACTATACAACAATTATCATTAAACTGAAAACAACACACAGGACAGTTCAAATTCAAAGTAAATTCTTTATATATGAATTACGTCATTCATATAGGTATACATTAATATTACCCGAAAGGCCGTCAGGCAATAATGTGGTGACACGAGTGACAAAGTGAATAATAAGTGCTCGGTGACAGTGTGTGTGATATGTACAGTAGTTTAAAATCGAAATTATTCGAAAGTGGCCAAGGAAGTGCAAAAATCAAGCTGCGCAATGGAAGGGTTCTTTCTTTGGCGCAGATTCTATGCAAAGGTCCACGGAATAGTCGACGTTTCGACCCTAGTACTGCACTCTTGGAAGGTCAGTGCGGGTCTTCATCAGGACTTGAAAATAAGCGAGACGGCCTATGAGTAAAAAAAAAAAAGGGGGGGACTTAATCAGGTGTGTGTTGACACTGGAAATATGAAACATGGATTGAGGGTGGTAGATGACTCACCTCAAAAAGAGAAATTGATTCTCAGAATGGTCTAAGTCTATGGAGTGGGTGAGTATCCGGCATATGTCTCAGGATAAGGTTCACTCAAACGGTATATCTTGTGGATGGGACGACTTAAGGCTCCATCAATGTGTCTAGTGGCGGTATCTATAAGATAATGAATAACCAGGGTTTCAGCGGGAAAACTATTACAAATTATCCGTGTGGTTGGATAAACTAGCGCACAGATGACGCTCACCTATTGGCTTGCGAAGCGCTGTCTAAGTTCAAGCCCTTCTGTCTCCTTAATGTGGGTTAATTGGCTTCTGCAGACGAAGTTTATTTCTGAAAGGAAGCAAGGTTCAAGGTTATGCTAGAATACCTTGGGTCCTAAGGGACAAGGTCTGTGAGCGAACGAGATTACATGGGGATTCACAATTACCTTATTCGGAAGAACGAACCGCTGGCCTCTGGGTCCTGGCTCGTATGCTTGAATCGGTATCTGGAAGATAATGAATACCCGGGGTTGCAGCGGGAAAACTAATGCAAATTATCCATATGGTTGGATAAACTAGCGCGCGTGTGACGCTCACCTGTTGGCTTGCGAAGCGCTGTCTAAGTTCTGTCTCCTTAATGTGGGTAAAATGGCTTCTTCAGACGAAATTATTCTGAAAGGAAGCAAGGTTCAGGTTTAGGCTGGAATACCTTGGATCCGAAAGGACAAGGTCTATGAATGGACGCGATTGCATGGGGAATCCCAATTACCTTATTCGGAAGAACGAACCGCCGGCCTCTGGGTCCTGGCTCGTATGATTTAATCAGCAAGGAGGTCTGACGTGAGTCTGCCTAAAAGCCCAGTTTGGCGTGCGCGTGGACGCCGAGCGCTGTCGGTTGCTTGGCAACAGGTTGTGCTAACGTCGAAGGACGTAATAAGTTGTCATGGTGACCAAATGCAAATACGTCATCCGGGGGATCCCATGTGTCAAAAAGCGAATCCTGAGTCATGCGCGGCGCGAACGCCCACAAAACGTCACTGCGTATGATGCGTTGCCATCGTAACAATGTTAAAAAGGAGTGTTTTGGATTCACATACGCCGATGAATGCAACGCTAGTGATGCGTAGCACGAGCGTCTGAAAACTTCAATTGTTGAGTTGGCCAAATGAAACAGTGGAATCACACCATTAGTCGTGCATCGTCTGAGCACAATCATTTAAGGGTCGAAGTGCTTCTGATCAATGAACACTTGATCGGTCAGCATGGGTTACATGCACAGTAAACTTAAACTTAAAGAAAGAGAAGGTGATTTGGTGATTTGTGCTACATAGTGTTATTCATAGCATGCACATTACATGGATAAGTTCAGGAACTGGAACACAGTACATCAGTAAGTAGGCAGACGGATTTAAATGTACATCCAATTTGCGGGGGGGGGTGGGTGGGGGTGGGGGGGGTGGGTTGGGGTTTGAGGGGAGGATGGGGGAAAGGGGAGGGAAAGAAAGTTACACAAGGTGATTGCAAAGCATCATGAAAGAATCAGGCAATAATAATTTGACTATCAAAGTAGGCCCATTTGTTTTGCGATCTCCTCCATCTCATTCAACCCATTCTGGACCGAGTTAAGTAAATGGATCCATCTACACTCCTTGTAATTCAATGACCTCGCAATTGACCCACCCCTGATGCTAGGGATAATCTTTTCAAGTACCCACCATGTGATGTTATTGGGAGAATGATTGTGTGAGGTAAAATGTTCGACCATGGGGGCCCCGTGTACCTTACATCTCAGCCTGCTCATGTGCTGGAGAATTCGTACTTTCACTTTCTGAGTTGTTTGTCCCACATATGTAAGGCCGCAAGGGCATTGAATGGCATAAATAACATTCATGCTGTTACAGTTTGTAAACTGGGAAAGCTTGTATGTTCTACCAGTGTTTGTGAATGTAGATCCTTCATAGCAAACGTCACACGCCTTGCAATGCCCACACTTGTGATGTCCAGATACTGGTGCTAACCCCAAGAGGTCCTTGAGGTCAGGTTGTTTGGGTGTGTCCAAGTAGGCATTTACCACTGAATCCTTAATGTTTTTTCCTCTCTTGAAGGCGAATGTAGGGTCTTGTGATATTTGTAGTTCACTTGCGACCAGGTTCCAATACTTCTTTACAACCTTCTTTATCTCATTGCTTTTGGAGTTAAATGTAGTCACACAGACTATTTTGTCTGCCTCTGGTTGTTTACGGTTAGTCTCCATCAATTGTTCACGAGGGCAGTACCATGCCCGTTTCTTTGCCCGTTTAAGAAGGCCTCTTGGATAACCTCTCTCTCTGAGTCTTGACACAAGTATTTCAGATTCCCTAAAGTAGTCTGCCCTTCTTGTGCAGTTCCTCCTTAGTCTGAGGAATTGGCCATAAGGGAGGTTGTCTCGCAGGCTGCGTGGGTGATGGGACTGGTATTTGAGTAAAGAGTTTCTTTCCATCGGTTTTCGGTACAGGTCACAATATAGCAGATTATCTTGTGAACGGAATGTTAAGTCCAGAAAGTCAATTGCTTCGTTGTTGCTTGCCATTGTGAACTGGATATCTGTAGATCTCATATTCAACCAGGTAAAGAAGTTATTTAGCTCGATGTTATCCCCATTCCAAATCATTATCACATCGTCTATGTAGCGCTTCCATACTACAATGGCATTCAGGTATGGGTTGTCCAGGCTGTATAGATGTTCCTCTTCGTAGTGATCCATGTATACATTCGCTAGACTTGGGGCATATGTAGCCCCCATGGCTACGCCCTTGCATTGGTAATAAAATTGTTTTTTGAAGATGAAGTAGTTCTTTCTCATGGCAATATCCAGTAAAGAGATCAAGAAATCGGTGGGGATCCAGTGCGGTCTTGATCTGGAATCCAATGTGTTTCTGATGATTTCCAACACAGTGTCTTGTGGGATTGAAGTATATAAGGAGGACACGTCAAGTGTGACCAAGAGCTGCGTATGGGGATCAAATGACTGACCTTCTAGCATTTGGATGGCATGTTTCGTGTCCCTTATGAAAGATTTTGTTTTTGATACGAAGGGTTGTAAAAAATAGTCTATAAATTGATTAAGTGGCTCAAGGATTGAGCCGCATCCAGAGACAATGGGCCTTCCAGGTGGCTTCTCCAATCGTTTGTGTATTTTAGGTAAGGTGTATATGGTCGGTGTTCGAGGGTCTTTGTTGTTGAGGAAATCGTATTCATGCTGGCTTAGGAATCCATTTGTAAGACCTCCTTTTGTCACCTTCTCTATCATGGATTTTAGAAGAGGCATAGGGTCACGTGGGGTAGGTTGGTAACTATCCTCCATTCCTAGTTGCCGTTCAAGCTCCTCTACGTAATCGTCTGTGTTCTGTAGTACCACTGCACCGCCCTTATCAGCCGACTTGATAACGATGTTTTTATTGTCGCTCAGGGAACGTAAGGCATTCTTTTCTTCTTTGCTGATATTATGTTTTATGTACTTCCTGGCTGACACAATTTGCATAGTTTCTTCGAGTACAATCTTCTCATATGCAAGTATTTTATCACTCACCATATGTGCCCCTGGGGTGAAAGTTGAGATGGGTCTAAATCCTGTGGCAGTAGGTACCGGGTTGTAGGTATTTTTGCTAAAATAGTACTTCAACCTGATTTTGCGAAAGAAGCGTTGCAGCTCAATTTTGATCTGGAAGGAGTCTGGGATGGTTGTAGGGACAAAAGAAAGACCTTTGGCTAGTATATCTTTTTCAGCCTGAGACATGGTATGGTTTGATAGGTTGATGATTGGGTCAGATAAGTTAGTGATATTCTGATTCATTGGGATCATGATGTTGGCTTCAATCGAATGTGGTGTAGGTTGTGAAATAGTCACAGATGGATCCGGAGACGGAATAACGGGTGTGTGAACCTCTACCATCTGTAAGTTTGCCTCCGTGTAGATATTTCCCCGTGTGTTTCCGGTTGGTAGAACCGGACTCGTGATGTACCTTGCTGGGTGTTCCTCCCCCTGTTCCATCCTCTCGGTCTCTCCCAGTTCTGAGCTCTCCCCCCGCCCCTGTTGTTTTGGCGGTAGCCCTCTCCTAAAAAACGTGAACCCTGGTTAGTTTGTGGGTTTGAGGAAGGTCCGTCAGATTCTGTATCGGAACCACTCCCCACAGAGGAATTTGAGAAGGTGTAAAATCTTCTGGGTCCCTGTCGACTTTTATTGCTGAAGAAACCCTGGCTATCTTGCTGGTAATAGTCGTCTGATAAATATGGATAAGTGATGTTTTTATCGTAGTTCCTTATATCTTTGGATAACTTATCTAGCTTTCTGTTCAAAGTGATGGTGTTAAATTCAGAGAGTGTTTTTTCGGCTCTTTCTAAAGCTTCCTTAGCGTTGGTTAGGGAGGTATCGTCTAACAGTTCCTTTTTGAGGTTCTCTATTTCCTGTGTTAGACTTTTAACATATTCTAATGCTGTTTCTACCCCAAGGACCATCCAATGCCTAGAGCAGTTATTTGCTACGTAGCAAACTTACTGCCCAGGTTCTGAGGGATACTGGGTTACCCCATTATTTGCTTAGAGATGTTGAGAAATAAGCGCCAGTTCCCAGCATTGGAAAACACTGGCACTAATTAAGCACTGTGTTTATCACTGTGGCCCAATGTATGTGTGCTTCTGTGTTTAGAACTAACTTTAATTAGAGTTTTGACATTTTTATAAAAATTTGTTTTATAATCCACCACTGGGCGCATATATTCTATGGGTGCGACCCCACAAACTCCATTTAAAGTTGTAAAATAATTTGTTTCTTTCTGTGAACCTTAATACCACACTTCTGTTGTTTCTAAGCACTGTAAATGTCTTTCTTTTTTTACTCTTAACCAACATACGGTATTCATTTCCCAGCCTAGGGAAGTGCGGAAGGCAACAGCTCAACACATTTATCAATAGCCAAAGGGACGCTCACTGAGCCATCCTCCCGACCTTGTCCAATTGTATTCAAATTCTATTTATTTCATCCAATATTCTTGCCCGATACTACTAAACACACACTGTTTGCCAATAATTTTGCCAAAAGTTCCTTTGTAGAGAAAACGCCAGTACCCTAGAATATGTATTAAAACATTCACTTTTATCAATGTAGTTGGCCTAAAAAGTTTTAAAACTCATCAATTAGCACAAAGCTATCTAACATGCCTTGAGGAAAACCACTCTGTGACATTCTATCCAACTTTTCCTACTTTTCTGAAAACTTTGCTTTAAACATGACAACATCCTAATAAAGCTCCTTAGTACTCATTGGGCTACCTTAGTTACAATAATTATAACAAAACTAAAACAATATATTATATGCTTTGAAATTTCACCTTAGTGCAACATTTGTTTAAACAAATTCGGTAGCCATCAAAATCCTTCCCACCGCCTTAATCCGTATGGACCATCTTTATTACTGTGCATGTTAAATCTCCGCCTTTGAGTTGTCCTGGAGTATACAAGGCTCACAGGTGACTCAGTGCCAGATATAACACCTTCACGAGGGGCTGACCTTGTCGTCAACAGAGCCTTGTATGCTAGCAGTTTTGAGTCCAGGCTTACAACGTTAACTGTGAAACTACATGCCCCAGAATGCAAAGTGTTGTTGCCTAAAAAAACTATGCATGGCTGTGTGCCATACATGACGTGGGGCCACTTGGCAGCTATAAACGTCTCTGCCCTGTTGTCTTTCCGTTCTATCAAACTAAAAATCATCCGGTTCAACTGTGCAACTCCCTCACATCAAGGACAAAAATAGATTTTAGAAACACTTTTTTTAGGCCTTATTTGGCCCACTTAAAAAACAAAGAAAAACAACGTCTGCCTCTGTATTAGGTTAGGAGCCAGGGGACCACAAGCTGCCAGGCTGTGCTGTTAATAACTGAATATAAACCATGTTGCTGTGCAGTTTATCGAGTGCATCTGCTTAAAATAAAACAACTGGGGTGAAAGATAAGGAGAAACCTGATTGTTTGCAAAATATAGCTGCCAAGAAGATCAATGTCATGTGTGACAACTTTAGTGACCCCAGTCGTCTTATCCAATCATATTCGCTTGAATTTGTAAGTCAATGCTTATATACTGGTAACAAGCATTGGCAAAGCCAATAGGTCTTGCCTCTATATTGTGAATGCTAAGCTACTGGCTTTCTCAATGTTTGTTTGTAATGCCTTGTTAAAAAATTGGAAAGCAAACAAAATACTCAAGGGAAAGCAAACCCATATCATTTGCTTATGAATTCAATAGTTTCATTATTTATAAACGGCATGGTTTTACTTTTCCAATTTCATGCAGGAAACAGACATTTTAAAAGCTGTTTGCATGTGTTCCAGATTAAAACTAATAGAGAGGACAAGTTCCAGGTATTTAAGAGAGCACAGCAACCACCTGAGTTGCAAATTTTAAAGGAAAATTCTTACGATTTACTTTCCACACAACTACAACAGGAACAAATGCTTGTGCCATTTAGTACGGTGAAGTAGCCAGGGGGAAAAAATAGGCCTGGGCAAAATTTGAAGTACACTGGCATAATTGGTGCAATTTTGTGTAACAATATTTATGCAAAATTACTGAGATCACACCATTATGCCACATTGCGTAATTATTGGGATAAATTTTAACGTGAGATTTACAGTTCGGGTAATTTTCTAACACAAGCTGAATTTAATTTTACTCCAGAGTACGGTTTGGGTAATTTTTTAGTGCAAAACTACAAATCTGAATGCAACCAGCAGTGTTCTGAATGCAGGCAACAGGAAAGCAATTCAAAATACAATTTTGGAATTCAATTTTCACACAAACGAACTGTTTGAGATGCATTTTGTGTAATTATACATAATTATGCTACAGCAAACTATGTGAGTTTTGCACACCTCTAGAAAATACAGGCTGAGTGCAGTAGCTTGCCCCTCTGCCAGTGCCATAAATGTTGCCTTCATGTTCCAAAGCCTCGCCTTTCATGCACCATGTAGAAGGCAAGTGATAAAAAAAACCAACCACTACAATTTGCTCCTTGATGAAAGCTGGTAAAAATATATCAGTTGCTATGCTTTTAAGGATGAGTAATAAGGAATGGGCAGTAACATGAAGATCTTTCTGTACTTCACTCGGAGGGCGCAAGTTGTCGCAGGCTTCTCAGGGACGCTGTGTGCGAGGCAAGATTCACAACTCAACAATCAACCATTGGACACAATAAGGTATTGTCCAGCCCAGCTTTTCCCTGCATGGAATACAAAGTACTTTTAACAAAACTCACTACTGTAGATTTCAATAAATTCGACATATAGGATTACAGAATGCTGCATAAACCCCTTCCCTTCCTGATAATCGTCATCTTTTACTGCTGGGGCCTCGCTCTGCTTATGACCTCACAGACTGCATAACTCGTGACATGTTGAATTACATCATTGTTGACATCACTGATAACATCTGAAATGACATAATTGATGATAACACTGGGCATGGTGGGGCCACACGTTCTAGTTAGCTCAGTAGACTATAACTGGTGAATTTTAGTGTTTCTTTGAGAATAAAGTGTTACGTTTTAACTGACACTTTCACCTAATTTTAATCTCACTTTACCCTTTATTTTTTCAGTGAGTGTGTGTGTATTTATATATATATATAATCTACTGGCGGTCGCCAGTAGATAGTTATAGTTAGGACTGTGTTTCCATAGGAAATCCGCAACATTCTATTTGGAATAACTTTGGCGCCGGTTGACGAATCCTCGCGAAAGTTTCAAAATAGGTGGGGCGCTCCGCTCCGCTCCTACCCTGAAAGTCTCGGGGGGATTCGTCAAGCGGGGGCTGAGAAAAAAGGGGGTCCCAAAATGCGTTTTCCCCATGCAATTTTCCATAGGGACCTTTAGTCCAAGGTACAGCCCGAACGGCTGAACAGAATTACTTGAAATTTGGCAGAGAGGTAGTCCTCAGGTCAGGGATGTGCCTTTTGCAGGTCTGGTGTCAATCTGTTCAGTAGTTCCTGAGAAAATCAAAAGTAAAATCATATATATATGTGGGCGGAGCCTAACCACACATCTCATCCTGAGATCTGATTGGCTGTCAGCACTTCATCCAAGAAGTGTTGGCAGCCATCTTGGGACCAATATACATAATAGCACCTCATTAAAAAGCATTGCAGTTAATAGAAGGTTTTAAGACTTTAGTTACATTATAAATCATTTGTTGATGGTACCATACTCATTTTAGGAATTGTGGTATGTTCTAAGGTAATTTCACCATGTGAAAAAGCCTTCTGCTGGGATATCATGATTGAGAGAAAATTATTTTCTCATGCTTTTCCCACAGAGGTTTGGAAGGTGATCTATAAGCTAAACTGAGAGCTTATTTTCTGTAAATTCACATTATCTTTCTCAGTCAAGTGAGAATGAAGTCTGACATTCTCAGTAAAACATGTACATCCAACAAGGGCAGAGACTGTCGGTTGATTCCTTTGTGTTCAGGAGGCAAAGGCTGATTATGAAATACCTGGAGCTTTCAGAAGCTCGGGTTTGCCTCCTACAGGAGACCCATCTAACCACTGGGGAGTCGAATAAACTATTTTCAGGGGCACCCTGGATAAAAACCTTCGGCGTCTCGAATCAATGTATGAATAGCCGTGGGGTGGCCGTCCTAGTTAAACGGGGACTAACCTGCTCAGTTAAATCCATCCAGACGGATCAATCAGGGAGATGGGTGATAGTCCCCCCAAAGTCCAACTGCACTATCTTGACGTGCGCCTCATTCTATGGGCCGAATATTGATGACCCTTCTTATATTGTTAAGCTACAATCTAAGCTTATGCTGGTGGCTCCCCCAATAATTGTTGGAGGTGATTTCAATGCCCTATTAGATCCTATTCTGGACCGGTCGAATCAGGTGCGTTCCATCCCAACTCCCCTTGTCAGACGGGCAATGAAGAATCTGATCCATGATCTCGGCTTTGTCGATGTGTGGAGGGCCACGAAAGGCGATAGGGCTGGATATACCTTCTACAGCAAGAGATTTCATCATTCCTCTAGGATCGACTATTTATTAGCCAGCAAGTCTCTATTTGGAAAGGATTCTGATATATCTCGGACCATTCCCCTGTTTTCTGTTCCATCAAAAAATTACTAATAAAATCCCAATCGAGATGGACTCTCAACAGGGGAAGGTTAGATGACTCAGACCTAATTCAGGCAATAAAAACGTCCTCTCTGGAATTCTTTGACATCAATATAGGTTCAGTAGCCATCGAGGTAGTATGGGACGCCTTTAAGGCTACACTGAGAGGTCGATTTCATAATCTTATATGTTTTAAAAATCGCTCTGAAGGGAGTGCGTTAAAGGCGGGTGAAGAAAAGATCAGATTGCTAGAAGTCGAGCATTTGAGGCTATTAAAATCCTCAGACGGACAAGGGGTGTTGCAGATAAATCTTGAACTTGAACAAGCAAGACAAAGATACAGGGGTATTTTAGAAGAGAAGTGTAAGAAGCAATGGGAAAGGAGTAAAATGGAGAACTATGAGTATGGAGAGAGGGCTGGGGCTCTTTTGGCGTGGAAAGCGAGATCCGAACGCTCGAAGAATGATATAGCCGAGCTGGTGATAAATAACCGAGGGGATAGATCCACAGATGCCGGTGACATCCAAAACACCATACTTATTCTATTTGCAGATCTCTACGGGGAGAATTTATCCCCCTCCAAACAACAAATCCGCGGGTGGCTAAGCTCAAAATCCCTCCCCACGCTAACACAGGCTAATAAAGACCTCCTTGATTCCCCAATCACGTTGCAGGAAATAAGAACCCAAATAAAGATCTCCAAAAATGGTAAAGCCTCCGGTATCGATGCCCTCCCAAATGAAGTGTATAAATCCCTCTCCGAGGAAGTCATTCCGGTTCTGGGTTCCTTGTTCCATTCAATTTACAGCTTAACAGGCCTTGTCCCTAATTCATGGAGGGAGGCTATCATTGTTCTGATCCTTAAGCCAGGGAAGGATCCAGCCAGAGCGGATTCTTATCGCCCAATCGCCCTGCTAAATGCAGATTATAAAATCTTCATGGGCATTTTGGCAGGGAGATTGGGAAAATTAGCCCCGGGATTGGTCAATGCAGATCAGAAAGGGTTCATTACTGGGAGATACATTCAGGAACAAACCCAGCTACTTATTGGGAACATTGATCTGGCGATCTCTAGACTCGAACCCTTGGTGGTGGTCGCGTTAGATGCCGCCAAGGCTTTCGACAGGGTATGTTGGGCCTATCTTTGGGAGGTGCTCGAGGAGATGGGATTTGGTCCAATTTTTATACACACTCTGAAAAGGTGCTATCAGGATGCCTCATCTAGAATTCTTATCAACGGCGAACTTACCCCTAGTTTTAATATCCAAAGAGGGACTAGGCAGGGCTGTCCTATCTCCCCTTTATTGTTCGATCTTTACATTGAACCTCTCGCTCAGGCTATAAGATTAGATGAGACTATAACCCCGTTCAAGACTCAGCAATATCGTTCTAAAATCGCATTATATGCGGACGATATAATTATCTATACAGATAACCCCGAGATATCACTGCCAAAGGTTGGGGCTCTGCTGGAAGAGTTTGGGGCAATCTCCGGATATTTAGCCAACTCCGCGAAGACGGAGGTTATGTGCTGGAACATAGATCAGTGGAGTGGGGCCACCAGCAATAAATTTAAATATCTTGGTATTGTCATCGTAAAAGACCTTGAAAAAATTCCATCTATCAATATAGAAAAAACAATAAGGGAAATTGATCAGTTATTTGCAAGGTGGAGGAACCTCCCTTTGACCATCTTTGGGAAGGTGAATCTAGTCAAAATGACAATCCTCCCGAAATTAAACTACCTGTTTAATGCAATACCTCTAGGTTTTCCTAAACACTATCTCGAAGGCGCAAAGTAAAATCGGGAGCTTTATCTGGGGTGAGAAAGGTGTTAGGCTCTCCTGGAAAAAACTGAGACGTCGCCTAGCCAAAGGGGGATTGGCTCTCCCAGATATACAGTGCTACCTGGTCGCCTTTCAGTTCAAGGCCATTAGGATGCTCCTAGTTGAGCCGACTGCATGTTCTTGGGGTAGGCTGTTGGGGGAGTTGGTTAACTCAGAATGCCGTGGAAATAGAGTTGGGTTTCTCTACAAGTTTGGTTCACCAAAATTTTTTAAATGAGTAAGGTTGAAGGTGATTAAAAATGCTTTGGAGGTCTGGTATTTCATTCGCTCTAGATGTGGGATAGGCTATTACTCCGATCAGGCACCGATTTGGGACTCCCCGGGGACCCCCCCCTGTCTCCAGGATAGTTTGGCCCTTCCAATTAAAAGAGCTGGGGTCGAGATCTGGTCTGAGTTGGGGGATGAAAATGGCATACATCCTTGGGAGGTATTGCAAGCAAGAATTGGTATGGGGTTCTCAAGATTTAAGTTTATCCAACTAAAATCCTGGTTTGAATCAGAAAAGGAGAATTTAAGGGGAAATGGAGAGGTTGAAGCTGCATTAAAAAACATTCAGCATCGGAAAAAGGAGATCTCCATATGGTATAGGCTACTGATCAACGCAGATGATGTCGGTATCCCCCAACAGGTGTCAGCTTGGATCAATTCTCCATTTGAAGCCGATATCGGGAATCTCTTGGAACCCTCTATGACCCTGCTTTATAAGTACACCAAATCAGCTAGTCTGAAGAAAAATCATTTTTTTGTCTCCAATCGAATCTACTATACTCCGGAGAAGATCTTGAAATTCGCCCCCAATCCCGAACCAAGGTGTTCCAGGTGCTTGTGCCCTAAAGCCAATGACATACATATCTTTTTTGATTGTCCCAAATTAGGATCATACTGGGAAGGGGTGTGCAGATATTTATGTATGTCCTTTGGAATTCACATTCTGTTGAACGGCTCTCTGATTTTCTTTGCTAATGATCAGGTGTCCACTGCCAGTATGGCTCAATCCGATAGAGGGCTGTTACTATGTCTGATTTTGTTGGCCCGAAGGGAGATCTGTCTAAGATGGAAGGACCCCCTCCCTCCGAAAATTGAGGACTGGTTAAAATCCGCACTTGCTATGGCCCGATTAGAATCTTTGAGCACCAGCTCTGGCCCCCCTACATTGTGGGCACCCTTCATACGTATGGGTCAGGAATTGAGACTCTGCTGATTCCCTGTTGCCGATGTTAAGGATCGATAAATACCATGGTCCTATGATTAACACCTAAATCCCGGACGATATAAGGGGATTGGTTGGATAACCTAAACAAGTGCAGGTGGTCGGAGAGCGCTCCATCATTAAACCGACCAGTTATGCCCTGCAAATAGTTTATAGGTGAGATGAGGACAAAAAAAAAAAAAAAAACAAAAAAAAAAAAAACATGTACATCCAACAAGGGCAGAGACTGTCAGTTGATTCCTTTGTGTTCTACTGCAGCTTCCCAGAGTGTTCCAAAGAACAACTAGAGCGCTAACAGTCCTACTTATGATAAACGTATGGCACACCTGAAGCGATCTTGCTTGGATTAAAGTGGTAACTCTTAAAACATTTAATTTAAAAAGGGACAAAATGAGGGGGTTCATTTTTCCATAAAAAGTATGATTAGTGCTGCAGAAAGAAAAATTAGGGCACATTTTGAGTGACTTCTCAAATCCTCTTCTATTTCATTAAAAAATTCTGACATGCAGACTGAAACATGCACTTTCAATACCAGCAGCAGTTTTCCCTGGTGAGCAGTAGCTTTACTACAATGATCTAATGAGCAAAAAGAGTGCTAACATTCTGAATTTATGGCAAATGTGTGACACATCTGAATGCCTTTGGAATCAAAGTAAAAAACTGAAAGTATTTCCTACTGAGGAGACTGCAGTAAATGAGGAAATTAGGAAACTTCTTAACAAATAAGTCTGCCAAGATGGCCACCAGAGACAAAAGAGCCCAAATGTAGCCCAAATATCACCCAGATGTAGCCCAAGTATAGCCCAATGACAGAATGTCCCAGAGTGTTATTAAAAACAACTAGAGCGCTTACTGTCTTCATTATGACAAAAGTATGGCACACCTGAAGCCATCTTGATTGGAATAAACTGGTAACACTTAAAACATTTAATTTAAAAAAGAACACAATGAGGGGGTTCATTTTGCCATAGAAATTATGATTAATGCTGAAGAAAGAAAATGAGGGCAAATTTTGAGTGACTTCTCAAATCCTCTTCTATTTCATTAAAAAATTCTGACATGCAGACTGAAACATGCACTTTTAATACCAGGAGCAGACTTCCATGGTGAACAGTAGTTTTACTACAGTGATCTAATGAGCAACTAGAGTGCTAACATTCAGAATTTATGGCAAATGTGTAACATATCTGAATACCTTCATGATGGAATCAAAGTAAAAAACTGAAAGCATTTCCTACTGAGGAGACTGCAGTACATGAGGAAATTAGGAAACTTCATAACAAATAAATCTCCCAAGATGGCCACCGGAGACAAAAGAGCCCAAATGTAGCCCAAAATCACCCAGATGTAGCCCAAATATAGCCCAATGACAGAAGTGTGCAAAACACTTATTATTTTGTGTTTTTGCAGTGTTATATAGTGCAGACTTGTCAGGTATTGGAGTGCTTTACATGAGCATTGGTTACATCACACAAGAACAAATTCATTTTGGTTGTAGACATGGGGAGACTAAGTGATTTGACCAGAATCACAGAATGTCGAGCTGAAGCAGAAACTCCAACCTGGTTCCCCAGTTGCAAAGTCTGCAGTTCTGGAAGTAACACCACATCCTCTCCCCTAAGTACAACATTTAATCAAGTGGTCAACTGGATAAAAAAACATAAAGGTAACAAATAATTTAAAAGTGCTTTCTCGCTATTTGAAAACTCAGAAAATATGTCCTTATTTTAGTCTTTTAGAGCACTAACCATAATTTTGATGCCAATAAGACCCTCTCATATATGTAATTTCTAAAGGAAATGCTCTAGGTAATACAGTTTTGATTACATCAAGATGACGTCAGGCGTTCCACACTTTTGTAATAAATATAGAATGTTAGCAATCTAGTTGTTCATTAGGATACTGTTGAGAGGCAGAGGCCAGGGGCACGGACTCTGAAAATTGAAGGCAGGTAGGGGGGTGCAAAGGCAACAATTTAACCACACTGAGCAGGCAGGAAGGGCCGTGGCAGCACAACAGACTATGGAGGGCAGTGGAAAGGGGGGGCAGGGGCAACAAACCAACAATACAGGACTTGCAAGAGAGGCTGTGGCAATGTAATAGACCATTGTGGGCAGAAGGAAGAGGCAATGGTAGTACAACCATACATGCCAACAGACCCGATTCAGCCAGGAAACGTCCAATGTTTTTAAGCACAAATGGGCTTTATTTGATCTGTCTCCTGTCTACAATCTCCTCTTTTTCAATGTAACTCAAAGGGGAAAATCAATACCCCAGTTTTTTTTCAAAATCTCCCTCTTACTAAGTTCAAAATGTTCGCAAGTATGGTACATTGGATCATGGAAGGAAATGGGGTAGGGACATGGACTTGGATAAGAGAGGACAGGAGGGACATGGAGAGGTGCACCAAACTGACCCTGCAGGGCAGGCATCAGGGTTTGCAGCAGCACAATACACCACACAGGGCATGCGGGACGGGAGTGCAGCACAACAATCCATAGAAAGCAAGAGGGAGGGGACAGGACCATGCACATGGACAACAGAGAACAGAGGGGCAAGAGGCAGGACCATAATGGACAGACAGGAGAGAAAGCTGCAGCATAACAGACCATAAAGGGCAGGAGGGATGGATCAGGGGCATTACAATGGAACAGACAAGCCAGGAGGGAGGGAGTAGGGGTCTGCACATGTAAACAGAGGGCTGGGGGCAAGGGGGCAGGGCAGGAGCAGCAAGATAGCCATGGAGGTCAGGCAGGATGGGCACTAGAAGCAAGACACACCATGAAGAGCAACAGTGAGACTGTGATGGCATACACACAGACCATGGAGGAAAGGTGGGAGGGGTTCAGGGGCAGCTAACTGACCACACAGGGAAGGTGGGAGGGGCCATGGCAGCACAGAAGACCATGCATGGCAAGTGGGAGGGTTAGTGGTAGCACAATGGCTATGATGGGCAAGAAGGAGGGTGCAGGGGCATGCACAAAGGACGATGGAGGATAGAAGGGAGGGTCAGGACCTGTGCACAGACAAGAAAGTTCAGGGGAAGGGGCCTCACAACAGACCGCACGGGGCAGGCAGGAGGAGCAGTTGCAGCACAACAGACCAGGGAGGGCAGAAGGGTGTGGCAGTACAATGGACCATGTAGGACAGGAGGAAGAGGATAGGGACATGGCATGTGGACAGGCAGGGTGGAGGTGGCAGGGACAGGTTACAGTCATCTGACAATGCTAGGCAGGTGGGAGGGGAGTGGCAGCTCAACAGAACACTCAGAGTAGATAGGAGTGGCAGGTCCATGGAACATGGTGGGCAAAAAGGATGGAGCAGGGGCATACACAAGGACATCGGAGGGCAGGGGGAAGGAGAATAGGGGCAGCAAGCTAAGCACAGAGTTTAAGCAGGAGGTCAATGATGGGGAATAGAATTGGGCAATGGAGGGCAGGAGGAGTGGACTGGTACATCATACTAAATTGAGGGCAGTGGCAGCACATCAGACCATGCATGGCAGGAGGGAGGAGGCTAGTCCATGGATTCACACAACAGAGGACAGGGAGGAGGGGGATGGGGCAGCAAGCTAACTGTTCAGAGAAGGCGGGTATTAGGAACTTTATTGTTTTTAAAACGTGTGTCTGTGCGAACTACTTAAAATATGAACAAGTATGCAGCATAATCTCACTTTTATTAATGAAGAAGAGGACGTTTGTGACTGTGACTCCGGGCTCACTTGGCAGAAACACCCCCTGACCCTCCACCCCCTATCGCAAAATGTAATGCCCGTGAAAAGGGTAGGTGAACACAGTGTTATATAGAACATAGTCCTGAGAGCACGATTAAAAATGAAAACTAGATATAGTGTATGGTATAAACTATGCACCAAAAAGTGTGATATAAGATGAACCGGGCGTGAAATATAATATGCATTACATTGTGCGCAATGACAGATTCATTGGAGAGCGCGAGATAGCACAGGCACTAGCGCGTGCTATGCGATATGCGCCTTGGAGTGTAATATGCACAGGGCAGTGTTGTGTAACCTAACTAGTCTCTAAAGTTGTAATATAAAATATGTGCTGGGGAGTGTAACGTTGCATATGCACTGTGACAAAGATATGGATCCCAGATTGTAATATGTATGGCATAGCACTGTGCGTTATAACATAGGCATAGAGGAAGGCACGTTAGATGGGGCAATATAACCCGTGTGAAGACAAGTGTGGCATGACATATTCACGGGGTGGTGTTACAGTGCACATGGGCTAGAGAGTCATAGCATATGCACTAGCTAGTGGAATACAACACAGAGGTGTGTGGCACTCAGCAGGCAATGGTGGGTGTAACACAGCATTGGGCTCTGCCAGGAGCGCGCTGTGACTCTGAAGTGATGTTCGTTCCCTTTCCAGAGAGTAAAATAAAAGTATTACACATCCGGCAGTGGATGGGTGTTTTATTAACTGTGAGGGGGGTTTCTTGCATAGTTTTGGTCGAATTTTTGTCGAATCCCCTTTGAATGGCTTGGTGTGCATGTGTATTAAATGTGCCCGTCAATAGCTACCCATGTTTGTATAAATAAATGACAAGGGTGTCTACCGGGATTAGGCACGGTAGGGCATCAGACATGTCAGAGCTTCACTAGTGGTGTAAATACATTCCACGTGGATTCATTGTATGCATAGTCGCCTTTTAATGAATATCACGCAAATCGTCATGGTGATAGGTACGTACGGTTTGTCCAGCATGTCCTAGGTGTGTCTATAAATATATATTTTTTAAAAATAATAAAAAACAGTGGCCGGCCCTGGGGATTGGGGTCAAAAAAATATAATTAGGAGACAGGCCCTGGGGGATGGGGTCATCAGGGCCAATAAATTAGAATAAGAAGGGGAACCACACAGCCCCCCTTCTTAAAAAATTAAAATAAATAAAAGATTGGCATCGTGCCGGAGGCCACGCCCCCTCCTTGCAGCACTCTGCAAACGCGCCCCCTGGCGAGTTGTAAGTTGGGGAATTAATTCCTCTTCAATACTGAGGGTCCCTGAGGGAACAACTAGCCCAACAGGCATCTCCAGTATGCACCAGGGAGCTGCGCTGCAGACAGGTGTTCTGAGGCCAAGCCCCTTTTTACACCTCTCTGCAACGCAGCTCTGTGGCGCTTACTGGAGGTACCTAGTGGTCTAGTTTGACCCTAGGGACCCTTAGGATTCAAGGGGACTTAATCTCTCAACTTAGAACAGCCACAGGGCGCGTTTACACAGTGGTGAAGGGAGGGGACGGGGCCTGAGGTGACGTGTGCAAACACGCACTATGGCACGTTTTAAATTGGGTATATAATTTTCCCTCAATACTGAGGGCCCCTGGGGGCTAACTAGCCCACCAAGTGCTTCCAGTAAGCGCCACTGAGCTGCATTGCAGAGAGGTGGTCCAGGCCGTGCCACTTTTTACACCTCTCTGCAACGCAGCTCTGTGGCACTTACTGGAGGTACCTAGTGGGCTAGTTGGACCCTAGGGACCCTCAGGATTCAAATGAACTTAATCTCCCAACTAAAAACGGACACAGGGCGTGTTTACACAGTGGTGAAGGGAGGGGACGGGGCCTGAGTTAACGTGTGCAAAAACGCCCTGTGGCCTGTTTTAAGAGGTAGTTTAATCCCCCTGCCCTATTATATACTAGGGGCTTACAGAGGAGGTCATGTTAATCACAGGGGGACCCCAACGCATAATGTTCCCTAGTGTATGTAGGTGTTTTCACTGTATTCTAAGTGTCTTTTAACATAGCACTGGCTCTAGGACTGGTTAGTCAGACTCAGTTACCACCAGTATCCGTCTGAAAAAGTTGAGGTACAGGATGATTTTGCAACAAGGCTTCTTTCTGCTCTTCTTTTTGTTCTTTCTGCACGTTATCCTTCTTCCTGCACTTTTCTTCGTCTTTGAGGACTTCTGTTGCTTCTTTCTGCACATCTTTTTTTTCTTTCTGTGCATTTTTTCTTCTTTCTTCACATGTCCTATCTCTGTAGGCATAGTTGGAAATTAGCATTTAAAAAACCTTTGAAATTCACAGAAAAAACCATAGGTTTCAGGCACGTTATAGTTAGGAATTAGCATTTAAAAAACCTCAGAAATTCACTGAAAAAACCATAGGTTTCAGGGGTGTTATAGTTAGCTGGACTTTTCACTTGTACAAAACCATTGAAATTCCCCCGTTATAGTTAGTTCAGCTAACTATAACTCGCACGCCCGCAATGCACTGCTGATGACGTCACATATTACATCACTCATGACATGGTCAGTGACATCACTCATGACATCACTGATGACATCTCAAATGACCTCACTGATGACATCACTGATGACATCATCCTTGTGATAGAGTGGCAGACCTCCTCTCACCCTAATATAACCTTTGAAACACACATTCAAAAATAGAGACTAAACTTTTCAAAACAATGGACATACCAATACCAGTTACAACAACCTCTTCAGTAATTCTAAGATCCACATACACATCCACTCATTCACCAACAGTCCTATCCAGTCACTCATACATGTATTCACTCATCATATGTACTCATACACCTATACATCCTGTTACACCAGAGGTCTTCAAACTTTTGGATGCCGAGACCCCCCTGTCAACATTTTGAGGCGTAAGGCCCCCTCCTGACAAAAAAGTCTAAACCTGTTGACTAAATTGCGTGGGATGAAAATGTAAACGAGGTTATGTGATGCCGCGTATTTTGGGATAGCATTGCTTCATTATTTTGATATTTGTTACACACAGTAACGCTGAGGAAAGATTTCACCCAATCAGTACCCATTTATAACCAAAATAAAGCAATTATCATCAGAAAGATTTCAAGTCAACCTTTGTGAAGGGCCTTCCACTCTGCAGCAATACGTGCTGCCACATTAGAAGCTCACCTGGCCCTGACCGGAAGAAGCAGGGGTCCCTTAAAACCCTGGCGTTTTGTGTAGAGTTAAGCCGTTTACCCATGCAGCTTTCCTCTCACCCCCTCCCTTCCATCCCTCTCTCCTCTCCTAACCCCGGATCCCTCTCTCACTTTGCAGGTCATTTTCTTTCACCCCTTTTTACAACTTCTGAACTCTCCCCATTCAACCTCTCACTTCACCTTTAATCATCTCTTGCCATTCTGTCCTTTCACTGCCCTCATCTCTAACAGTCTCTCACATTTATCTCATGGCCTCTCTGGCCCTGTCACCTCCCGTGCCCCTCAGCACTTCTCATTCACCTCGTCTCTTCATTCAAATTTTTGTCTATTTGTATCTTACACCTCTCCAGTCCCCCCCATTCCTCTTTCACATCTCCCCTTTGTTCTAACAGAAGCCCTCACCTTTGGATCACACTCACTTCTTGCGTGTCCACACTTCTCTTCGGCAATTCACATTTCTCCTCATCCCTGACCTCTTCAATCAAATTCTCTCACTCCCTTGCTGTCCTCTCTCATTTTGGGTGCGGATGCAAGTTCAGAATGGGATGAATGAATGTATGATTACAGATGGGCTTGTTTGAGTAAGTTGCATATTGAGTAGTGAGGGGGACAGGTGAGTGAAGTGTCACATGAGTGCAGGATGAGTAGTGTACTCGTGTGACTGCAGGTTGAGGTATAGTGTGAGCAGGACAAGTGCATTTTGAGTGCAGAGTGATCACTGTGAGTGCAAGGTGAGCGGGTGAATGGTGCAAGTGCATGGTGATCAGTGTGAGTGCATTGTGATCACTGTGAGTGCAAGGTGAGCGTGACAATAAAGGGCGAGAATGAGGAATGAGTTGTCTGAATGCAGGGTGCATTCCCAGACCCATTAAGTAACTCAGCATGTTATTGACGGGGGCGTAGACTTTAAGATCTAAGTTAAACTATTGCGGCATTAATCGGGGATCGAGGGTGAAGGAAATAAATAATGTGCTGAACCTGCAACAAACTTCCAGTCCTATGGTTAGGGTTACCAGCAGATTATTTTGATGGCCCAGTCGGTACAAAAAAAAGCAGTCACCTAAAGCGGTATTTTCAGCGCTCATCTGTGCATACTTCCCAGGGCCGGCTTTAGTGCTGGTGGTGCCCTGTGCGACAATGTTTGTTGGTGCCCCCCCAATGACCACCCCCACCACGGATTCTCTCACTAGCACCCTTTAACAGTGACCAAGTCTCCATAACCACACTCTCTCAGATGCATTGAATTAGTTATATAGCGCCACTCATACCAGTGTAGGGTGTCCGAGCACTTTGCATCACACACACATTACACAGAGACAATCAATCATATGTGTGTAAATCCGTGTGAAATGTTACATGAGCCAAAGGACTGAAAGTGTAGGAGTCACATGTCATCCAAACTGGTAGGCAGTATAGTTTAAGAGTGCTTGGTGTGGAGAAGCACAAACTCAGAGTCGAAAAAGAAACAGCATAGTTGGGAGTTTTCTTTAATAATAAGAATCTATTTCTAGCCAAATTAACCCTTTTTGCAACATTAATCAATGTTCTAATAATGTATACTTTGCAGTCTGTATGCTGTTCTAGGATGAAAGTTAATAGCTCACTATTCTATATTAGGACTTTAAGTTATAAATTGCAAGTAACAAAAGGATGTCTCTTTTGAAAGCTGTAACCTGCTGATCTAGCAGAGGCCGCCCCCGAAGGGGGCTCAAGGGCCGGCGCCATAATGGCCGCCAGAGCCCGGCAAGGAACAAACCGGTTCTCGTCGGCGGGAAGCGCCGCAGGGCGAAACGCCCTCAGGCCCTCGCCCCCTCCCCCTTCCAAGAACAATGGGGAGAAGAGGAAGGGGAGATATAAGGCGTCGCTCCCCCCTGCAGCAGCCCACTTGCATATCATGGGAGCTGGGGGAGCGCCGCCAACGGTTTTCGGATCCGTCTTGTTTCCGTCGCGACCTCGGGAGCAGCGAAGATGGACCCCGGCCGACAAGAAGAACCAGTCACCGGGAGACGGACGGCGGCACGGGCTCCAGCCGCCGCTGGGGCCTGCAGGATCGGGGCAGAGTGGACTGAGGCGCGAGGCAGGAAGATGCGGGCATGACCCCAGCTCCCCGGGCAGCAGTCGAAGACGCTTGTGCTGCCGATAAGCAGTGTCAGGGTAAGGACTAAAGGTGGGGGAGTGGCGGCGTTGCAGGCCGATCACCCCGCGAGTTAGCATAATAGTACCTCCCTGACTGTCATAGCGTGCGAGAGAACGGAATGTTTGGTGAATTGTTCAAGCACCGGCTGGGTTACAGAGATGATGTGCAAGATATGTGCCCTACCTCAATTAACCCCGTTACAAACGCTCCTTTGCTGCGAGGGCTGAGACCCCTTGCAACTTAGAAAAGAGACCTTGTCCGGGCCATTGTCGTAAGCGTGGCGGCCCGGCAGCATACCTGGCCTCTGTTCGGCTACTTTGCAAAGTTAGCGGACGCGTGGGTTTACATAGTGCAATGGCAATGGTTTTTGTATTAAAGAGCCACTGTGGGTGCAACGTAACTTAAGAGGAGAGGCGGCGTAGTGGCTAGAGCGGTAGACTACAGTTCAGAGCTGATCACTTAATCCCCCTCCTGACTAAGAAAAATTGGGAAAACGTGTAGTAGTGTCTTTCATGGCTTAAATTGCGGTACAAGCAAGATAGCACAATGAGGAAAACGTGAGAGTTATATCGCCTAGGAACATGGGTTCGATCTTAAGTAGGGGATGTTGGAAACATTTATATGCAGTGAGCTAACTGCTGCTTATGTACTGTACTGTACATCAAAAGGCTGGGGGCAGGTTTCATGATCTATTGATGGGGCATTCAGTCATCTCTTACCGCTCCTAAATTAACGCAGCGCCTTTGTTATTCTGAGCCCCTCATATGCAGTGGCGGGAAAAGGGCTTACGCAGCGGGGGAGCGGATGCTGTCCGTCGCCTCGACTGCCGATCTTGGTGCGGGAAACCAGAGTTCACCACTCTGGGTCGCGCCCACAGCCTGTGATTTAATGGCATGGAGAGCACGGGACTCACGTCTGAGCATACCCGTCCCACTCGGGGTGACAAATGCAAAAACAACAATTGATGGACAGAATGCAGAACAATGTCATACATTCACCCTAGTACAGAGATCTGGGCCTAAATCCATCGTTTTTTTGCTCACCATGCCATTCCAGTTTGAACCCAGCCATATGCAAATCAGTCTTGACCCTGTGCCTCATGGGAACAGTCCAGCCCGAACTGCCAAGCCAGGTCCTCCCTGGACTGGAAACAAGCATCCTAGGACCGGTTTCGGGGTTTCACCCCTCTTCAGCCAGGATAGCTTGATTCCAGTGGCATGGAGAGCACGGGACTCACGTCTGAGCATACCCGTCCCACTCGGGGTGACAAATGCAAAAACAACAATTGATGGACAGAATGCAGAACAATGTCATACATTCACCCCAGTACAGAGATCTGGGCCTAAATCCATCGTTTTTTTGCTCACCATGCCATTCCAGTTTGAACCCAGCCATATGCAAATCAGTCTTGACCCTGTGCCTCATGGGAACAGTCCAGCCCGAACTGCCAAGCCAGGTCCTCCCTGGACTGGAAACAAGCATCCTAGGACCGGTTTCGGGGTTTCACCCCTCTTCAGCCAGGATAGCTTGATTCCAGTGGCATGGAGAGCACGGGACTCACGTCTGAGCATACCCGTCCCACTCGGGGTGACAAATGCAAAAACAACAATTGATGGACAGAATGCAGAACAATGTCATACATTCACCCCAGTACAGAGATCTGGGCCTAAATCCATCGTTTTTTTGCTCACCATGCCATTCCAGTTTGAACCCAGCCATATGCAAATCAGTCTTGACCCTGTGCCTCATGGGAACAGTCCAGCCCTAACTGCCAAGCCAGGTCCTCCCTGGACTGGAAACAAGCATCCTAGGACCGGTTTCGGGGTTTCACCCCTCTTCAGCCAGGATAGCTTGATTCCAGTGGCATGGAGAGCACGGGACTCACGTCTGAGCATACCCGTCCCACTCGGGGTGACAAATGCAAAAACAACAATTGATGGACAGAATGCAGAACAATGTCATACATTCACCCCAGTACAGAGATCTGGGCCTAAATCCATCGTTTTTTTGCTCACCATGCCATTCCAGTTTGAACCCAGTCATATGCAAATCAGTCTTGACCCTGTGCCTCATGGGAACAGTCCAGCCCGAACTGCCAAGCCAGGTCCTCCCTGGACTGGAAACAAGCATCCTAGGACCGGTTTCGGGGTTTCACCCCTCTTCAGCCAGGATAGCTTGATTCCAGTGGCATGGAGAGCACGGGACTCACGTCTGAGCATACCCGTCCCACTCGGGGTGACAAATGCAAAAACAACAATTGATGGACAGAATGCAGAACAATGTCATACATTCACCCCAGTACAGAGATCTGGGCCTAAATCCATCGTTTTTTTGCTCACCATGCCATTCCAGTTTGAACCCAGCCATATGCAAATCAGTCTTGACCCTGTGCCTCATGGGAACAGTCCAGCCCGAACTGCCAAGCCAGGTCCTCCCTGGACTGGAAACAAGCATCCTAGGACCGGTTTCGGGGTTTCACCCCTCTTCAGCCAGGATAGCTTGATTCCAGTGGAATGGAGAGCACGGGACTCACGTCTGAGCATACCCGTCCCACTCGGGGTGACAAATGCAAAAACAACAATTGATGGACAGAATGCAGAACAAAGTCATACATTCACCCCAGTACAGAGATCTGGGCCTAAATCCATCGTTTTTTTGCTCACCATGCCATTCCAGTTTGAACCCAGCCATATGCAAATCAGTCTTGACCCTGTGCCTCATGGGAACAGTCCAGCCCGAACTGCCAAGCCAGGTCCTCCCTGGACTGGAAACAAGCATCCTAGGACCGGTTTCGGGGTTTCACCCCTCTTCAGCCAGGATAGCTTGATTCCAGTGTCATGGAGAGCACGGGACTCACGTCTGAGCATACCCGTCCCACTCGGGGTGACAAATGCAAAAACAACAATTGATGGACAGAATGCAGAACAATGTCATACATTCACCCCAGTACAGAGATCTGGGCCTAAATCCATCGTTTTTTTGCTCACCATGCCATTCCAGTTTGAACCCAGCCATATGCAAATCAGTCTTGACCCTGTGCCTCATGGGAACAGTCCAGCCCGAACTGCCAAGCCAGGTCCTCCCTGGACTGGAAACAAGCATCCTAGGACCGGTTTCGGGGTTTCACCCCTCTTCAGCCAGGATAGCTTGATTCTAGTGGCATGGAGAGCACGGGACTCACGTCTGAGCATACCCGTCCCACTCGGGGTGACAAATGCAAAAACAACTATTGATGGACAGAATGCAGAACAATGTCATACATTCACCCCAGTACAGAGATCTGGGCCAAAATCCATCGTTTTTTTGCTCACCATGCCATTCCAGTTTGAACCCAGCCATATGCAAATCAGTCTTGACCCTGTGCCTCATGGGAACAGTCCAGCCCGAACTGCCAAGCCAGGTCCTCCCTGGACTGGAAACAAGCATCCTAGGACCGGTTTCGGGGTTTCACCCCTCTTCAGCCAGGATAGCTTGATTCCAGTGGCATGGAGAGCACGGGACTCACGTCTGAGCATACCCGTCCCACTCGGGGTGACAAATGCAAAAACAACAATTGATGGACAGAATGCAGAACAATGTCATACATTCACCCCAGTACAGAGATCTGGGCCTAAATCCATCGTTTTTTTGCTCACCATGCCATTCCAGTTTGAACCCAGCCATATGCAAATCAGTCTTGACCCTGTGCCTCATGGGAACAGTCCAGCCCGAACTGCCAAGCCAGGTCCTCCCTGGACTGGAAACAAGCATCCTAGGACCGGTTTCGGGGTTTCACCCCTCTTCAGCCAGGATAGCTTGATTCCAGTGGCATGGAGAGCACGGGACTCACGTCTGAGCATACCCGTCCCACTCGGGGTGACAAATGCAAAAACAACAATTGATGGACAGAATGCAGAACAATGTCATACATTCACCCCAGTACAGAGATCTGGGCCTAAATCCATCGTTTTTTTTGCTCACCATGCCATTCCAGTTTGAACCCAGCCATATGCAAATCAGTCTTGACCCTGTGCCTCATGGGAACAGTCCAGCCCGAACTGCCAAGCCAGGTCCTCCCTGGACTGGAAACAAGCATCCTAGGACCGGTTTCGGGGTATCACCCCTCTTCAGCCAGGATAGCTTGATTCCAGTGGCATGGAGAGCACGGGACTCACGTCTGAGCATACCCGTCCCACTCGGGGTGACAAATGCAAAAACCACAATTGATGGACAGAATGCAGAACAATGTCATACATTCACCCCAGTACAGAGATCTGGGCCTAAATCCATCGTTTTTTTGCTCACCATGCCATTCCAGTTTGAACCCAGTCATATGCAAATCAGTCTTGACCCTGTGCCTCATGGGAACAGTCCAGCCCGAACTGCCAAGCCAGGTCCTCCCTGGACTGGAAACAAGCATCCTAGGACCGGTTTCGGGGTTTCACCCCTCTTCAGCCAGGATAGCTTGATTCCAGTGGCATGGAGAGCACGGGACTCACGTCTGAGCATACCCGTCCCACTCGGGGTGACAAATGCAAAAACAACAATTGATGGACAGAATGCAGAACAATGTCATACATTCACCCCAGTACAGAGATCTGGGCCTAAATCCATCGTTTTTTTGCTCACCATGCCATTCCAGTTTGAACCCAGCCATATGCAAATCAGTCTTGACCCTGTGCCTCATGGGAACAGTCCAGCCCGAACTGCCAAGCCAGGTCCTCCCTGGACTGGAAACAAGCATCCTAGGACCGGTTTCGGGGTTT
This sequence comes from Triturus cristatus, assembly GCF_964204655.1. NCBI lineage: Eukaryota > Metazoa > Chordata > Amphibia > Caudata > Salamandridae > Triturus > Triturus cristatus. The sequence continues at coordinate 166,617,249 of NC_140593.1, read as the reverse complement.
CACCCCTCTTCAGCCAGGATAGCTTGATTCTAGTGGCATGGAGAGCACGGGACTCACGTCTGAGCATACCCGTCCCACTCGGGGTGACAAATGCAAAAACAACAATTGATGGACAGAATGCAGAACAATGTCATACATTCACCCCAGTACAGAGATCTGGGCCTAAATCCATCGTTTTTTTGCTCACCATGCCATTCCAGTTTGAACCCAGCCATATGCAAATCAGTCTTGACCCTGTGCCTCATGGGAACAGTCCAGCCCGAACTGCCAAGCCAGGTCCTCCCTGGACTGGAAACAAGCATCCTAGGACCGGTTTCGGGGTTTCACCCCTCTTCAGCCAGGATAGCTTGATTCCAGTGGCATGGAGAGCACGGGACTCACGTCTGAGCATACCCGTCCCACTCGGGGTGACAAATGCAAAAACAACAATTGATGGACAGAATGCAGAACAATGTCATACATTCACCCCAGTACAGAGATCTGGGCCTAAATCCATCGTTTTTTTGCTCACCATGCCATTCCAGTTTGAACCCAGCCATATGCAAATCAGTCTTGACCCTGTGCCTCATGGGAACAGTCCAGCCCGAACTGCCAAGCCAGGTCCTCCCTGGACTGGAAACAAGCATCCTAGGACCGGTTTCGGGGTTTCACCCCTCTTCAGCCAGGATAGCTTGATTCTAGTGGCATGGAGAGCACGGGACTCACGTCTGAGCATACCCGTCCCACTCGGGGTGACAAATGCAAAAACAACAATTGATGGACAGAATGCAGAACAATGTCATACATTCACCCCAGTACAGAGATCTGGGCCTAAATCCATCGTTTTTTTGCTCACCATGCCATTCCAGTTTGAACCCAGCCATATGCAAATCAATCTTGACCCTGTGCCTCATGGGAACAGTCCAGCCCGAACTGCCAAGCCAGGTCCTCCCTGGACTGGAAACAAGCATCCTAGGACCGGTTTCGGGGTTTCACCCCTCTTCAGCCAGGATAGCTTGATTCCAGTGGCATGGAGAGCACGGGACTCACGTCTGAGCATACCCGTCCCACTCGGGGTGACAAATGCAAAAACAACAATTGATGGACAGAATGCAGAACAATGTCATACATTCACCCCAGTACAGAGATCTGGGCCTAAATCCATCGTTTTTTTGCTCACCATGCCATTCCAGTTTGAACCCAGCCATATGCAAATCAGTCTTGACCCTGTGCCTCATGGGAACAGTCCAGCCCGAACTGCCAAGCCAGGTCCTCCCTGGACTGGAAACAAGCATCCTAGGACCGGTTTCGGGGTTTCACCCCTCTTCAGCCAGGATAGCTTGATTCCAGTGGCATGGAGAGCACGGGACTCACGTCTGAGCATACCCGTCCCACTCGGGGTGACAAATGCAAAAACAACAATTGATGGACAGAATGCAGAACAATGTCATACATTCACCCCAGTACAGAGATCTGGGCCTAAATCCATCGTTTTTTTGCTCACCATGCCATTCCAGTTTCAACCCAGCCATATGCAAATCAGTCTTGACCCTGTGCCTCATGGGTATGCTCAGACGTGAGTCCCTTGCTCACTTTGCCACTGGATTCAAGCAAGCCTGGCTGAAGACGGCTGAAATGCCAGAAACCGGTCCTAGGAAGCTTGTTTCCGGTCCAGGGAAGGCATGGCTTGGCAGTTCGGGCTGGACTGTTCCCAAGAGGCACAGGGTCAGACTGATTTGCATATGGCCATGTCTGAACTGGGGTGGCAGAGTGGGCTAAAGAATGGTGATGGATCAAACCCAGATCTGTTGACTGGGTGTGAGTGTTTGATTGGTTCTGATGCTCCGTCCATCACCACCCCCTTTTGTACGCTTTGTTCGCCATAAGTTGGCAGGGTATGCTCAGACGTGAGTCCCTTGCTCACTTTGCCACTGGATTCAAGCAAGCCTGGCTGAAGACGGCTGAAATGCCAGAAACCGGTCCTAGGAAGCTTGTTTCCGGTCCAGGGAAGGCATGGCTTGGCAGTTCGGGCTGGACTGTTCCCAAGAGGCACAGGGTCAGACTGATTTGCATATGGCCATGTCTGAACTGGGGTGGCAGAGTGGGCTAAAGAATGGTGATGGATCAAACCCAGATCTGTTGACTGGGTGTGAGTGTTTGATTGGTTCTGATGCTCCGTCCATCACCACCCCCTTTTGTACGCTTTGTTCGCCATAAGTTGGCAGGGTATGCTCAGACGTGAGTCCCTTGCTCACTTTGCCACTGGATTCAAGCAAGCCTGGCTGAAGACGGCTGAAATGCCAGAAACCGGTCCTAGGAAGCTTGTTTCCGGTCCAGGGAAGGCATGGCTTGGCAGTTCGGGCTGGACTGTTCCCAAGAGGCACAGGGTCAGACTGATTTGCATATGGCCATGTCTGAACTGGGGTGGCAGAGTGGGCTAAAGAATGGTGATGGATCAAACCCAGATCTGTTGACTGGGTGTGAGTGTTTGATTGGTTCTGATGCTCTGTCCATCACCACCCCCTTTTGTACGCTTTAATGCGCTAACCGGCGCGCATATAAATGGCGCCAATACCATCCGACGATTGAACTCACCCAACCCCCCTTCGTGCCTGAATGCGCACAGTAACCGGCGAGCATGTTAAAGCGCGCCACTACCTGAATAAACAGATGAATAATTAAACAAATAGATGGAAGAAGGGAAAAAGTTAGGATAAGCACTTTAGTGCACCGGCATCATTCCGAGCGCTCCGATCTGAAAGCTGTCCCCCCCCCCCAGCGGAATGCTAAATTTTGCGCCATAAGTGCGGAGGGCGCAGGAGTCGCGGATACAGATGCAAGCTGTGGCTTTCACGCTTAGGCTCCTGATGATAAAAAAAAAAAAAAAAAAAAAAAAAAAGTTGTCATGGCTGGGGGCGGGCGTTCTTAACACATTGAGGTTAGGTTTGGTGCTGCTGGCAGCCGCGTTATAGTCTGGCAAGGACAGTAACCTGAGTATTGTTGAAGAGAGTAAAAAAAAAAAAATGCGAAAAACGGGGTACAGAGCTTCGAATCGGCAGAAGCACTCTGTAAACACACATTATCGGCAAAGAATGGACGATGGGACTAATGCTCTGATACTTTAGGGGTATCACGGGCTAATGGGTTGAGGCGCCCGACTTCGGCCGACGAGTTTAAAGGTGCGAACTCCTACAGACCGGGACTTCTTAGCTGCGGACACTGCAAAGTCGAATCCCCTCGTGCCTGATTGTGTGGTGTCAATGCGGTGCTAGGTAAAGCGCTCCAAAACCTTTGGGTCGATTTCGCGCTATATTTAAAAAAAAAAAAAAAAAAAAGAAAGAAAAAGGTGTCAGAGGCAAGCCGGTTAAAGCATCTAACCGTGCTGGGGAGAAGAGACGGTGCCTCGGCTACGCTGCCGATTCCTGAGCTTGGAAACCAAAGTTCGAGCCTCGGGGTCGACGCTACATCCTGTGATCCTGGGCGAAGGAATTAATACCCCGCGCCTACGAGAGACATGAACGTGTCCTTGCGAAACCTAACTGTTTCTCCTGTAAAGTGCTCCATTACCTTCGAGTCGAGCCAAAAAACAAAAAACAAAAAAAAAAGAAAATTTCCCAGAACCCGACAAGAGGCTACGAGGCCACGCAGCCTTACAGCTAGAGCTTCCGACTTTGGAGCTGGGGAACCGGGTTCGAGCCTCTGCGCCAGCTCAGCATCCTGTGATTCTAGGCAAATTACTTAATCTCACCCCTAAGGCGCTCCAATACCTTCGGGTCGAGTTCGTGCTGAAATACAGTGCAAATGTCTGCAAAAAAAAAAAAAAAAACAAGTAGATACTTTGGGTCGACCGGCTCTGTTAACGCCAGACCCGGAAGTGAGCCACGTTGCTCACCAGGTACTTACACCAAAGAGCAACCCGCGCATCATGTGGGCGTATATCAACGTATATAATAAACGCCATCAATTCCAAAAAAAAAAAAAAAAAACACCATTCTGGGTATCGAGTTTCGACAGCTGTCGTGAAAACACGAATATTATGTGGGAAAAAGCTATATATATATTTACAACCAAAATGGAGTGTTCCCAGGAACCTCTTCCAGGGATATTGAGTCCATGAAAACTCAGAGAGCCATTGCCAGACAGAGCCCTGGCGTGACCAGTATATGTAAGGACCCCATCCCACTACAGAGGACTATGGGGATTGCTAAAGGCCCCTTAAGAGCGCTGTCGCGACCAGTATAGGCGTAATGTAATAAACAGCAGGGGTGATAGCTCAAATGATAGAGCGGTCGCTTAGCATGTGAGAGGTAGCGGGAGCGTTGCCCGCATTCTCCATTCAAAAATTTTCATCATTTTGTATTAAAAAAAAAAAAAAAAAAAGCCCATTCTGGCTGTCGACGCAGTGTGGGGCAGCCTGTGGGGGCGAGAGAGGACTCCAAACGATTGCCCTCGCGAAAGAATGAACTGGTCTATGGGGGCCCTCTAATACATTTATATATATATCTTAAACACACCGAATTCAGGTTCGGGGACCAGGGTGCATAATACGCTAAAGGCTGGCAAGGCATATTTATTAAAAAAAAAAAAAAAAAAAATTTTTTTAAGGAAAATAAATAAATGTGTCCCTTCGTAAGAGCTCCTGCGCGCAGCGAAAGCGCCTCTAGACTTTTGGGTCGTTCCAGGAGTAGAAGTAAGCATGTGTGGGTGCCTTCCAGCACCGCGCGCCCCAGACGCAAGGCGCCTGTAAAATGAGCGTTTTTCCGGCAGGCTGGTCTGCAGTGACACAGGGCTTATGTTAGCATACCTGCAGCAAAGACCATATAATATGCGGATCACGAGGGCAGGGCGAGGTCAGATTTCGAAGCATATGTTCGGAACATATGCAGCGCCGCCACTGTACATTCGGAGTTTGGGCGGGCCCAGAACAAGCAATCGGCACAACCGTACTGCCGTGCGGCAGAGTGTGGGATGTCAGAGTTTAAAAAAAAAAAAAAAAAAAAACGAAAAGCAGAGCGATCGTTAAACACTGTCGGACAGGGGCACAATGGAGGATGTTGTGTGATGAAGGTATACTTTATTACGCCTCCACAAGAGGCATCTGACTGTCTCTCAATTTTGATTCCATGTATACCGGGAGGAGACAGTACTGGTCGACACCGAAGAAGGACACAGGTGAGCCAAGGCAGTAAGGGCGAAGACGGAGCAGGGCGCATCATTGCGCTTGTGGGAAGATTACCGTCGGAGCTGACCAGATGTGGGGGGAGCCGCAGGAAGACGTGAGCCTCCCTGGCGGCGTGGCGGAAACAACGAGTGTTTTGGTCTGTATGGGAGCACACCAACGGGGCGGTGTGTAGAAGGAGGGCCACTCACTTTGGGATGCCGCACGGCAGGGTGAGTGCGCCTAACAAAATCGGGGTAGCAAACGGAGACGGCGCTCGCAGCCCAGCCCCCGCCAGAAGGTGGGGCACAAAAGAGACTAACAAGGTAGCGAGTTGGGGCCTAACTCCGGGGAAAAGGCTACCCCCCACACGCAAAGGGGCGTGGTTAACAACAAAGAACAATCTACGAGCTGTCAGGGTGATTTACGACCCTAGGAGTTGCAAATGAGCAAACAAGACAAACCAGTGATTTATGGCCAGCCGATGATTTATGGCTGATTTATGAGGCTCATGCAGAATGATTTATGACAGCGGAAGGAGGATAGATTGTGACAGAATGATTTATGACATACCAATGATGTATGACCCATGATTTATGGCTGATGATTTATGATGCTCAAGCAGAATGATTTATGACCACGAAATTGTGATGGCAGGTGACAGAATGATTTATGACCCATGATTTATGGCTGCTGATTTATGGTGATCAGGCAGAGTGATTTATGGCAACAAAGGAAGGGCCGACAGAATGATCTATGATGGATAATGATTTATGGCCCATGATTTATGATGTCCAGCTGACAATGCGCGATACCGCATTGGCAATAATGTGTGACAATGATTTATGACCCCGGCCTCCAAGGGGATGTCCGGGGGAGTTGTACAAGTGTGACTATGTAATAAGTAATAAACTGCGGCCAACAATTACCACCACATACGACTATTGTTGGCTGTGTTTTTAGTAATGCAGATGCACAAGTATGGTATGGTTCCTGGAATGGGCGCAGTGCGGCCGTTATGTTTACATCAAACACACTCTGTAATCTACTTGGTACACGTTCTTTGCAGCAGGCACATTAACCCTCTGCACTAACATCACCTAAGTCAAAACCTCAACTATACAAAATTCTGATCACTCTCCAGGAAGATAATTAATCACGCAAGTTATCTTGACATTTATGTGAGGCCTGGTAATTGCAGGGGAAAGAAAGCTGCAGCAGGTGCCTCAAAAGCACAATAAACTTTCACACATGGTGCCCCCAGGAAGCCAACTTTGTATTCCTTTCCATGAAATGCATTCTCACACTAAGGCAGTGAATGTAAAATCCAAATGTAAGGAATAGGCACAGTGGGGACCCAGGGGGTACTGGAACCAGCAAAAAAACCTAAGCCTCTGTAACCAGTTTGCAAAGGGATGTAAAAATGCAAATGGTCTTTAAAGACCTGTGAAAAACACGGGGGTGCCAGAGATAGGAATCCAGACACTGCCCAGCTGAGCCCCCAGCAGCTCAAGTTTCACTGCAGCAGCCCGGGCTGAGACACAGGACGGGGGAAGTGTGGGGGGGGGGCTGAAGCCCTTGGGCCTGGGCAGAAGTGTGACTGGGAAGGCGCGACCCCCTTTGCATCACTCCACGGCCCCCCTGGGGGTCGCGCCCCACAGTTTGAAGACCCCTGTGTTACACAATGCCACTCATCCATAGAGTTACTCACACACAGTCACTCATGCTAATAAAGAATCAAACATACATTTATTTGCATATACAGTTATACACACACCACCACACTTACTTCTACGGAAACTTACACATACTTAGTCTTTTAAACAATCACTTATAGAAACACATACTTATTCATACAGGAACTCTTTCAATCTCTCACTCTCACATATACTCACTTATATACACCAATAGTCACATATACTAGTTTAAAATATGTAGTTACTCATAAAGACACTATTGAGACAGTCATTCACTCACTAACACACCCATACACACACTCATCCACCCATACAGTCCTGCACACATGCTGTCTTCAACACATACAAAGAGTGAGTCACTCATTCATGCACCTATGCACTACGTAATACCCCCCACCGAACCATGCAGACACTCAGACTGATACTCAAAAAACCAACTAATAACCTATACAGACACCCATGTAGCTATTCACCAACCCATGCAGCCACTTATACACAAAGTGAGAGACTGATACAGATACTTACATATTTAAACATTACTCACTAAGCCATGTATTCACTATGATACACTTAATCAGTCAGTTACACAATCAATTTTTCAAAAACAAATCATCCATTTAGACACTTATATACCCATTTATTCTTCCATTGACCTTGAGATATACATATATAAAACATGTTTAATTTTCAGAAAAACACACATTCACTGGATGATGTCATCAGTGATGTCATTTGAGATGTCATCAGTGATGTCATGAGTGATGTCACTGACCATGTCATGAGTGATGTAATATGTGACGTCATCAGCAGTGCATTGCGGGCGCGCGAGTTATAGTTAGCTGAACTAACTATAACGGGGGAATTTCAATGGTTTTGTACAAGTGAAAAGTCCAGCTAACTATAACACCCCTGAAACCTATGGTTTTTTCAGTGAATATATATATGTATACATATATTTTGGGTTAGCACACGGATCGTTGGACGAGTACCGGATATATATATATATATATATATATATATATATATATATATATATATATATATTCACTGAAAAAACCATAGGTTTCACACATGTTATAGTTAGCGGAAATTTTACTGATAAAAAAACAATGAAATTCCCCCGTTATAGTTAGTGCAGGCAACTATAACTCACGCGACCGCAATCCTCTGCTGATGACATATGTGTCTTTATGAAAAAAAAATATTTGTAATATATGTATAGCTAAAAATTTATGGAAGAAGACATGGGCAAATAAGTGTCTAAATACAGTATTAGCATCAGCAGAGGATTGCGGTCGCGTGAGTTATAGTTGCCTGCACTAACTATAACGGGGGAATTTCATTGGTTTTTTATCAGTAAAATTTCCGCTAACTATAACATGTGTGAAACCTATGGTTTTTTCAGTGAATTTGCAAGGTTTTTTAAATGCTAATTCCTAACTATAACGTGTGTGAAACCTATGGTTTTTTCAGTGAATTTGTACGGTTTTTTAAATGCTAAGTTACTTTACGCCATTCGTGGCGTGCGGGCCCACTTATCGCAGTTCGTTCCGTGCGCGCACGGTGCGCTTCACGCACCGTGCGCGCACAGTAAGCACGTGGTGCGCTTCGCGCACCGTGCGCCCACTTTACGCAGTTAGTGCCGTGCACGCACGGTGGGCACGCGGTGCGCGTGCCCACGTTACGCTAGATGGGCCATGTACGCACGATGCGCTTCGCGCACCGTGCGCACATGGAGGACATATGATGCGCTTCGTTGTGAAAGGTAATATTATAATTTTTCACTATTTTAGATAAGCCTTGCACAAATGGTGCCCTTCGGACACCATTGGCACATGGGGTGGGGAGAGTGTGGATATTTTTTTTTTTTATAATTTTTAACGTACGCGTACGGTAAGCGTAATCGGCGAAATTATCGAAAAAATGAAAATTCCGTTTTTGGCTTTAGGGGAACTTTGGGGACTCCCTCAAGATGGCTAGGTGCTTAGGAGCTGTCTAAACAGCCCCTTTACATGTTTTTGCTCTTTGTTTTTTAACCCCCTCTCAGAGTGCGAGAGAGAAAATGGCGGCCGCCACTTCCTGGTTTCGACCGATTCGAATGTTTACTAAGATCTAACAGCCAATCAGAATCGCGCTCGCGCACGTCACCGTACGCGTACGGTAAGCTCACCGTAAGCTGGCTCAGATATATATATTGATTTAAAGGCTATTTTCTCAGAATCTACTGAACAGATTTACACCAAACCTACAAAAGGCACTTCCTTGACCTGTAGAATACCTCTCTGCCAAATTTCAAGGAACTCTGTTCAGCCGTTCGGGCTGTAGCTGTGTCTAAAGGTCCTATGGAAAAATGCATGGGAAAAACGCGTTTTGGGACCCCCCTTTTATCTCAGCCCCCGCTTGACGAATCCCCCCCGAGACTTTCAGGGTAGGAGCGGAGCGTAGCGCCCCATTAGTTTTGAAAATTTCGCGAGGATTCGTCGACCGGCGCCAAAGTTATTCAAAATAGAATGTTGCGGTTTTCCTATGGAAACAGGGTCCTAACTATAACTACCTACTGGCGACCGCCAGTAGGTAATATATACCCCGTGTGCAATTGGTGCCCGAAGAGCACCAATTCTGCATGGCTTATTAATTAGACTTAAACTAAAATATAAAAAAAAATAATAATAAAAAAAAAAATTATCCACACTCTCTCCACCCCGTGTGCAAATGGTGCCCGAAGGGCACCATTTGTGCATGGCTTATAACATATCCGAAAAATTAAAATATTACCTTTCAAAACGAAGTGCATCATATGTCCTCCATGTGCGCACGGTGCGCGAAGCGCATCGTGCGTACATGGCCCATCTAGCGTAACGTGGGCACGCGGTGCGCGTAGCGCACCGCGTGCCCACCGTGCGTGCACGGCACTAACTGCCTAAAGTGGGCGCGCGGTGCGCGAAGCGCACCGCGTGCTCACTGTGCGCGCATGGTGCGCGAAGCGCACCGTGCGCGCACGGAACGAACTGCGTTAAGTGGGCGCGCACGCCACGAATGGCGTAAAGTAACTTAGCATTTAAAAAACCGTACAAATTCACTGAAAAAACCATAGGTTTCACACACGTTATAGTTAGGAATTAGCATTTAAAAAACCTTGCAAATTCACTGAAAAAACCATAGGTTTCACACATGTTATAGTTAGCGGAAATTTTACTGATAAAAAACCAATGAAATTCCCCCGTTATAGTTAGTGCAGGCAACTATAACTCACGCGACCGCAATCTTCTGCTGATGACATATGTGTCTTTATGAAAAAAAAATATTTGTAATATATGTATAGCTAAAAATGTATGGAAGAAGACATGGGCAAATAAGTGTCTAAATACAGTATTAGCATCAGCAGAGGATTGCGGTCGCGTGAGTTATAGTTGCCTGCACGAACTATAACGGGGGAATTTCATTGGTTTTTTATCAGTAAAATTTCCGCTAACTATAACATGTGTGAAACCTATGGTTTTTTCAGTGAATATATATGTATGTATGTATGTATGGTAAGGGACATTCAGTGAAAGACCTCTTTCTCTGAAGGGCCAGATGGGAACATTTAAGTATAAAGTGTGATGTGCAGCTGACTCAGGTCTAGTCTTTCCAAAGATACCAGCATGCCAACGAAGCTTGCTATCATGCTATAACTTGAAAGGCCAGGAGGGCTGAGGCGAATCGGGAGGAGGTAGCTAACATATGAACATATCTACGCCAGTCATATTGGCTTTGCCAAGGCTCCAGCTGTTTGGATTTTTCCAGTTTCGTGAAAGATCAGTCAATCTGTCCCCAACTAGAAGGTGTAGAAGAAATCGTTTGCTGTGCAGAGCCATCTGTCCTGTTGGTGTGTTGTGGGAAAATGTCCGCTGCCTGGACAAAAGTAATGCTCTGACGTCAGGTGTTCCATAGCCATCACTCCAAAAATCAATGGCTAGACAGTCAGTGGTTAGAGAAAGCACCCCCTCAAGGCTGGAGCACATGGTATGGTCCTGCTCGTGTATGCCATGCCGCTAATTAAATGATAGAGTAGAACAGCAGTGACGTCGGGTGCTCTCAAAATAGCATAAAGCACAGACATAGATTTACCCAGCAGCCCATTATGGGCCTTATTGATCAATGGAACATTGCACTGTGTGGGGAGTGCAAAATCAATCCCGCTGTAAGGAGTCCTGCCAGCGTCGCAGAGGCGTATGGTCTGGAGCCTGTGCCAACCGAGCGCTGAGCGAAGAGAGGCGACATGTTATGGGAAGATGAAGCAAGTACAGGAGAAGTAGATTCCTTTACTTAGGTGGAGCAAAGAGAATACACCTAGACAGCCGCGGCCCACGCAGGTAAGAGCGGTGGGGCAGTGGGGCCTGGTGGGGGGGATTTCAAGGGACGATGGCAAGGGAAAATTAATTATTTATTTAATTTCCCTTCATCATCGTCCATCAAACCCCCCCCCCCCCCCACTGTGCCCCACGGCCCCACGCCTCTTACCTGCCGGGCCGCGGCTAAACTTAGATCACTGTAGCCAGGCCCAAGTGGCGGAAGAAAGCATACTAACACACAGCACTGTGCCAGGCTCAAAACAGGAACAGGCCATACCCGTACAGCAATGTGCTAGGCTCAAGAAGGGTACATACCATACCCCATACAGCACTGTGCCAGGCTCAAGAGGGTGACAGACCATACTCATGACGGTCACAGGCCATACCCATACACTACTGTACCGAAACACAAGCAAGGTACAGGCAGCCACTGTCCGTGCAGATAACAGCTCTGGGGCCGCATGGGGGCAATTTCGAGGGATGATGCCGAGGGAAGATTATTTAATTTTCCCTCGGCATCGTCCCTCGATCCCCCCCACGTGGCCCCACTGCTCCACCGTTGTTACCTGCACGGACCGCGGCTGGGTACAGGCCACACTCATACACCACTGTGCCAGACTCAAGAAGGATATAGGCCATACCCATACAGCAATGTGCAAGACTCAAGACGGTCAAAGACCATACTCACGAGGCTCACAAAGCATACACCACTGTACCGAAGAGCAAGAAAAGGTACAGGCCATGCTCATAAACCAGTGTGCCAGGCTCAAGAAGGGTACAGAGCATACAGCACTGTGGTAGGCTCAAGAAGGGTAAAGAACACACCCCATAAAGCACTGTGCCAGGCTCAAGAGGGTCACAGATCATACCCATGAGGGTCACAGACCTTAACCATACACCACTGTACTAGAGTGCAAGAAAGGTCCTGAACATACTTATACACCACTGTGCCAGACTCAATAGTTCCCAGACCATGCCCCATAAAGCACTGTGCCAGACACAAGAAGGGTACAGACCATACCCATACTACACTGTACCCAATCTCAAGAAAGCTACAGGCCATACTCATACGCCACTGTCCCAGGCTCAAGAAAGGTACAGACCATACCCATACAGCACTGTGCCAGACTCAAAAAGGGAACATAACATACCCATTCAGCGATGTGCCAGGCTCAAGAGGGTGACAGACCATACCCATAAACCACTGTACCGAAACACAAGAAATGTACAGGCCACACTCATACACCACTGTGCCAGACTCAAGAAGGATATAGGCCATACCTATACAGCACTGTGCCAGACTCAAGAAGGGTACAGACCATACCTCATACTACACTGTACCCAATCTCAAGAAAGCTACAGGCCATACTCATACGCCACTGTCCCAGGCTCAAGAAAGGTACAGACCATACCCATACAGCACTGTGCCAGACTCAAAAAGGGAACATAACATACCCATAAAGCAATGTGCTAGGCTCAAGAGGGTGACAGACCATACCAACACACCACTGTACCGAAACACAAGAAAAGGTACATACCATACTCAAACACCACTGTGCCATACTCAACAGGGTAACAGACCATACCCATATAGCAGTGTCCCAGGCTCAAAAGGGCACAGACCATACCCCATACAGCACTGAGCCAGACTCATAAAGGGTACAGACCATACCTCATACAGCACTGCGTCAGACTCAAGAAGGTTACAGGCCATACCTATATAACAAAGTGCCAGGCTCACAAGGGTCACTGACCATGCCCGTGAACGAGGGTGCCGGCTCACAAAGGGCTCAGACACCACTATAGTCAGTGTCAAATAAGGTGTAGTGGAAACATGGCTATGCCAAGGTGCAAAAGGGGCACAGAGGAGCACTGTATCATGGGCTTATAAAAAGCACAGAGCAAAAACAGACACACACACCGGTGCCAGGACTCAAGAGGGGGCATAGGACAAACGCACACATTGCTACCTGCAGGCTCAGGAAAGGCACCTCGCTTACACTTACACACAAGATTAATACGTCATCTGTATCCAAAACAAAGAGAACAGAAGCCAGCACTAGTGGGGCCTTGAACAGATATGCAGCGCTTTAAAGGAGTCATTGCTTTACATCATTTCAGCACACACCAGAGAGGGTCCGAATTTAAAGGTGCACACCCCACAGATCAACCAGTTACGCCCAGGAAAGACCAGGAGGACTCCTTGTCAATATCACAGCTTCGTGAGGTCATTTAGACCTCTGCAGAAACCCGGATGTAAAGAAAGGGGCGCGGTCTTCATGCACGTGAAAGGGCGGCATGGGGGATTTGACAAAAAATATATTTGCAATGCGACAGATCTCGCATTTGCGAGAGTTTGAGCGATTGGCATTCAGAATGCAAATAGCTCAAACCCTCAAAAATGCGAGACCTATTGCATTGCAAATGCTTATTATTAATTATTCTTATTAATGCTTTATCTTATTACTTACTATTGGTGAGCCCTTTTACTTTACTTATTTAACTACACGTTTGTTTGCTTTCTACAGAGAACACATCACAAATTTTGAAAGCAATACCATCTCTATGAGGTGTAGGCACGCATGCATGAGCGTGAAACAAAAAACAATGTATGAATTAGCAAGACACACTTATCATAAGGCGTGTGCCAGTGAGCCACGGGTCACGAGTATTAGTAGGACGGCTATGATAATGTGTTTATCTGGCGATGTTGTACGAGGTTAAATGTACCTTGTGGCTTTCTGCACCTGCGGCCCCTGACATTCCTAAGTGTCACAGACTCAGACGTCAAAGCTATCTGTCAGGCAGCACGTGCTTGAAGGTGACCTCGACTCCTTGCTCAGAGACTCCAAAGAACCGACTGGTCACTGTGGACAGACAGCTGCATTTGAAGCTGTCAGGAGTGTCCTCTTAATGAACCCGCCAGACTGACCGAGGCTGACAAACAAGCTGCCCTCTTTCAAGATCTCTCAGCATCGTTATGTGAGCCGAGACTGTTCTTGAGCCCAGACAGACCGCTGACAGTGCAGAGTATGTGTGAGGGACTGGGGCCCGCACGTGACTGATAGCAGAGGCTTAGAGCAAAATGATGTGCCCCCCCCCTGCAGAAAGTGATGAGGGGTACTCGAGTCTCCCATAAATATTCATTAGTTTTGGGCCCCCCTGCTCCACAGGGGCTGCAGGGGCGTGGATTAAGCCCCTGACAGACAGGACTGGGATGCACGTGCAATCTATTACTGTTTGTACTCACAAACATTCCTGGACTTTGGTCTAACAGACCACCTAAAGAAGATAAAAAGAAAAATATGTTTCTTTCAGTAGACCCATTTCACCATAGAAAATGTGTAGATGTTTTAGCCTGAGGTTCAGAGTTTAAAACACCAAACTTCTAGTGAACGAAGAACTCATAATGTCTGCATCTTGTCAAGAAACAAATGACTTCCGTAAGGTGACTAGCACACCCCACCTTGGGAATGCACCGGCCCTGGACATCAACATTCAGGATTCACAAAAGACTCGTAGCAGGGACCTTTAACCCGTTGTGTGCTCATGACGAGCTCAGCTCGTCATGAGTCACAGTGGGGCTGTGCTCATGACGAGCTGAGCTCGTCATAACGGCCGCGGCCCACCCACGCGTGATTAATTCCCCACCTGAGCGGGAGAATTATTCAGAGGGCGGGGTCATGATGAGCTGAGCTCGTCATGAGCACAGCTCCACTGTGAGTCATGACGAGCTGAGCTCGTCACGAGCACAGCGGCACCGCCCCCCCCCCCGACCCGCGGGGGAATTACCACCGCAGGGAAGAGGTTAGTAGGAATAATTTCAATCTGAGCCTCACAGACTGTTGGAAGGTTGTTTTTGGAGCCAAAATGCGAAGCCAACCTGCAAGAGAATCTAGAAAGACACAGCATTGTGCTTCGGCTCTGCGTTCACCCTGAAGGCTGGAGGAACTATTAGTGCTCAGCACATGGTGCCTAGTGCCCGAGTGCAGATGTAGGAAGAAATCATTGTCAACGCCTTCATCGTGGGCGGAGTTCTGGAGCATCACCTGTGAAGGTGGAAACTGTACTGTAAGGAATGTTAACCTCCCAAGTGTGTTGTGTAATTCTTGGCTAGAGAAATTTCACTATAAGAAGTTAAGGTTCTCTTCACTGATGGAACTGAAGACACAAAGGGCCTGATTTATGTTTGGTGGACAAGTTAGTGTCACAAACATGACAGATATCCTGTCCGCCTTTTTACAAGTGGCACAGGATAGAACACACTTGAAATAAGAGCCTTCATATTTGTGATGGAGTTCCGGTCCACCAAACTTTAATTCAGGCCCAAAGTTTTCTGTGGTAAATGTACATCTTAGATGTAAGTGAGGTTTTCTCACAAGGGGATACCAAGAGCATTGACTCACAGGTTAGGTTGGAGATTGAACAGGATGGGGGTAGGGGAATTCCTCCTTTTGGAAAAAGTGCCCTCACACACCCATGCAGGTGTCATGCTTCATCATCGGGCGTTGCTTCTCGTGTGGGTGGCGCTGTAGTCCCCCACAGGCCCCGCGAGAGGGCTCTTTGTCGGAGTTCTGTTCAGGAGTAACGCCGCAGTTGTGAGTGCGGGTGTGTGGGAGGGAAAGTGAGTGATTAAAATGACCACATTGGTACCCCAAAGAACCTTTATTGTGGAGTCCAAGTGTTAAGGATAAATAAGTAATAGTGACAACGAGGGTCTCAAGAGAGATTATATCTGAGAGGTGAATATATTCCTTCTGTTCTGCTGTCAACCAGTGAATGAGTGGTGATGGTGAGTGAGTGTGTTAGGTCTACATGTTTCACGCCTATAGTGGGTCCCTAATGGATCGTGTGGCGTTTCTTCAGGACCGTGGAAAGGTGTAGAAACGTTAAAAATGGAAATCTGAGACGGCGACACCCAGTATCCCTATAATACCTATGTTCAGGCTCCTATGTAGGTGTCAGAGCACCTTAAGGAGCATCCTCAATCCAACCCCACCAATAGTAATGGCTGGCCACGTCGGCAGCGTAGTGAGGAAAAGGATATATAGCCTCTTCCCGGAGTGCAGCCTATTACCTGCCCGTAGCTACTCGAATGTCGGCATTTGAGTAGCTACGCATTGGTGGGGTTGGATTGAGGGACTCATAGTGGATGTTCCTTATTGTGACCTGCCTCATTAATATTCATCCGGCAGGTCATTTGCGACTGCTTGGGAATGGCGATTTTCCAAACTGATTTATTAGTGCATAGGACAGTTCACAAAATCATGGTCCATTTGCAAAATGCCCCTTGGTTCGGCCCCCCGCTCCCCAGGGGGAGGGGGACAGTGGCTGGACCGGGGGCCTCAGTGGAGGCCACCCCCGGGAAGCAGAGCCCGAATACCAAGGACCGGATTGGGTAGAGATAAGGGATGGGAGACAAGACGATCCCACCAAAGGTTTTGTTCTTAGGGAAGCCTTGAAAGGTTGGGCCAAAGTTGAAGGCAAAAAACAGGATCACAGGTCCCCGATTGATTTTACCACACTAAAAATTCTAATGGACCACTTCCCTTTGGTTTGCCACTAGGAATTTGAAAGTAGGCTGTTTCAAGTGACCTTTTCCTTGGCCTTCTTTGGGGCCTTTCGCATTAGCGAACTAGTAGCGAGAGCAAAAGGGGACAAAAGCAGCAGGGCCCTGCTGGTGAAAGATCTATCCCTGGACACACACCAGGCAACTTTACGGGTGCGACATTCTAAGACAGATCAGGTGGGAAGGGGACAGTACGTTACACTGAAGAGGATGGGATGGCACAGCTCATATTGCCCGGTTAAGCTTTTAGCAGGTTACATCAAGGAGCGGGAGGTTGTCAACGGCGACAACTACCTTCTCACCCACGAAGACGGGAGCCCAGTAACGCTGTATCAGTTTAAAAGGGGTTAGCAGCAACGGTCCAAAGGGCTGGGCTCCAGGGGCATCACTACACTACACATTCCTTCCGCATTGGGGCGGCCACAACAGCGTTCCAGGAGGGTATGTCGGCAACAGCAATAAAACGAATAGGAAGATGGGAATCAGACAGGTTCCGGGTTTACATTCGCCCAACACCCAGCAGTTAAAGGTTGAACAGGCAGGGGTTTTGCGGGGGTGCGGGTCGGGAGCTTTATACACTTCTGTACACTAGGCTACACGTATAATAAAAGGCTTGTTGAAGACTGAACTCAACATTTCTGTCATTCTGTTCTACTCCACAGAACGCAAAACAGTGTGGGTCATCGGGCACTATTACATATCGATGGCTGCTTACAGAGCCCACGCCGTGGGGTGGGATGCAACGTTCCCCTTTCAACGAACAATGGTGCGATGGTTTGGGAAGCCGGGTTTGCACTGGAGAGACTTGGGGAGCGTCATTGCGGATTTCCGCTCCCACTCAAAGGACCCGGATATTCTAGTAATTCATCTAGGAGGAAATGACCTTCCGGGGATAGGGAGGAAAGAACTACTTCACATGTTAGCCCGGAGCATGGATAACACAGAGGTGGTGTGGTCCGAGATCATTCCCAGAAGGGTATGGGGGGAGAGCATGGAGTTGTCAAGGAAGAGGCTTAACAGCCTCATGGCCAAATTTCTAGGGGGGGCAGGTTTAGGCTTTATTAGGCACACCCTGATTAACTTGCGGCAGCCGCACTATTACAGGGCAGAAGGGGTGTACCTGTCAGACACTGGAACAGATGTCCTGCTACGGAATATGCTAGCGGCATTGAATGCAAGGGGCTGTTGGTAGGTCTCAAGAATTGGGCCGCAGCTATGGCATGGGGGGGCCTCTCTGGCAGCGATAGCTCCCAGTGAGGCATGGCGGTACTTACAAAGCGATCCAAGAGGAATACAAGAAACAGGTTGGAAGGGGGCATAGACCGCAAACGGGGCAGTCAGGACCCAGTGGGCACTGGCAAGCTCCTCAAGCCCCTTTGTTCTGGTGAACCGGAAGTAAACAATTAATTACGCAATGGAGGGCAGAGCCTGTGGCATGGAATAAGAGGGGTAAAGGTTCCGGGTCACCTTCGCAGAGAGGGGGATGGGAACAGTCAACCAGGTTGGCGGGCGGGAAGCACATTGGCTTGCCCAGGGAATAAAGAGGGTACACACCGGGACGGAAGAAGCTCAGGGTTTGGCTGGGAACAAACGCTGACCCGGAAGGAAATGTGTGGACACCGGAAGTGAAAGGTCACCCGGCCGGGTGGGAACCGGCTGGTTACCCGGGAGTGTGTGGGCACCGGAAGGCAAAGGGTCATCCGGTTGGGTTGGAAGCAGACGCTTACCCAAGGAGTGTGTGGCAACCGGAAGTAAAAGGTTACCCGGTCGGGCTGGAAGCAGAGGCTTGCCCGGAGTGAAAGGGAAGGGTTGCGTTCCCAGGGGGGATAGGTCACCTGGGGCCAGGTGAGCCGCACTGAAGGCAAGGCAAGGCACAGTGCAGAGCTGATGGGGTAAGGATACAGGCTCTCTGGACAAAGTAATGATGTGTAAAGGATCGCTTGTAAGTTGAAAATGCCTAATAAACTGCGGCCTCAATTCTTCCATAAAAAACACAAACTCGTGGTGGTCTGAAATTATTGGGATTCGGGTGGAGCGACCATGTAGGGGGTGCCTCTGCTGTGCCCCTTGGTTCGGCCCCCCGCTCCCCAGGGGGAGGGGGACAGTGGCTGGACCGGGGGCCTCAGTGGAGGCCACCCCCGGGAAGCAGAGCCCGAATACCAAGGACCGGATTGGGTAGAGATAAGGGATGGGAGACAAGGAAATGGGACCACCGTAGGATAGGGCTAGTATTAGGGCTGGGCCAGATCAGCCGTAAATATAGGGTAGGAATGTGTTAAGGAGGCAGGGGTATTTAAAGGTGGGCGCCGGGCACAAGGCCCTCTTTCTCCTGGGAAATTTGTCAAGAGAAGACCCGCCCACCCACCCGCTTAGGAGCAAGAATTGGAGGGGAGGGGTGGGTCAACGGGGGGGATTGTCGCAGAGGCATAGCAGACTTACAAGAGGTCATCAGGTGTCGGAGGTGAGGAGCGGCAACGGATCCTAGACGATTAAAGGGGGTAATGACAAAGCGATCCAAGAGGAATACAAGAAACAGGTGGGAAGGGGGCATAGACCGCAAACGGGGCAGTCAGGACCCAGTGGGCACTGGCAAGCTCCTCAAGCCCCTTTGTTCTGGTGAACCGGAAGTAAACAATTAAATACGCAACGGAGGGCAGAGCCTGTGGCATGGAATAAGAGGGGTAAAGGTTCCGGGTCACCTTCGCAGAGAGGGGGATGGGAACAGTCAACCAGGTTGGCGGGCGGGAAGCACATTGGCTTGCCCAGGGAATAAAGAGGGTACACACCGGGACGGAAGAAGCTCAGGGTTTGGCTGGGAACAAACGCTGACCCGGAAGGAAATGTGTGGACACCGGAAGTGAAAGGTCACCCGGCCGGGTGGGAACCGGCTGGTTACCCGGGAGTGTGTGGGCACCGGAAGGCAAAGGGTCATCCGGTTGGGTTGGAAGCAGACGCTTACCCAAGGAGTGTGTGGCAACCGGAAGTAAAAGGTTACCCGGTCGGGCTGGAAGCAGAGGCTTGCCCGGAGTGAAAGGGAAGGGTTGCGTTCCCAGGGGGGATAGGTCACCTGGGGCCAGGTGAGCCGCACTGAAGGCAAGGCAAGGCACAGTGCAGAGCTGATGGGGTAAGGATACAGGCTCTCTGGACAAAGTAATGATGTGTAAAGTATCGCTTGTAAGTTGAAAATGCCTAATAAAGTGCGGCCTCAATTCTTCCATAAAAAACACAAACTCGTGGTGGTCTGAAATTATTGAGATTCGGGTGGAGCGACCATGTGGGGGCAGTGGTCGAAGTGGGGGAACAAAAGTAGGGGAACTGTGGGCGGAGACTCAGGGGGCGGGAATAACCCAAGGATTGGATTAGTGGGCGGAGTCGGAGGTGTGGCTAGAAATAGCAAAACATACCAATTTTTGAACGTTTGGCATTTCACTGACCAGTTACAGCTTATAACGTTATTTAATTCAAAGAATCAATAAACATGTTTATTTGAGGTTTAATATACAAGTTGTTTATATTTAATTCATTTACAATGTGGGACATGTTTCCAATCACAGAATATTCCAAATACGCTTATAAGTGGAATCATAAGCCATTTGTCTCCGAGCCATGCAGTTTCTTTCATCTGCACTTCTCCTCCCTTTTTCTAACCATTTCTGAACATAAAATTCAGGTTTAAATTCTATGACAGGTGGCCCCACGATATTTATGAACATTGTAGAAGACAGACGATTGATTGATATTCTGCTCCGCAGTGGTGTGAGCACATCATTCATTACACTAAAGCCCCATTCACATTCAGCAGTTGAGGTACAAAAGGTGTTTATAATGTGCATTAATGGTTTCAGGCTTTCAGAGATGCAATTTTTATTTTGTTTGTACTCTCTGAAACCAAGGATGTACTGCCTGGTATCAAATACATGCAACCTGCTACAAAGGTTTTGTAATTCTCCCTCACCGTATAAGATGTCTACTGGATCTGGCCAATAAACTGGTTGTAGGAGTTTCATTCTATGTACTAACTCTTTGTATTCTATTTCATCATTGTTTGTGGTTGTGCATCTAGAAACATTTGATGCATTAAACATTGTCATCCTTTTTCGCAGGTTATTTGCTAAGCTCCTAAAGAACTGTGCCCTATTGATGCTAACACAGCCTTTGTTCTGTTACTGTCATACACCAGCAAACTGCATCCGTTCAGCAGCATCTAATGCAGTTGTAGCAACCAAAGAGCCCAGGTGAATCAGCCATTGATTCAAACACTAAAATCTGCATCTGTATTGAACGATCGGCCTCATATATGGTCATATCACGCCGCTGCAGCCTTCTGGATAGGTCACCCAATTCTGTGAGAGCATCATATAAAATGCCCATATTTTCAACAAACACCAGGGAGGTTAATAAACGGTTTAAACCAGCATATTTCCTCTGCTCAATGTCACTCCTCGTTGAGTCTTCGGAAGATTCCATGAAATGTTTAATAAGTCCTTTGTAGTTATTCCAAACAGCTCTCACAGATCTTTCACTTGAGGACACCCAACGTACATCTAGCACCTTTCCAATTGCCAGAAGTCTTACTTCTACCTCCAGAGCACATTCCCCAAGCTCTCTATGATTTTTCAGAGAGGCATGGTAGGTGGTATATAGTTTATCAAAAAAAAATTTGAGCTGATTAATGCCTGTGACTTCTTTACACACATCACCCACAACAAGCTCCAGCTTGTGGTTAGCACAGTGCCATACACTCAACTGTGGATATTTCAGTTTCAGAAGAGTTGCCACACCGGATTTCCTACCTATCATATTGGAAGCACCATCTGTTACAAGCTGAACCAAATGACTTTTTAAATACTCATCAGTAAAACCGTGTCTCTCTAAGCATGCAAGTAAGGTATCTAAGATTAGATCTGCTGCTGTGCTTGGCAACTCAACAAGGTCCAAGAAAAAGGTCAGTGGCTCATTGTGTTTATCAATACATGCTCTTACACAGATAATTAGTGTGGTCAATTTACTATTTGTGAGCTTAGGGACATATTTATGGGAATGGTGGCCCAGGGCAGCACAGCAAGTTACTTTGCTGCGCTGCCCTGCGTCACAGGGAAAGGGCGGGAATGTGCCGTATTTATCCAATATGGTGCATTCCGGTCTTTTCCCCTTCACTGGCGCCATTGCGACAGCCTAGCTTCAACGCAGGCATACTTGCCCCATGGTGCAAGGGTGCCTCCTTTGCATGCAGGATTGTTTTTGTGCAGGAAGGGGCACCTTCCTGTACAAAAACAATCTTGAGAGGCTTTTTCATCTTTCTATGTGGGCTGCAGAATAAAGCACAGTTTGAAAGAGGAAAAAGCAAGGAGAAATAAAGATATTTCTCCTAGTTATGCCTCCTCTGGGGCAGCGCAAGATTTTGCCGCATTCCCAGGATTACAAGTCCTTGTAAATCTATGAATGCATCAAAAACCGTGGGGGTTGTGTGGGAGACTTTTATTATTGCAGGAAAACTACTGCGTGACAAAGCCACTGCTGCTCTAGGGTGTGCGGCTTTGTAGACCTGCCCGCAAGACTGGTGGTGAACCTGGGTATGAATTGTGGTAGACAGGGCTTCAAGTTTACCCAACTGGCCACCGGTAGGGTTCACCTGCTGGTGCTAAGAGACCAGGGCTTCTAAGGTCTAGTGGGGCCCTCTAAAGTCTATCATGGGTGCTCCCTCAGGAGTGGTCTGATGGACAAGGCATGAAGGCTGAACCAGGTTCCCCAGTTCCAAATTTGGTAGCTCTGGCCATAATGCCACATCCTATCCCCACCGAACACCCTTCTGCCCCACTGAGTGAAACTCGCACTGTCTTCACCTACAACCCAATTCTGCCCCATTATAAGCACCTGGATGTGACTCATTTCAAATTATGCAGTGCCTGAAAAAAAGTAACAACATTCTGGGAAAAGCAAATACTCATAGGGAATGCAGGATTATGTAAAGCATGCAAAATATAAGCAGGAATGACATGTTACCTTAACGCTTTTACTCTCGTTCAGAAATCAATGAGTATTTTTTGTCTCAAACATTGAGGACATGATTATAGGGCTCCTCCTGTACACATGTGTTAAGCAGGGCTCAGAGACAAAGGAACTCTTCAAGAGAATCTGATCTGACTCACGGAAACCCACAAGGGCTCCTTCTTATCCACAAATTGTGCACTCTTGATTGTCAGCGCCAGGATGCCTGTTAGGTGAGAGTGCGCTTTACAAGTGAGATAAATAAATAATTCTTATTCATGTCAGCCAGCTAGCTGCTCAAACATAGTATAGCACATATGTATTCAAGTGTCCTGCAAAGAAGAATGAGTGCGAGTAAGTAAATGTGGGTGTGAATGATTGAGTGCCTGAATGTAACTGAGCATGAGTGAAAGAGTGTATGTCGATGAAAGTGAGAGAAAGGGAGTGAGAAGGAGTCACGTAGAGTAAGTGAAACTGTAAGTTAGAATGAGGTAATCCGAGTAGGAAAAAGTGGTGAGACTGATTGAGTGAGAATGTGATACTGAATGTTGAAGAGTGAGTGCAAGTGAGCAATTTTGAGGGAAAGTGAATGAGAATGAATAATGGGGGTAGTGAGCCTGAGTGAGATAACGTGAGCAAGCAGGACAAAACACAGGCCTTGGCAAAGTGGAGGTAAATATTTACTTATGGGAGGAACATATTGTGCATCTTGAAAAAAAATGTGGTCAACTCCTGGGGATGTTGTCTTGGCACAGTAATGGCTTTTGAGAGAATTTGTATAAAAATGGGGTGTTGAAAATAAAATGCAGTATTTGACCCTATAGTTTTTTTTTCAAAATTATCTTGGGTGTAGCAACACCCAGACTGCAAATCTTCCGGGCCCTCCTTTATCTCTTCTTAGTCTTACAAGGCCCAGTAAATCGCACTCTTTTCCAAATCTCTTTCTAAATATTATCACTCTCAAAAACTGTTTTTTCTATGTAATTTTCCATTGATGGGAAGAGGAGGTTTCTGAGGTGGTAGTATCAGGCAAGTGACACTACTTGGGCTCCCTCTCTTCGAACCTTCATGGAGGATCCCTCTTCATTGCTACCTCCAACTGACCCCAGACTCCGCAAAGCACTCCCTTACAGGCTTGATTATCCACTACTCCTCTCCAGTGCACCTTATCTCACAGCTGACCTTGGGCCCCAGCCCCATATCAGGCACCATCGGGCTCCACTTTCATTTTTCCCGGTAAAAACATTAGTAAAATCACCTTCAAACTTAAAACATTGAATATAGCAGTAAATATAATTAGCACACACTTTAAAGTATGTTCCACAGTGGCACTTATGACCCGACTGCTAATTAAATAAACAAAAACAGAAAGGCCATGACAAGGCCGGCTTTAGCGCTGATGCGAAAGTCTTTTTTGGCGCCACACCAATAATCACTGCCATACGCCACAAGTGCTCCTCATCTCCCCATAGCCCCTCCCCCTCATGACCTCCTCCTCGGATTCCCTCACTGTCACCCTCCACCAGTGCTCCTCATTTCGCTGTAGCCCCTCCCCCTCATGACCTTCTACTCAGAATCCCTCACTACCATCCTCCAGCAGTGCCCCTCATCTCTCCCTAGCTCCCCCCTACCCCATGACCTCTTCCTCAGATTCCCTCACTGCCACCCTCCAACAGTGCCCCTCATCGCTCCATAGCCACTCCCACTACCTCCTCCTCGGATTCCCTCACTGCCACCCTCCAACAGTGCCCCTCATCTTTATGTAGCCCCTCTCTCATATGCATTTCATTTATTGTGTAGCGCTACTCATATCAGTGTAGTGTGTGTCAGTATTTTACACCACGCACACATTGTACAGAGACAACGAATCATACAAGTATGTAAATCAGCCTACAGGGAATGTCACATAAGCCAATGAGGATTACAAGGTGTATGAATCACGTGTCATCCATACTGGTGGGCAGTATATTTTAAGAGGGTTTGTCTGGAGAAGCACAAACTCAGGATTTAAAGAGTACTCCAGTGGTTAGGGGTTGGCTTTACTGATAAAAATGTATATCTGCCCAAAGATACTCATTTTAGCAACATTAGAATAATGAAAGACTGGGGAAGTTCTAACTATATCACAAAACCAAAAACACGAAGTTCAGTTTAACTATACCATTCATGTTTGCATGCAGCTCTTTGATGACAGTTCATTGGTCACTGTCCTATGTTAGGATTGTAACTTCTGAACTGCAAGTAACACAAGGATCTCTGTCACAATGACAGTAACCCATTGAGCTGCCACATAAAATACAGTTCATCTGCACTTAACTACTAACAGAGAAATGATTGCTCTCCAGCAGGATCATTAATCCCCAGCGTTATCTGGGCATTTTTTATTGTCCTATTGTTGTCCTGCATCAGCCATGGTAATGATAAAAACGGATTAAATGAAGCACACACAAAGTACATGTCCTGCTGCGCCTGTGCAGAATTTAAAAAGAAAAACAAATAGTGACACATTCTCCTACCTACTCCATTAGTCAATCTTAGTGTCGCAGCCTGAAGTGATAAGCGGCTGCAGGGGTCAGGAAAGGTGAATTAAAATAAACAAACTTCTTTTCTCCTGCGCTGCATAGAAAAAGAATATCCACGCAGCAGGACAGTGGGCAAAGGTTACCGCGGCCAAAGAAAGGATTTGTCGCCTTTCGCCATGTGGAGATGAAGAGGTGAAATAAAACAAAGCCTCGTTAACATGTAAATGGTCTTTTAAAGACCTGTGAAGTACTCGGGTGCGGCTGCGATAATCTCTGAAACTGTCTGTGTGTGAAGCACTTTCAGCCCCATGGCGTTTCGCGCCTGCCTTCAAGCCCTTACTAAAACCGGGCCTGAATTAAGGCAGTCCCGGGACGCTTTTTTCAAATCAAGAAGTAGGGGAACGGACTAGCATAATTTTTAAAAGTAGGGGCACGCCGTGCCCTTCCGTTCCCCCCCACTTCTAACACTGTGTGGGGGGTGCCTCTGCTGAGCCTGTGCAAACGAATGGACTCTTAGCACATCGAGCCCACAAAGTGGGGGCAAAACTGTGGAGTGCGTGCTGTGCTGGGCGTGAGCCTGTCTGAGGTAAGCCAAGATGTGGTAAATAAGCAAAGAGTTCAAGAGAAAAGGCTTGCTCCTCCAAATTCCCTGAATGTCTGGCACCTGCAGGCAGCTTTGTGTGGACGCCCAGACTTCTGTGGGAGGCAGCGGATAGCGCCCGGCCTCAGTCCAACCCTGTCTCCAGCCTCCTCGGAAGGAAGGTGAGGTCATGCGAGTGCTCGGAAGCGAACCCCCCAGCACCCTCCAACACTCCCCCTCGGCCGCCGCCAGCAGGGAGGAAACTGATAAAAGTGCGTGGGGCGCAGGAGAGTAGCGAATTCTCAAAGATAACTTACAACAAAGAAAGTCCACTGTAATGTAAGAGCAGAGCCCGAGTGGGAACAACTCCAGACAGCAACACCACTGGTGATAGGCCACCGACGACTCCTTCAAATGATGCTTCTACTGAAACGCAGACCTCAAGGCAGAGGGGAGGGGTGATCTGATTGGTCACGGGTCATGGAAGCTGCGCCATAAGGCGGCCGAGTCATCCGAACAAGGTCAGTCAGTAGGCTGTGCCGGCCAGGAAACGGGGCAGACAGGTGCATTCCATGCGAGAACATTGGGGCAGATTCACAAGCCCCTTTCACCACTTAGGCGTCATTTTTAACATGGGAAAAGTGACGCAAAAGTGGCGCAAGCGGCTTGTAAATCTGCCCCATTGTGTTCTTGAAGCCCTGGGTGGAAATCCAACAAACACACTAGAAACTATGTCATGGGTCTGATATTATAATAATTATTATTTTTAAATAGCCTCTGGTTGTCAATGTTTGGTAACATCTTGGTAGTGCTGCAATTAAAAGGTGTTAGTATATCTAACACAGGAAGGAATCTCATTTTTTAGCCTCAAAGCACTTATGGCCAGATGTACTAAAAAACTGGTAGCAGCAAACTGACAAAGGCAATAGGTCTCAGTTTTGGGACCTATCAGCTTTGCCAATAATGTTTAGCAGTGCTGACTAAACAGGAGAAAAAGAAAAAAAAGCTGCATCATTTTGAAGGCAAAAACCATGCATGTCCTTACAAAATGATGGCAGTGTTTTTTTTTTTTTAAAACCAATCCGAGTTCGATGAGTAAATGATAAGTAGAAAATAGCAAGAAAGTGTTTGTTGAGCTGGTAGTGGAAGGAACATGGAGTGCTGAAGGGGGAAGCAACACAGAGGTCCGGGGAGGGGGTGGAGGGGAGGAAGCAACACGGAGGATGAGGGAAAGCAACCTGGAGGGCATGGGCAGGAGCAAGCCACAAGGAGGGCACTGGAAGCAACACACAGGACTGGGGGAGAAGTAAACAACCAGGGGGAGAGATCAACGTGGAGCAACGGCGAGTGAGGAGAGAAGCAGACTGGTGAGAAAGAGCAACTGAAGCTGGTGGGGGGGGGCACATGGGCAGAAAAGCGACATGGGGAGAAGTATATGAGACCAAGCGCTTCATGGCGGGGGTGGGGGGCGAAGCATATGAGTGAGAGAGAGCAACATGGCGTATGGAGTGGGGAAAAGAAGTACACGATGAAGGTTGATGGATAACACCCACACTCACTCAGTGCTTAACCAAAAACAAAAAAGTGGTACTTGAGATGTAAGCACTGCAAAGACGCAAGTAAAGAGGCCATGCTTCAGACGAGGGACAAGAAGATGAAGGAAAGCCCACACATGCTCAAAATAAAAAGCAAGCAAAAGAGATTGACAATAAAGCCAGCCAATGGTAAGCAATGGTCAGGCTTTAATCCCCCCTGTGAGCTGATGATAGGTCATTTTGTAAATAGACACCTTGACTTTTTTGTTAGGCAAGACCTAAAAAGTGCTCTAGAATTGTGATTTTAGGTGACCACATCTTTAATTTTGTGATGCGACCTATGTACTAATAAGTTGCATATCAAAATCTCCAGTCACGTAGGGACACAGAATGATCTGCCTAATGAATATTAGTTGAGCAGGCCGCTGTTTGTGACCCCCGTCATTGGCTACAAACACAGGGATGCTGGCCTGCATGGAAGAGCAGGCCGCCATCCCTGTGTGATAATTCCCAAGCAGGAGAAATATGTCTTTAAAGGGACATTTAAAAAAGGTTTTCTTTGAGAAAACATCAGGGGAGCAGGCAGTGGTCTGCTGGACCGCTACCTACAAATCCTGAGGCTGCTAACATGATTCACAAAGGGGAGGAGGCCCAAAATGAGGTAGTACCTGCGAAGTTGGTAGCTCATCAGCTGTTTGCAACCACTGGCAGATTCTGCTCAGTTCAGAAATAGAAGGGTGCTCCTTGCACGTCCCTCCCAGCTGCATTTGGAAAGCATCTTAAAAGCCTTTAACGCAGGGGGGGGGGGGGATCCAACTTGCAAAAGGGCTTTTGTTCATTAACAACGTCCATTTCCATTCGAGAACCCTGTGGTTTTGCAAATGACAGGGTTTGTGTTAGTGCAGCAGTGTTTAGGAAATACCAAGAAACAGAACATGAACTAACCGCGTTTTAGCCCGTCTTGTCCCCTTCTTTTAGTCTACCAAATTCTTGTAATATATCTCTCCTGGCACTCTTGCCTTGAGGGGGGCCTCGTGGTTGCTCAATGTATAAGTAACATAACATAGAATAGCATTGCATCCTATAACATAACCAGTATGAGGGCTATGTGAAATAAACACATGCACCTGACATCTGCTGCCACCTGAATATTAGGAGTTTGAATTTCGACAGGGCCAACTTGACCTTCCATCCTTCAGATGTTTGTATATTGAGTACCACTGAACTAGGCAATAATAACATCTGTTATTTACAGCATGCCCAAACTGCAGTATAAAGTGATGTATAAAAATATAGTTTAGTATTATAACATAGCACATTGCATAACTTAACACAACAGATGCATTGACCTACAGAGCTATCTGAACCTCACCTACAAGCACCAAAATACTTCTCACTGAGGTCACTGTCTAAAATACACACTGTACAAAACATGCACCATGAACAGAGAGGTCACTTACTCGAAAACCTAGGGCTTTGAGGCGCTTTTAGAGGTAGGAAAACGCTAGACAATGCAGTCTAACCAGCTGGTTACGCTTTGGGAAACCTAGCTTTGGGGTGATTACGGACATTATAATGTGCAGCATTCTAAAGGTATTATGTGTTTTATTGCATTCAGGATATTGCCTTCGTTTAATCATACCCTCCGGGTAGCGTGTGTACGAAAGGGTTCTCAAGACATCCTTTGCGCTGAAAATTTTTTCTGATGCTTGTTGTGGCGTTGCCAAATCTGCGCTTGCCCCCCTGCCAGCCCAAGAATGACAATCTAAAGTGGCTTAGGAGGATGGTCGGAAATTGGAATGTTAAAAATACATGACCCCTGCCCAGCTCTTGGAAGATGCTGTGAACATCGCCTGTGCTCATTCTTGGCATTGTCACGTGACGCTGTGGAATGCTCACTAGAAGCTGCGGGGGGAGGCAGGTGGAGAGCTAAACTACGCCTGTCCACCCAGTCTCACTCCACTTTACACCAGGTTTGCCCCACATGGGCAGCTTGGCAGGAGCTCAGCTGTCTATGGAGAGACCTGCACACCTGGTCTTTCTTCACTTTATATAACAAAAGAGTATGGGACAATTATTACTAAAAGAAAAAGGAGAAAGAACCTATATTACCACAAAGCAATCAAAATTTGTTAAAAGAGTCCTCACTCACCAACCTAGTTGGTGACATGCTTCATCATTGGACTCCCACCAGGGAGGTCTAGCACCTCCCCGGTGTGCTACAACGCCTGATTACAGCGGAGCGGGTGATTGGTGTGTCAAGTGTGATAGTGCAGGTGATGTGCAAGGTGAGTGTAAAAAATGTCAGGTTACAACCAAAAACCTTTATTGTGGCAAACCTGGCATTAGTTAAAAAGGGTATAATAACTAAATACCAAATTTTTGGTTAGTTAACCCTAATAGTGAGGGGAATAAAATCTGGTCAACATGTTTCTGCCATAGATAGTTGTTTCACCAGGCATTCGTCAGGACCGTGCTGCCCCGGTGGTATGCACACGCTAAGGTGCACCCAACCGTTGGCAGCGTTGTTACTTAAAAACTCACGGTTCTTGTTACCGGAGGATCTTCAGCATTTCTGAAGAGAAGGAGGTGTCTGTGAAAATAAACAGAGACAGCATACAACGTAAAAAGAGCATTGCTTCGTGGATTTAGGAAGGATTTACATGTTTTCATTCGCAAGGAAACCCCTTTCATTTAGTAAAACCTTATTTGGTACACACGGAATTTCATTGAGAAATAATCAGGAACTACTGTTGTGTGCAGAAAAGCTATCAATCTTTAACAGTGTGCGTTACATTCGTTCCATTTCTGAACGGAATTCGCAACTATTACACTTTCTCTTATTCAGAAATGTATTTATTGGCCAGAAAGGCCGGTTTCTCATAAACAAAGAACTCCAATATTGCCGAACCTCTCAGGGCACCAGTGGGAATCAACAGAGGACAAACAAGTTCTTCTAAGGCTTAGTCATAATCATGTCTTAGATCAGCACTCATTCACACAAAAGACTTACTAATGGCTAAAATCAGCCTCACACCATGGACCCAGGGAGGGGGATGCGCGCTTGTAGTCACACACTGCAAGAGACAATGATCAAAACGTTACCATCCGGTAACATGCGAAGGTTTTTGGGGTAGATTGTGCAATTGCAAGAGACCACCTACTTCATCAAAGCGCCGCACCCACCGGAACACCTAGCGTTCCCTCCAATTTGGATCCCGCAGGTATCGCAACTGGTCAAGGTGAAAGTTTAAATACCCCCGACATCCAATCAGTGAAAAACACAGAGCGGGTATTGCTCGTTTTCCAAAGGCGGAAGCCTCTCAATGCGTGTTACGTCATGGTACGTCTCCCTCACCAATCAGGGAAAAGGGGGCTGAGACAGTCGCTAAAAGACTAGAGCGTGAAGCAATTCAGCCATCAACACGAACCAATCGAACAGAATACAAAAGGGTGTCGCCACAACACAGCGCTACACCCCGTGAGTGTAAACAAACCCAAATGCCATAATTCTTCATTGGGAATTTGAAGAAAAATAATAATAATAGATCTTGAATAAAGAAAAAAGGTCGGGTTGGGGGAACCTCTCTTTTTTAATTCAAAGCGTTTTTTTGTAAAATCAAGAACTTTATTAAAAGGTACTCGTGGACATTCCAGGTGAAGTTCCATAACATAATAACCCCTTTTGTCTCTTGGGGTGACCATAATAGTCTACCAAAGTCAGATTTAGAGATTCAGTGCTGCATTACACTATTCCAGGGAATATTATCGTTAAGGCCTGATGTATGAGTGGCCAGACGATAAACCCATCGTTGTTCTTTCTCAAATAGTCTCTGAGTTATGTTATTCCCACCTTGGAGATGTTCAATGATGGTCCACATTAAGTCATCAATTGTGTGGTTAAAACAGAGAAAATGTTCAGTGAGTTTGGTAGTATTGCGCTTGCACCGTATATTGCTCCGGTGTTCACACATACGTTGCTTGATTTTTCTAGTGGTCATTCCTATATATCTTAGTCCGCACGGGCAGGTAATAAGGTAGACCACGTTGTTGGTGTTGCAATTAGTGTGTTGTCTTTGTGTCCAGATTTTATCGCTTTCAAGGAGCAAGGTTTTACTTGTTTTTGTTAGGTGACAAACACTACACGACCCACAAGGGTAGTGTCCCGTGAGTGAGGACTCTTTTAACAAATTTTAACAAATTTTGATTGCTTTGTGGTAATATAGGTTCTTTCTCCTTTTTCTTTTAGTAATAATTGTCCCATACTCTTTTGTTGTTTATTATTAGTATCTCAGGGGGACGAAGAGTGTGTTTCTTGACCCTCTCTCTCTTGTTGTTTGATTCTTTCTTCACTTTACACATGGTCTTGCCCAGGTGGGCACCTAGGTAGAGAGCTCACCTAAGGTGCGGCCTACCCCAGACCTGCCAACTAAAACTCAAAAACTTAGGGGGCGGGGCCTTGGACGGGACTGGGCCTAATGCAAGAAGTACCTAAGAGTCTCTTTTGTCCAGCCCCAAGCCCCCTCTGTGAAAAAAAAGAAAAAGCTTGCTGATGCTGGTGCCTACGTCCTGGGGTGTTTTCACCAATCTTAATGGACGTCGGTAGTTCAAAGCCTCCCAAAATGAGCAGGAAATTCCCTGTTGACAGTGGGTTTCAGCTCGTTTCCCTGCCGTGTGATATCAAAACCTCACCAGGTGACAGTGAGAAGGAAGCCAATGTTGTGTGTCACACGGTGGAGCATGTGGGTTGTCTGGTCTGCCCAAAGTAGGCAGCAAGGTAGGTAGTTCAGGTGTCTAAGGAGCAACCTGTGAGCCTGGTTTTACTCCACTGTACACAAGGTCTGCCCCAACTGGACAGCTTGGCAGGTAGTTCAGCTGTCCCAGAAGGAGCCTGTCCACCTGGTTTTACTCCACTGTACACTAGGTCTACCCCATGTAGGCAGCTTGGCAGGTAGTTCAGCTGTCTCAGAAGCAGCCTGCCCATTTGGTTTTACTCCACTTTCCAAAAGATCTGCCCCAGCTGGGCAGCTAGGCAGGTAGTTCAGCTGGCCCAGAAGCAGCCTGTCCACCTGGTTTTACTCCACTGTACACAAGGTCTGCCCCATGCAGGCAGCTAGGCAGTTAGTTCAGCTGTCCCAGAAGCAGCCTGTCCAGCTGGTTTTACTCCACTTTTCAAAAGATCTGCCCCAGTTGGGCAGCCAGGCGGGTAGTTCAGCTGTCTCAGAAGCAGCCTGTCCAGCTGGTTTTACTCCACTGTACACAAGGTCTGCCCCATGTAGGCAGCTAGGCAGGTAGTTCAGCTGTCCCAGAAGAAGCCTCTCTACCTGGTTTTACTCCACTTTCCAAAAGATCTGCCCCAGCTGGGCAGCTAGGCAGGTAGTTCAGCTGTCTCAGCAGAAGCATGTCCACCTTGTTTTACTCCACGGTATCCGAGGTCTGACCCAAGTAGGAAGCAAGGCAGGTAGTTCAGGTGTCTCAGAATCAGAAGCCTGTCCACCTGGTTTTACTCCACTGTACACAAGGTCTGCCCCATGTAGGCAGCTAGGCAGGTAGTTCAGCTGTCCCAGAAGCAGCCTCTCTACCTGGTTTGACTCCACTTTCCAAAAGATCTGCCCCAGCTGGGCAGCTAGGCGGGTAGTTCAGCTGTCTCGAAAGCAGCCTGTCCACCTTGTTTTACTCCACGGTATCCGAGGTCTGACGCAAGTAGGAAGCAAGGCAGGTAGTTCAGGTGTCTCAGAATCAGCAGCCTGTCCACCTGGTTTTACTCCACTGTACACAAGGTCTGCCCCGTGTAGGTAGCTAGGCAGGTAGTTCAGCTGTCCCAGAAGCTGCCTGTCTACCTGGTTTTACTCCACTTTTCAAAAGATCTGCCCCAGTTGGGCAGCTAGGCGGGTAGTTCAGCTGTCTCGGAAGCAGCCTGTCCACAGTATCCGAGGTCTGACCAAAGTAGGAAGCAAGGCAGGTAGTTCAGGTGTCTCAGAAGCAGCCTGCCCGCCTGGTTTCACTCCAGCTTACTCAAGGCCAGTCTCAGGGGGATCAAGAGATAGCTCCATCTGAGAAGCTGCTCTAGGTTGCAGCTTTTACTCCACCTTGCACAGTCAGTAACTCACATGGGTCAGCGTGGCTGCCCTGCTAATCTTACCACAGGTCACTCAAGGTCAGTCACAAGTGGTTTGCTGTCTGAGGAGCGGCCTGCCACGTGACCGCCACTTTACACAAGGTCAGTCCAGGCAGGGCTCAGTTCCCTGCTGCCCTGGGCAGGAAATCTAACAAACTACAGAAAGTGGCGCCTCGGAGTACACAAAGAATGCAACATTTGTATCACAAGCGTGCGGAGGAGGAAACTGGATCGAGGAAAAAATGTCTCGCAAGATGCATTTTCTCCTCACGCCAGTCCCTTGGCTGTGTGTTGCATGACTTTCAAAAGTAAGGTAAGGCCTAGTGTTCAATTTTCACGCGAGGTACTTTCGCTTTGTGAAGGTGTGTAATCCCATGTCATTTTTGCTAAACGTTGGGAAGCAAACTTTCAGAATTTTGCACAGACACACTTCCTTTTGCACTCATAGGGCGCCTATTTGGAGTTGTGGCGCTTTGAGCACTTTAGAGGGACTGGAATTTACCTCCTCTCCTGTCACTCAATGTATGACCCAAGCTTGACTAAGACCTCAGCCTCCTGAGGTGCAACTGGTGGAATCCGTGGTTGATCTAAGGCAATCTTTTATTTGGCACAGACTGAAGAAACACATTCCGCAGCAGTAGCTCATTAATGTGCAGTTTAGCTGTTCACGGCTCCTATGCATTTCCTTAGCGACGTCCACCCACATATTACCTCTTAAAGAGGACACGGTGTGTTATTCTGTGGATTCAGATTCCAGCCTCTCACGTTCACTGGCTGTGCTTCTCTCTTTCCTCTTTCCCAGACACGCCACCCCCTCTAATGCGCGTAGTCACTTTTCTTTACTTCTGCCATTTCACTGACTATATTCTCCATTCATGTTTTCCCACTTTCTTTCAGCCTAACCTACGCGTTTCATCTTTAACGCACTGCCGTCTTGGTCATGGAAGCTGGGGTGCATGGAAAAAGATTATGTTCCACGAGAGGACAGTGCATGAGAAAGAGAGTCTATATAGAGAACTTATAAGAGTCAATATAGAGAACTTAAAAGAGTCAATATAGAGAACATGCCCAGGGAATGTAAAGATAATATTCTTACATACAAAACACAATAAACCAACAACTGAACTAGGGTTCTGAGCATGGGGATGAAAACAAAAGAGAGTGTAGGGTTGAAAAGGGACGGCAGACAAAGTTTAGAAGGTGGTCGGCCATGTTGCCATAAGTCCCCTAAAAGTCTACAGAAAGACCTCCAAAGATGTACCGAACAATGGCCCATTTGCATCAAGGCGCACAGATGGGGCACAGGAGCAGAGATCTTACATATTAATTTGCTTTTAGAACATTCAAGATTACTGAAAAAATGTAACACATTTTCATCACCTGGAGACGTTGGGGCATATGCACAACCCCCATCACCACCACAGCGTCACTTTTACGGACGTTGTGGTGGAGATAGGCACTTAACGTAGCTTAACGCTGCCTTGTACATAAGGCACCCTTTCACGCTATGGTTAGCGTGAAAGGGGCGTGCAGTGGGTGTTGTTTTAAAAAAAAATCCATTTTGTCACTTTCATCTGTGCTGCATGAAGCAGCACACATGAAAGTGACAGAATTGCATTTTAGGATTGTTTATGTGCAGGAAGGGACACCTTCCTACACATAATCAATCCTCCCCTGCACGCAGACACCCTTGCACTCTGGTGTAAGGGTTCCAGCGTTGGCACTAAGTTGCTAAACTTAGCGCCATCGCAGGGGGAAACGCAAGGCTGCACCACATTGTTGAAAATATGGTGCAGCCTTGCGTTTCAGAAGTGGCGGAGTGTGTCGTTAAGCCTAGGAGGCTAACGACACGCTCCGCCACTTCCTTGAACATATCCCCCTTTGTCTTTCCCCGCACAGAAATGTGAAACATTTCACATTTTAGTCGATTTTCAAGTCATTTCCAAAGATTTGCCTTGCTCCTCCTAAACATGGACGAATCACCTGCAAAGCAGCTTGGGAGACTGACAATCTTAAAGCTCCCGACACATTCAGTCTGGAATCTTCAGGAAAGCGCTTGTTTCTGCTGACATCACCGGAGCACGTCCAATGTAGCTGCAAAATGTTGTCCAGCTCGCCATGTCACAGCAGCATAACCAGAAGAATTTTATATATTTTTAAGTGACAACATTCAAAAGCAAGGCGTTGTTTTTGATAAATAAAAAAAGAATATGTCAAAATACTGGGAGTTTACTCCCAGCACATGAGGGACATTGATAATTGATATTTATTTCTTGCCTTGTATGGCAGTCCTGCTTAAAAAAAACAAATCCGACTTAGGCCATCTTTGCGATTGGCCACTATAGAATGAGCTAAATATCACATGTGATAAACCGACCCCCAAGGTAAAGAAATGACCTGCCGACGTTTATTACAAAACTCAACTTCTAATATGTGTCTTAACAGAAGTCACTATACATAAGGGCATTTTACAGCCCACTCTTAATGAAGGCCCGCCGTTTATAGTTATGTTATGTTATTAAGATTTATACAGTGCACGAATACCAAACAGTGTCTTGGTGCTAACAGTCCAGGAAGCAGGCACTTGAACTATTCATTGAATAACCAAGTCTTTCGGGCCTTGCGAAAGGATGGAAGAGATGGAAGATTTCTGATGGAAAAGGGGAGGGCGTTCCAAAGTTTTGTGGCTCCTACAGTAAAGCTTCTCCCGCCCCAGTTAGCCGTACAGAATCTTTGAGAGAGCATCAATTTAGCCCCTTTGGACCTAAGACATCTGTTTGGGGAGTACCAGTTCAATGAACGCCTCAAAAACTGAGGGCTGGTGTCGTGGAGTGCCTTATATGCGACGCATAAGGCCTTTAACTTGATGCGACCCTTGACTGGAAGCCAATGCATTCTCCTAAGGTGAGCACCTATTGATTGAAACTTAGGGATCCCCAGCAGAAGCCTAGCCACTGCATTCTGGATCATCTGCAACCATAGTTCCCATTTTTAAGAAGGGAGATAGGTCAGATCCAGCCAACTACCGTCCAATCTCGCTCTTGGACAATACTTTAAAAATCCTTGGACGAGTTATTTATAACAGGATGATAGAGTGGACTGAAGATACTGATCTATTGGATCCGTGCCAGTTGGGATTCAGGAGTGGTGTGGGCACGGTGGAGCAGTGTCTAAACTTGAAACTGATTATCGATAAGTATAACGTTGCTCGCTCTAGCCCAATCTATCTCGCATTTATGGATCTTTCATCTGCATTCGACCTAGTTAATAGATCCAAATTATGGCTTATGCTTTCTAACTATGGTCTGGACGCAAGTCTTGTTAATTTTCTGGCCTATCTTCACACGGACCTCAAAGCGCAAGTTAGGATTGGGTCTGGTGGCGATGTGTCCGGACCCATAAAAATAGGCAGGGGGGTGAGGCAGGGGTGCGTTTTAGCACCTCTGCTATTTATTATTTATATTAACGGTCTTGCCAAAGCCTTGAAACAAGTGACGAGAGACGTCCCAATTATCCAGGGGAATCCATTACCAGTTTTATTATACGCAGATGATGCGGTCATTATGGGCCGCACCCCTAATGCTCTTCGTTTGCTCATTAGAGCATTTGTCCAGCATATGGAGGCACTTGATCTGCGTGTAAATTTTAAAAAATCTTTTATTATGTCTTGTGGACCCGGGAAAAGGAAGCTCAATATTATAAATGTAGGTTCGGATAAACTAGAATCCGTAACCTCTTTCCCGTACTTAGGACTGGTTTTCGCTGCGAACGGCTCATGGAGTGGGCATTCTGCCCACGCCATGAGCAAGTTCTCGAAAGCCACCAATTCTATATTGAGCCTCCAACGCCCGAAGAAAATAGGTGCCACCAGGGCCATTTAAAATTTTTTTAAATTACAGTGCATTCCTGTGGCAACGTATGGGGCTGAGGTCTGGGGCTCAGGGAGAAACTCAGGGATTCAACGTGAGGAAAATCGTTTCTGTAGAAAAATATTGGGTGCTCCTTTTTCAGCTTCTGAATTCATTTGCCACAAAGAACTAAATCTCCCCTATGTATGTGATTTTATTAGAGCCAGACCAGCCCTATTTTGGATTAGGATTTGGACAAATAACTTTGCGACCCTAACAAAAAACATTATAATGGATTGCCTAAAGTGTGATCACCATATGTCAATACCCTGGTTAGCCGAGGTCTCCAAAACATTATGTGCAGTGGATAAAGGCAATCTTTTCTTAGAACCCACTGGAATTGAGAAGAATGATAAGGTCGTAGTTAAACAAGCACTTTATGCACTTTTTAATTCAGAAAGAATGGGGAGGGAGTTACCTAAATCTTCTGTTGCCACATACATGGGGTATGATTTGTGTAGGCACCCACTACCATCTTATCTAACTCTCCCCATGTCCAATTGGGAACGATCGCTGCTCTTTCGTTTAAGGGCAGGTTCTGTAAAATTCCTGTTGGCTTTCCCTTTGGGGTATCATCACACAGTAGAATACAATCCCTGCCCATGTGATGGAATTAGCAAACAGAATGACATTCACTTCCTATTCTTCTGTAAATTTTATTTAAAATATATTAACTGGTTTTTAACTCCCTATTTTAGAAAATCAAGACCCCTTTCTTTGGGGGAATCCTGTTCATTATTATTTTCCCTGGATACAGATGAACTAATTTTTCGCACCAGCACTTTTCTGAGATTAATAGTACACGCACGCAAAACGATGGAAAATCCCTGAAAATTATTTATGTTAGCTGTATATTTGAAAATGAATTGTTGTGATTGTGGTGTTTTTATGGATTGTATTATTGTATAAATGTGTTGTTTTTCTTTTGTTGTACTTTTATGGATTTTATGAAATCCGAATAAAGGTCTTTTGAATTGAATTGAATCATCTGCAATCTATGAGTCTGCTTCACGGGCATTCCGAGATAGAGTCCATTGCAGTAGTCCAAATTGGCCATAACTAGATAGGTGATCACTGTTTTTCTGCTGTCTATTGGGATTTGAGGTAAGATTTTCCTAAACCTCTTGAGTAGTAAGAAACTAGCTGATGATACTGCCTTGACTTGTGCTTCAAAATGTAGTCTCTGGTCTATAAGCACTCCTAAATGTTTTGCTTTGGTGACTGGGGTGGGTGCTGCTCCCAATTCACCCGGCCACCAGATCTGTGACCAGTTAGTGGAAACATTCCCCAATAGATTCACCTCTGTCTTTCCTGAATTAAGCTTGAGGCAGGGAGAGCTCATCTATGCGTTGACTTCCAACATACAGTCTCTAAATCTATTTACTGGTGAGATGACGTCCCTGCAGATAGGATGATTTGCGTGTCGTCCACGTATGATGTTAGCGCCATCCCAAGGGATCTGATTAATGCAGCCAGTTCAGATACATATACATTGAAGAGTGTGGGGCTCATTGAAGAGCCCTGAGGGACCCCACAAGAGAGAATGAAAGACGGTGAAACATAATTACCCAGTGCCACTGATTGTATCCTATCGGATAAGAACGAAGAGATCAGAGCTAAAGCAGTATAGGGTGAGTTTCCAATGCTGTGCCCGCCAAAGGATGGCAGCAGTTGAGTGGCAGTGAGGGTGTTTCAGGCAGCCCATCTTGCAGTGGCTCCACCTGGTGAAAAACAAAAGTTTTTCCAACTCGAAATAAGGCAGGAGAAAAGAAAGGAGGGCAGAGGAGATACCTGTGAATTTTTGATGGACATCGCTTACTGCCCACATTTAAAAGAGGCCCAAAGTATCACACATAACTCAAAAATGAAGGCTTCACCAGGAGATGAAAGGACACAAACTAATCAACAAGAGAACACACCACCAGTGTGGGTCAGCTACACACATTAACAGTTGGACTGACTTAGCACAGCTTTGTTTTGTTGTTGCAGTTTTACATAGTACTAACTCGACCTGAAGGTATTGGAGTTCTTTACATGAGCACCAGTTACGTTACGCAAGGACACATTCATTTTTTTGTAGGCACGGGGAGATTAAGTGATTTGCTCAGAAAGATTGTTAAGCTGACGCCGACGCTCAAACCTGGTTCCCCAGTTCCCAAGTCGGCAGCTCTGGCCGCTAGGCCATCTATCTGCAATCCGAAAAGAATAAACAAATTATTCTAGCCATTTAATCGCAATAGTGTCATAGGATTTGTAAGGCAAGCTGCCTGAAGGAGGCTCACATACACAAAAGACAATGTGCCAGGTCATGAAAGTGACCTTGAAGAAGTTATAGGTGTACTTGAGGCAGAAGCTATGGGATTGATTGACTAGTCTACAAGGAACACCAAAAGGTGGGGGTGGGGCTAAGGAGTCAGGGGGCAGGGGCAGGAATGGATTGGCCATATGGACACAGGGAAAATCCCAGCAGGGTAAATCCTAGGGACATGCTTTCATGAGTCGTTTCTACGAGCGATTCTCAGATACTCGATCTGGCAAACAACCTTGGGGGAAGGCACAAGACTTTCTTGCAGATACGCATATAATTGGCCCCAATCTAATGCTTAAAATCCTCCCGTAGAGGATCAGACTTACTCACCACCTTAAATCACAACACCAGGGAACTGGTATGAGTACACTTTCCAGGGCTGCTTTTAGCTGCAAGCCAACTAGTGGTTGAGAGCCAAGCAGAGGGGATGCACCTGAGCTGGCTTAGATGCTGGAAAGAGCCTCTTAGACTTCACTGTCGGACAAAGAACGCCCAAGACACCCAATCTCAGTGGCCCAGCACAGAAAACCATATGCCACTTACTAGCCACCGTTATTTATCTTCCACATCCTTCTGCAGTTTGCCAGTGGATATCATGGAGGCATTTGTGCAGCAAAGAATAATGAACCAATGGCCAGGACTAGGAATGATTCTTCCATGGACATTGTTGTACATGCTAGAGTTTGCCTGGACTGCTCGCGTGAATGTGCGTTGTGATTGGCCCTCCACATGTACTCCTGGACTGTGAATGTGTGGTCATTATAGATAAAGTGAAGCAGCTGAAATGTTTGTCTTCACAGCTTGCTATTCTCAGGGATGGGTGGACATTGGCTGCTCTCTTGTTCTAAGGCTACAAAGCTTTAGCTAGCGCTTCACACAGTACGACTGATGCGCTTTTCCAGTTACCGAGGCCCCAGCATGGTCCCCTATCTCATATTTTCAGGTTTACATCTCTAACTCTTCTAAGAGCAAAGGCTACTATAGGATATAGTGAACTCAGGTAAAAGCTAACATTCAGGATAACAGGTCACACCGTTGCGCCCATATCTTCAGCTTTTCTGATTAGCAATGGCATTACTTTTCTTCCTGATACTTCAAATTCGACCCTCTCAGCTCAAACTTTTTCTGACCCACCTCTATTCTCTACAGTATGTCAGAAATCGGACCTACCATCAATGCAGTTGAACCCCTTAACTGCAGGTGCAACCTATGAATGGCGTACGTTAGCAGGATCTGCATGGAATTGAGTTCCCTTGATCTCTGACAGCATGAATAATTATTTTTTGGAAATCCTATTAACAGATCCAATTAAGTCATCTTGTGTATTTTGTCAATCAAAGGGTTAATTTGATTTTTATCAATATCCTTGGAAGAAGGTCGAGAAAGTAAAAACAAGGTTCTATTGAAGGAAGCTGAATACACAGTGGTTGGCGCTGGAATTGCAGCCTCTCAGGGTGACTTAACCACAGTACCGCTCCAGCAGGATGATCTGTTTAGAGGTGTAGGCCAGGGAAAAGTTCCATGCTGGCCTCAAATAGTCTCTTGGCAGCTTCAGCTTCAGCACCTGCCAAACTGCATGGGCGCTAACAGTCTTGGGGAAGCCGATTGCTTTCCTGAGCTATTGTTGTGGCTTCTTGTGCAGTCGGCTCTCCAGAGCAACTTGCGGCATCCTGTGGAAATATGGATTTTTCTGATCAGTTATGTCCCCTATCTTGGACCCCAACGGTTTCATGTATGAATCACAAGTACATGTATGTTCCCTCCAGTTCCAGTTATGAAGACGCAAACACATGTGCGTCCACCGTCAACATGTCCTCTGTCAGATCCGCCACGAATAGGCCGGATATTCCATTCCTAAGTATGAAAGGCCACCGGTTTTATATGGTTCACTTATGCCATTTTACAGTCCAGGCAAGTAGGCCCCGATTCTGTCATCAAGCTCTTCTTGCCTTCTGCCTCTGAAAGCTCCAGTCTGAGCCTGCATCTGTGACCATGAACTTTGTCTCATCCTCTGCGCGGCTCACGAAGCCTGACATCAGCCTGCTGCCTGCCAAAAACTGTATTTCACCTTCGAAATTATCTGCTCCGTTCCCTGCCCGATGCATTCCTGTCTAGTAGTTTAAGTAAACATTCTTCCAGCTACCGAGCAAAGGCCCGGCTTCTCTGTCCTTATACAAGTAATTCATAGCCCTATTACTATGGAAGATTTCTACCCACGCATCTAGTGTAGACACTTAGACGCTTGTACACGCACTAACAGTCAGTATAGTCAGTATAGAATAAGATTCTACTCGAAGAGACCTCTCTTTTGGATAACTTAGTTCTTTAAACATAGGATGTTAGATATGATTTGGGATTAGGTTGACTTGACCCTCCAGACTTCTGTCGCCACATGTAGAGCTAAATGTCAAGTCCCCTTCACCCCCTAGTTGCACGTCAATCACACGTCATGCTGCTGCGCGCGCATTTCTGCCAAGTATTTCTGCTGACATTGCGAAATTCTTTCATGTAACCACCCTCTTATGACATCACATCTGATGACGTTCTTTAAATCACACCT
This sequence comes from Triturus cristatus, assembly GCF_964204655.1. Classification (NCBI taxonomy): domain Eukaryota; kingdom Metazoa; phylum Chordata; class Amphibia; order Caudata; family Salamandridae; genus Triturus; species Triturus cristatus. The sequence goes on along the minus strand of NC_140593.1, from coordinate 166,574,993 downwards.
AGTTACGCCTATTTTTGCTAAGTATGAATTTATTATCACCACTATCAATTGTTACGCCTCTTGTATTTGCTTCACTGTAATGTCTATTGTATAAAAGTAATTGATTGTCAATAACGTATGTACTTCACTTCCTGAACCTTCGTGGTGATGGAACTTGGAGCAACCGATTATAATCGACCATTGGAATAAAGCCCATTCCGAACCTCTAATACCACGGATTCTGCCTCTTATTTACTGAGCTATTTTATTATGTTTCTGTATCAAATTAAGTCCCGGTAATTAAATTATTTACCACATGAATGGCGCCCGAATAGGGACACTTTCTCATCTCACGCGCCGGTGGTGCGTTGCAGGCCCGGTCTCCTGCCACAGCTGGACGGACAACAACGCGTACCAGCAGGATTTCCTGTATCTCCCTCCGGTCAAGCGGGGGCGACTGAGGCTGCGATCAACCCAGACGAGGCGGTGAGAAGTGCGAAGTATCCCGACCAGAGCCTAGCTGAGAGAGCAAGATCCGAGGTATACAGAGGCCCACCAGTTTCCGAAGTCTCAAGTCGAGTCCAGTGTCCGAAGTGTTCGAGTCGAGTCCAGTCCGGTTCAAGTTCAGTTCAGTTTCCGAGGCCTTCCGTTTCCGAGCTACCCGGTGAGTACCATTACTGGGGAGGCGTTCTGACGTGCACATAGGTTGTGCCGGTCAAGACGGGTTTGGGTACACAAATCCGGTCTGCACTGTTTCAGCAGTGTATCTGTACTGTTTAGCAGTATATCTAGTATATCAAGTATATAAATTCAGAATAATTCAGTTAAAGTCGAGTATTATGTTTAGTGATTAAGTTTTCCTTAGATCGTCATTATTATCGTTGCTCAGTTAAAATGTTAAATGTTAAATGTTTTTAAAAAAACGTTCTGCATATTGTGGTATGAATGACTGTTCATTGTTGTGTTTACTGTATTAAGTTTGTTCAAAATCAAGTATCAGATCAGTTTCCAATATGCCGCTCTTTTCGAAATTAAGACAGATCACAACTAGAAAAGGGGTACTCGAAGAAGCCGTTCCTATTCCTCCTAGGGACACTCCAGGGTACTTCATGTATCATAAACATGGCTTAGACGCTATATTATTTCTTGATTTATGGGTAGACTACACCAAGGAATTACCAGAAAGTCAGAGGTGGCCCGCAGCGGGGACCTGGGATGCAGAGTGCATCATGAAAGTAGAGGAAGAGTTATGGAAAAGGAAAGTCAGACAGTCACAGAAAGACGCCATTGAGTTATGGCGTAAAGAATCTCATAGACGTACAGAAAAAGCAGTCCGACAGGAAGAGAAGAATAAAGAGAGTTCAAACAAAGTCCGAGAAAATCTATTAATTGAAGAAGGTATCCGAGTGAAATCAGAACAAGTAGACAGACAAAGAAATGCCCTTATGAATGGTATGTATCCCCTTCTGGCCGAAGGATTACCTAAGGCTACTCCAGAGATACCAAAAGACTTGCCACCCCCATTATTTCCAATAAAAGTACATCCTAAGGGGCATCCGAGAACCGCAGAAGATGTTTTTCTTTCCTCATATTTAGATGACGCAGCTCCCGAGTATGCTAGTTCCGCCCCACATAGACCGCCTGCCAGGGAGGTTCAACGCCAAGATCCAGTACCCGTATCTCTACAGCAACAAGTCCTGACACAAGTTTCGGCAAGCACATCTGTTTCTGCATCTGTTCCTACAGCTACTTCTATAGCTGTGTCCACACCTATAGTTGCTGTATCACGTTCAACGAACCCTTTCACACCCGATACCCCAGACGGGGCTACCGGAGGTGCTACCAATATTTTTTCTACGCCACCTAGAATAAATAAACTTACCTTTCAAGAGTCAGCACATTCACGTACCCCCAAACTCATAAATGCCCGTACGCTTAAGGAACTTCTTGTAGATTGTAGATATGACCCTGTGCCCGGCAAAGAGGACGAAATGATCATGGCATCATTACGTATCAGACGAGCCGCAGTGTATTTAGGGAAGTTACCAGGAATGACTGCGCATCTAGATAATATATACCATTTTGTCCAAACAGGGCGAGATTCTGAATGTATTAACAGAGCTATGGAATACCAGAAAGTGGAGATACAGGGGGAACTGTTACGTTTCCTTATAAATTGTGTGATCAGAAATCAAGACCGACCGGGGGTAGACCCGGAAACAATGCAAATTCTTACTAGATGGAGCCAGAACATATCAGAAGGGAGACATGATAAGCAAAATTGTATAATAGCCATGTGCCGAAAGATCCGTAAAGAAATAGAACGCCTACACGAAGAGAGATTAGCGGTAGACCAGTTCGAACAAAGCGAGGAGGAAGGATCAGGACTGCCCACAGGACAGTCAGATACCATAGCCTATGTAGGTAGAGGAAGATCTTGTAATAGTACTAGATGTCTTATTGACCCGATACGTCCGATATGTCCAGACAATAACAGGAATTTTCATACACCAATAATAAATATAAGGTCTAACGAGCATTCATTCCAAGCAGCTGACAAATTACTCCGAGAACGAAGGGGTTATCATTTTCTCGATTCTATGGATGAACAAGATTTAGCCAGGTCAGCTGTCCATTGGGTTGACAGTCCCGGAAAGTATAGTGATGATACAGTAGCACGCACATTTTTGAATCTCACCCCAGATGAACAGCGTTTAGCTGGGATTTATATGATTCAACAACTCCTTATACTATATCAGAGTCAGCATTCGGATCCTGGTCCCTTACCCGATATATTGACTGAATTACTCATGAATAGATGGAGGTTCAGGTACTAAATTAATTAAAGAAATACTAGAATCAAGAAAACAGTACATTCTTTTTGTATGCTCAGAACATGTCTCATTGCCCATCAAGGAAAGAACCACGTATTACATGGACAGACAGAATCCCTTACGAGAAGTGCACCCAATAAAAGGGGAGGACAATGAGTTTAAACGCGTATTTGTATATACGCCCATATCGAAAATAGAATTGTTAGAAATGAAGAAAGTGGTACCCAGTCATGACAAAGACCCAGCGGGTTTTCACCGAGAAATTAAAGACATGTTACTCATGGGAGAGTATACCTATCCCGACATTATGACAATATTAAAGGTATTAATGCCTGCTGGCATTTATGAAAAACTCAGGGAAAAAGAGTGGGAGGTAGGAGACCAAAAGATAGAATGGTCAGCATTAGAAGCAGAAGAAAAGGCCCGAACTGCAGGAGCAGGGCTTGGGGATAAAACTAAGGCACTACCAGGTTTACTAGTACAGGTACTGCCACGTTTATTAACTACGAAAAAGGAAGATTGGGGTACAATTTCAGCCTGTAAACAGAAGCAAGATGAAGACACTAGTGATTTCTATGCCCGATTTGAAAAATGTTTTGGTATAAATAGTGGCATAAAAGCAAGTAGCGAATCATACCCACATCTGTTTGTGACAAAATTAGTAGAAAATGCCTTGCCTCAAGTAAAGAACAGAGTATTAAAATTCGAGAGTACCTGGCAAGGTAACACTCCATCACAAATGTTACAAATGTTACAGTACCATCACAATAGAATTAGAGAGGAACAAGAACATGAACAAAGACGCATGAAAGACACGAAAATGAAAATGCTAGTCTCCCAGACAGTTCCAGCTGAAGGACATAAAAAGGGTATGACACATTCCAGTGATTCAACAGGACCTGTAAAAGGGACATGCAATTATTGTAAAAAGCCAGGTCATTACGTACACGATTGTCCAGTTTTGAAACATAATATCGCCATAGGTAATACAAAAGAAAGACCACGGCCACCTAGACAGGATCAGAATGAACAAGGAGCCCCGCAGCATGCACAGTCCATGCCAGCTCCACCACAGTCTATACAGTTTGTGCCGGCTGCACCAGCGCTGCCTGTTGCTGCCACACAAACCACGACACGACAACTGTACCAGACCGCACAGTATGACTATCCTGATTATCAGCGATACGCATGAACCAGCCTAGAGAGGGAAGTTGACTTACCCCTTATCGAGATCCCTGTAGATCAAGAAGGACCTTATGTACATAGTGAATTATTAGGCCAAGACAGAAAATTTTTACTCGATACAGGGGCAAGTCGAACAACCATAAAACGTAGTGAAGTTCCAGGGGCACCCCTCTCAGGCTCACAGAATATTTCCCTTGGTTTTTCAGGAAAACCTATTGTTAATGAAGTGTCACAGCCTCTTCCACTTACGATAGGACCTTTGACCCGAACTACAGATTTATTGCTTACTAAGTCATGTCCAGAAAACTTGTTAGGTATAAAAACACTGAAAGCTCTAGGAGCTATAATATGTTGTTCTCCGGAAGGAGTAAGATTGTTTTTACGTGATTTTAAAGGTCACTATGTGTCTAGAGACATGGATCCCCGACTGCAGACTTTACCTACACATCTATGGGCACAAGGCCCTACTGATGTTGGTTGCATGAATATTACACCATATCGAGTCACATTAAAGGCAGGAGTGGTACTACCACGAATGCGACAATACAAGTTACCACCAGATGCTGTAGTGGCTTTACTGCAAATCGTTGACGAGCTCATTGCCCAAGGAGTGGTTGTGGAAACAGACTCCAATGTATGTAATTCACCGATAATTCCGATTCTTAAACGAACAGATCCGAAGGCCCCGCCAGTATATCGATTGGTTATTGATCTGCGCGAATTAAACAAATGCATTGTGCCACAATTCCCTGTGGTCCCAGATATCTCGTCATTACTAACAGCTATTGATTCCGAAGCAACATTCTTTACTGTAATTGATCTCAAAAATGCCTTTTTCAGCGTCCCTATAGATCCGGAAAGCCAATATTTGTTCGGATTTAGTTTAAATGGACGTAGCTTTAAATTCTCACGCGCACCTCAAGGATTTACAGAAAGCCCCAGCATCTATAGCCAAGCACTAAAACGAGAACTCGACAGTATCCACATGCCAGTTAACACTGCTCTGCTTCAGTATGTCGATGATCTGCTGATCACCGCTAGAAGCGAACCCGAATGTGAGAAAGCATCACTGACCGTTTTACAATTTCTAGCCGAAAAGGGGCACAAGGTGTCCCCTTCTAAGCTGCAATTCTGTGTCCAGCGAGTTGTTTATCTTGGACACTCGCTGTCCAAGGAGGGAAGGCAGCTTACACCCGACCGCATTCAGTTAATAGCTAACATGCCAATACCCAAGACACAAAAGGAGGTGCGGGCTTTCATAGGCCTCACTTCATATTGTAGACAGTGGATCCCTCAGTATGCATTTCTAGCAAAACCACTCATTCAGTTGACAACACAGGAGGCAGCCACATCGACTGTTCTCCCTTGGACTCAGGAACATACACAAGCTTTTGAAAGCCTAAAGAAAGCTTTATGTCAAGCACCTGTCTTAGCAACGCCATGTTACAGTAAACAGTTTACACTCTTTGTTACAGAACGCGAAGGTACTGCCTTGTCAGTACTCACACAGGAACAAGCAGGAGCACACAAACCATGTGCTTATTTTTCTAGTACATTAGATCCCGTAGCTCAGGCTTTGCCCGCATGCCTAAAATCAGTGGCAGCGACAGCTTTAGCAATCAGACAAAGCGATGCCATAGTGTTAGGACATCCATTGACAGTTCAAGTACCACATGCAGTAGAGGTTCTTGTAAATAGAACGCAAACACAACACTTGACTATAGCGCGACTTACAGGGTACGAGTTAACATTGTTTCAGCCACATATAGAAATCAGACGTTGTAACACATTGAATCCTGCCACACTTTTACCTGTAATCGGAACAGACCCACTAGCCCATGACTGTGTTGAAGTTATTACAATCACGACGAAACCCAGACAAGACTTAACCGATGTCCCATTGTCAGACCCAGACCTGACGTTGTATGTAGATGGTTCATGTATGAGAACAAGTACAGGAGAGTTAGTGGCCGCTTACGCAGTCACAACAGATACTGAAATCATTGAAACAAATTGCATAAATACCTTGTCAGCTCAAGCTGCAGAGCTCGTCGCTCTGACACAAGCCTGTATTCAAGCCACAAATAAAAAAGTCAACATATACACTGATTCACGTTATGCATTCGGAGTTGTACATGACTTCGGCGTGCTGTGGCGAGAGAGAGGTTATTTAACTTCTCACGGTGCCCACATTCAGCACGGACCCCTCATTCATGCCTTATTAGATGCAATACATTTACCCACTGCAATATCAATCATGAAATGTAAGGCTCATACGAAGGTTACTGATATCATTTCTCAAGGCAATGATCTAGCCGACAGAACAGCTAAACAGACTGCTCAAACTCAAACATCCGACATGACAAAGACAATAGTCCCGACGCCAACACATTGTATGACGATTAAAGATCCTACTCTTGACGTAATTGATATACAGACACATGCTACACCAGACGAAATAAAGAAATGGACTGAATTAGGAGGGATCCAAACGGATCAAGGATGGATGATGAAGGAAAAGTCTGTGTGGTTCCTTCCTGATTCAATGGTCCAAGTTATAATTAACACTGTACATAGTCCCGCACATCTAGGAGAAAAAGCTATGCTAGATAGCATTCAACACATTTGGTTCAATAAACATTTACGAGCAGCAGCCAAACAAAAAGTTCGTACCTGTATGATCTGTTGCCAGTTCAACCCAGGAAAAAGCGTTCCCGTAGAACAGGGTGGATTTCATCTTCCTGATCACCCTTTTGAAGTCCTCCAGATGGATTATATCCAGATGGAACGATGTAGAGGATTCAAATATGTTCTCGTAGTTGTTTGTGCTCTTTCCCGTTGGACGGAGGCATACCCGGTTTCAGATTACACTGCCCCGACTACTGCCAAACAGTTGGTTCGAGAATTCTTCCCACGATACGGTTTACCACGTGTTGTTCACTCAGAAAACGGCCAGCCGTTCTCCTCCGAATTAATGAAACACGTTTCACTTTTGTTAGGCTATCAGTGGAAATTCCACTGTGTCCGACACCCCGAGGCAGCAGGTCTCGTAGAAAGACATAATCAGATCCTGAAAATCAGATTGTCCAAAATATGCAGGGAGAAAGGTGTCGACTGGGTAGTAGCATTACCAGTTGCACTCTTTTACACAAGAATGGTAGCACACTCTCGAACAGGGCTATCCCCGTATGAAGTGATCTTCGGTAGACCACCAAATATGTGGGGGACGCCTATACCACGCAAAATAACTGATATTGACTGTAATATGCTGACAGATTACTTGGCTTCCTTGATGTCTGCACTACAATCTTGTCGTTCACAGGTAGCTGCAGCTTTTCCTGACAACACTGAGGTGAAACCCCATGACGTAGTCCCGGGAGACTTGGTCCTCGTGAGGAACTTTGATCGAAAGACTCAGCTGGAACCTAGGTGGAAGTCGCCTCAGCTGGTGTTGCTCACCACAAGGACAGCCGTGAAGATCGAGGGAAGAAAAGGCTGGATTCATTCAAGTCATATCAAGAAATTTCATGGACTACAATCAGATGTGAATACCACACCTCGTGTGTCTTCACCCATTGACTCAAAACTTCCTTTTGTTGAAAAGAGTAATTCCGAACACTATAAACTAAAGCTCAGGTCCAATCAGTCAAGCAATTTGATTGTTTAAGTCCTCTCCAAGGTGAAGCGGTTGAATTGTCTCTGACATGTATCCCTTGGACCTGAATAGAGATAACACCCGAAAAATGTTGAAACGACAGGCGTACTGTAAATCACTGCGTAGTCATTGCATAGTGACGTTATTAATTTTGTTTTTCTTAAGTCTTTTAATAATTACTGCAAGTATATTGTTGCACATATATTATCCTATTTCTAGACATGTTTATAATATTACTGCTGAACATTCTTTTAGTGAATTACCTCCGCTTGAGTTGTCTTATAGATTTGCGCTGCGCAATAACACGTTTATCAGTATGTTACATCATTCCCATCAGGTTAGCAATGCTACAAATTGTTGGATATGTGGCCGACTCCCTCCCTATCAGAATTATAAAGGAATTCTACCTCTCTTTCCATACCCGTTCACACACAACGGCTCCTGTGGAGCATGGTTTAGTCTAATTAATTCCCTAGATTCGAATTCTGCAGTTTATCAAGATAACTGGGTATGGGGAAATTTGAACTTAGTTTTGCTTAAGGTCTGCCACCCTAACAAGGAGGGACTTCCCCAGAGAACAGGAACTGATCTAGAAAATGAAGTGTATGGATTAGGTAATTTTACGCTTAATCTTATGATCCTAAATGTCGAATCCGAAGCTACTCCAATTTTGCCCGCTATGTCAATATTTCCAGTAAAAGGTGAATTATGTGTAAGAAAGAATGGTTCCATACATATGGGCCATAGTAGATGCACGACTGTAGTAGAATTTAGTGATCAAGGCAAGTCTACATTTAGAGCTTCCCGCCATTCTTATTTCATATGTGGTCAGACGGCATATGTACGTTTGCCTCTAGATTGGGATGGTACTTGCTACATTGGATTCCTTTTGCCACCTGTTTTCCTAGCTCCTCCTGATTATCACAGAAATACTCATTTAGTATATAATAGAGTAAGGAGAGATCTCCCGATAGTCGATTACACTGAAACAGCATGGGAAAAATACACAGATTTCAATAAAGGTCTCTTTCCCTATATAGGTACCGTTACTAATAGTAAGCTGATACGTAGATTAACTAGAACCCTTGAAGCAGTAGTGAACGAAACTATTTCCGCCTTAGGCAATTTAACAGAAGAGCAGTCTGCTATGCGGATTGTTGTGCTTCAAAATCGTCTTGTCCTTGACGTCATCCTGGCCGATAGGGGCGGAGCCTGTAGGGTCATCGGATCAAGCTGTTGCATTTTCATACCAGAAAATTCGCCATCTGTATATAAAGCCATAACTCGCCTTCATAAGATTGTAAGCCAGATACACCAGAATCCAGGCACCTGGACTTGGTCCGGTTGGTTTTGGAGTGTATTATCTACCTTTGGATGGAAGGTCCTATCTTTCCTAGGTATTGGCCTTCTCCTACTATTCAGTTGCTGTCTATGTCTACAATGTGGACCAGCGATCTGTGGTCTGTGTGCCACATCGTGTATTCCACCACCAAGATTTCATTCGTCACAGAAGAAGAAAGAAGAACAAATGATGTTATATGAACAGATCAATGGATTGATGAAGATTGATATCTCTTAACGGGCAAGTAGGGGACAAGGAGGGAATGTGGAAATATGGATTTTTCTGATCAGTTATGTCCCCTATCTTGGACCCCAATGGTTTCATGTATGAATCACAAGTACATGTATGTTCCCTCCAGTTCCAGTTATGAAGACGCAAACACATGTGCGTCCACCGTCAACATGTCCTCTGTCAGATCCGCCACGAATAGGCCGGATATTCCATTCCTAAGTATGAAAGGCCACCGGTTTTATATGGTTCACTTATGCCATTTTACAGTCCAGGCAAGTAGGCCCCGATTCTGTCATCAAGCTCTTCTTGCCTTCTGCCTCTGAAAGCTCCAGTCTGAGCCTGCATCTGTGACCATGAACTTTGTCTCATCCTCTGCGCGGCTCACGAAGCCTGACATCAGCCTGCTGCCTGCCAAAAACTGTATTTCACCTTCGAAATTATCTGCTCCGTTCCCTGCCCGATGCATTCCTGTCTAGTAGTTTAAGTAAACATTCTTCCAGCTACCGAGCAAAGGCCCGGCTTCTCTGTCTTTATACAAGTAATTCATAGCCCTATTACTATGGAAGATTTCTACCCACGCATCTAGTGTAGACACTTAGACGCTTGTACACGCACTAACAGTCAGTATAGTCAGTATAGAATAAGATTCTACTCGAAGAGACCTCTCTTTTGGATAACTTAGTTCTTTAAACATAGGATGTTAGATATGATTTGGGATTAGGTTGACTTGACCCTCCAGACTTCTGTCGCCACATGTAGAGCTAAATGTCAAGTCCCCTTCACCCCCTAGTTGCACGTCAATCACACGTCATGCTGCTGCGCGCGCATTTCTGCCAAGTATTTCTGCTGACATTGCGAAATTCTTTCATGTAACCACCCTCTTATGACATCACATCTGATGACGTTCTTTAAATCACACCTAGTTACGCCTATTTTTGCTACGTATGAATTTATTATCACCACTATCAATTGTTACGCCTCTTGTATTTGCTTCACTGTAATGTCTATTGTATAAAAGTAATTGATTGTCAATAACGTATGTACTTCACTTCCTGAACCTTCGTGGTGATGGAACTTGGAGCAACCGATTATAATCGACCATTGGAATAAAGCCCATTCCGAACCTCTAATACCACGGATTCTGCCTCTTATTTACTGAGCTATTTTATTATGTTTCTGTATCAAATTAAGTCCCGGTAATTAAATTATTTACCACAATCCAATCAGTGGCACAGATCAGCGGTGTTATCACCTGTTATTTCTCATGTACCGTATGTGAAGCAGATTCATACGTTTTCTGCATGTCTGTGTCAAAGTCCCATCTACTAATCACTTCCAGGTCAATTTTGAACTCACAAGATTAAATCTGCTGCTCAACCGGCGATCATCTACTTTCTCAAAGGGACAATGGATTCAAATGCTAAGTTGCCTTTTTAGGGATCCTGGAAAAAAGCATGGCGGAATAAGGATGATCTATGTTCATCCAAGGCTGCCCATGCACAAACCAGGGCTACAGATGATTTGCCCAGGACCTTAAAAGGTGCGCCATCAGAAATCAAATTCTGTCCCACACCAACGAAAGCGCATCAAGACACGGACCAAAGTGAAAACTTTGGGTAAAATCTTTCACTCCATTTGTTATTGGAGATTAAAGTAGAGGGGGTTCTTGACATTATCAACTCAATTTCCTTACACCTATAGGCAGACATTTCTCATCAAAGATCACCTGCTCATCAACACCAGTGCGACCATGGGCTTTAAACTCGATAAATTGTAAAGGGTAACTAAATGGTTAGGAATCCACAATTCTGTTGTGAAGAATGTCCCAATATATTAGCCTCAAAGGTTAGCGTAGGGCTTAATCTCAGAAGTTTACAATGATTCCCACTCAAGGAAATAATTCAATTTATTGTCCTGACTATTTCCTACAAAGCTCTCTACTACGGGACCCTACTTTGCAAAAAAGAGTCAGATCCCACAGGGCTTTGGCAGATCTCCAGCAAAACCCTCATTGTGTGTCTCCTGCCGGTCAAGCCGGCATGGCAAACCGTAAATCAAGAAGTAAACCTTCAGATGACAGAGAACTGTGTGACAAAGCTGAAGTAGGTTCATATGTTCCAGTTCTTAGACAACATTGTGCATCCTGTTGCCACTCGCTCCTTCCCCCAGAGTAGGAATATACATAAAAAAACTGATGTTTGCTGTATATGATTGTATCTATTTCTCTCTCAATTCTAACACATTTTGCAGTATCAATGTCAAGAGTTGGATTTGTACTCAAAGTGAATGGAAAGCTACGCCCTCACCGAATGCCAGAGGATGAGGTCTCAGCGTGTTTCGTGCTTTTCGGGAGACGCCAGCACTCAACGGAACCACCCCCCTTCCCCCCAGCACCTTGAGACCCTCACGGGTGAGTAGTTGCGCTTTACCAATCCTGATCGATTGGTTTTTTGAAGGAATCCTCTTTTGCCTTGGGTGATCAGAGTCTATTGAGCAGCTATAGGGAGGGATATCCAATGATGTCTAGCATTAGTGAGCATACTACTGTTCAAGAAGTGCTACCTCTGGGGGGATAATACCTATAACAAGTTGTCCTGATGGTCAGGACCATCTACAGCCTTCAACATCCAATCCCTCCATGCTCATCAGTGAATAGCTCAAGGCTTTTAACATCACATTTCAGCATACCTGAACAGTGACCGTAGCTGTAGACAGAACTCTCTGGCTGGGTGACTGTCCCTACACCTTTGAGACCCTAAACCTATTCTCGCCTAACAGTTTCCCTACCTACTTTGAGGCAAGTGCTTGCTGGAAGAATTGTCTTTCAAACCCCCCTCCGTTGAGAGCTGCAAGCATTTTTCTTTCAACTCTCAGCTTTCTTACATATTTATGTAAGTAAGATACTGTACCTTATTCCTGGAAGCCTGAAAGCGCCCACCCTCTGGCACAGCTGGCCTTGTTCCTATTCACAAAGGCAAGTGGGGACTGGAGTGATGGCCATTAGCAGAGGGGTGCTCTGCCGGAGCTGCGTGGGATCCCAACAAAGGAATGTGCGCCTTGTCTCCTGCAACATCCATTTTCATCGCATCGAGTGGGTTATGTATATTAAAATGCTCTTCTTGGAATCCTTGGTTACAGGAGCTAGAGGAATCTACAGAGCGCCAGGCATTATTTCCTGTTGGCAGAAATCTGATTGGAACTACAGGTCAGGGGACAGATCACCTATTTAAAGAATCAACAAGGAGGGACAAGTTGACTAAGTTTAAAAGCATGTGTGCACAAGGTCAAGCAGCTTCCATCCTACACCAGACTTATCACAGTCAGCAAAAACTGCGGATCTGCTTTTAATCTGCCCATCAAACACTAGAGAGGCAGGCGCTTGCCCGGAGGTGTGGCATACTGCCCTTCAAACACTAGGGAGGCAGGCGCTTGCCCGGAGGTGTGGCATACTGCTCTTCAAACACTAGCGAGGCAGGCGCTTGCCTGGAGGTGTGGCATACTGCCCATCAAACACTAGAGAGGCAGGCCCTTGCCCAGAGGCATGGCATACCGCCCATCAAACACTAAGGAGGCAGGCACTTGCCCAGAGGCGTGACATACTGCCCATCAAACACTACGGAGGCACTTGCAAGGAGGCCATGGCTGGTCTGGCCAGCCGGGCAAGAGGGCAATACCCCGGGAGGCTGGAGCCCCAGTAGGCCGGTTTTGACAGTTGGAGGCCGGTTTCGGGCTCCAGGAGTGGTGGTGCAAGTTACGCGATCCCGGCGGCAACTTGAAAGAGTTGCTCTGGTTCTAGTGCGCATTAACACGTCTGCACATGGGGGCTGAATTTATCATTTTTGCCAGGGCTGTTTCAAGATCCCAGCCCGGCCCTGCTGGGGGCATATCATTTAAGAGCCAAGTGTGCAACATTTGGATGGAATTTACACGGTGGTCTGTAATTCACAAACCTAGTGTTAGCATTGCCAGCGAACTGCCTACTATCTTCAGAAAAGCTGCTTTGCTGCTCTTTTTTTCTAGAGCTTCATTGTCTCTGGACACTCATTGCATTTATCTGTAAACTTTACCAGCCCACATCACTCTTAGCAATACTTCATTTACTTGCAAAATATGTTCTCTTTCGAAGGAATCTGCACAGCAGGTCACTGAATTTTCTGTGCCTATTCCACGGCATTCTGAGGAAAGTCTCACTGCATCTTCAGAGTCCTCTTAGTCAGTGATTCCCAACTGCAGGTTGCGACCCGCTGGTGGGTCACGAGCAGGGCCAGACTGGTGGTAGCAGGCATTGGGCATTTCCCCAGGAGGCTGGAAGGGTGGGGGTCAGTTTTGCAGTGGTGGGTTGCGACCTGCAGTTTTGTTACTGGGGGCCGGTTTTTGCAGCGTTGCTGCAATATCGGCCGTCTGTAGCAAAAGCAGCTGTGCTTCACACCTGTGAAGAGTGAAGGAAGCAAAGATTTTAGTAGGATGAAAACAAATCAAGACACGTTACTTGGTGATGCGCAAATGATAAATATTCACCCGATTTCCACACATTATCATTTGTGTGCAATATAGTTTTATCAGTATAACTGTATGTCTGTGCAAATTTAGTGGCCATTTCAATGGAAAATGTGCTGTCTGTAAATGACACTGTGCTGCCACACGGTTATTTAGTTACATTAGAAAATTGCCCGCCTTATGTCCATTAAACCTAGGTGGGCCGTGAAAGTTTGTCTTTCTAAAAAGTGGGTTGTGGTTCTAAACTGTTTAGGAAGCACTGCTCTGTGTCATTCCAAAGGCATTGCCATTGAACTTGCAGATGGGCAATGGCCTTTTAAGACCTTCAATAAGAGTGGCCACTTAATTGTGATGGGGCTGGTACAAGGCACTGGCCTCGTCAGAAGCAGGTACTGGCTCCATTAGAATCATGGGCTCCGTGAGAGGAGCGTGGATCTGTTTACTTTCCCATGGAGAATTTTAACAGCTGAAAGCAGTCTAAACCTCCAGGATAAGACCTGATTTCCCCAGTAAATCCTCATTTCTGAGTGGATCCTCAGGGTTCAACTGGTAATGGGATGGATTTTCCCCGTCCCTGACATACCTGTATTCTTGGTATCAGTAACTCCAGGGGAAAGGAAATACCGACCAAATTCCTGTGCCACTAGAAATGAGGGCGTAGTAGAATCCTTCCCGGTGCCCTTGCCAAACATCATCTTTCACTGGTAATTTACTCTGTAGTTTGATGATGTCTTAGGCCGATATACATCTAGCTTTATAGACTATTTCTTCGGTCAATTATCTTTCTTGTATGTCATATGTTATGTCTCCGGTTCAGGAACGATCAGTCTATATCAGATTTTCTGGATATCCATATAAGACACATTTTAAGGTAGTTCATTTTAATGGAACAGGATAACCCCTCACCATGTGAATAATGCCCTTTTAGATTTATTTTCTGTAAATGTACTTATTTGGAAGTTTTGAAAATCTTGGATAAATCCAATTTTCTTGGACTTACATTAGACTCCCATGTCCTATACCATCCATAACTGAACCCACTTATTGCGTGTGTGACCTGTGTCCGCATTACATTATCAAGAGATGCATGGATCTGCTGACCCCTAGATCAGTCATTGCAAAAATTATAGTAATAATGTCCATGGAACCATCCTGTGTTTCTCCATCAATCACAAGTCTACCTTAAGATAACACCCTATTTCAATTCTTCAATACGTTTCTTTGTAATAACGTCAGAGAATTAACTCCAGGCTTTCCTGGAAGAAAACAGGATACACGAGGTTCGGCTGTCGGAAATCAAAAAAGGCAGAGAGACAGAAACGCCAGTCCTACATTATCAGGATAACCAACGTAGAACAGGCATTGAGGGAAAAGCTGCCATACCATCACCCTCAGCCAAAGTGAGAAACCTGGGGTTATTATAGACTCCGGTCTCTGCCTTATATCACAAGTAAATTAACAGGACAAACAGGGCTACCACATGATGAAATGCCTAGACAAATGTTCACATACCTAAGCTACCCTTAAAAGCTACCATCACCTTAATAACCTCTCATCTCCAGCATGCCCGCAGGCTATACCTTTGTGCACCACTGTTAATAGGGAAATTACAGAGAATTCAGAATGGAGCTGTGAGACAACTTCAGAGCCCACCAATGTGCAATGTGCATCTCTGCACTGACTGCCTATAGTTCCATTGATCACCTTTGAAATGACGTGCATTGGTTAGGGCTCTAAGTGAGCCAGGGCTTGCCAGGACCAGGCCCTAGCAAAGTGCTGCAATGCAAAGTCTCTTTTGTGACACAGAGACTATGTAAAATGGGCTACTCTGAAGCAGAAATCGAATACACATACCAATGGCGGGCCTCTATACTGCACCTAACACTCAGCTGCAGATGATAATGAATTGGTGCACTTCAACTGCAATATCAGCCATTGTGTGATATTACTGCAGAGCAGAATAAAGTTCAAAATAAAGATGGAATGGTGCACCCACAGAGAAAGTCAGTGAATCTTCTAGTATGTTGTTAGAATAATTCTTCTTTTATTTAATTCCTCTTTGAAAATCTATGCAGTCCAGCAGCCAAAACATACAGCCAACGCGTTTCGTTCAATATACATTGAACTTCATCAGGGCTTGTTGATCTTGTTCTGTGTTGATATTCACTCCTTGAACTGGTATCAGTCATGTGTAATAGGCCAAACGTGGCTTTCCATCCTTCATGTAGTCATAATATCTTATGCCCATTCAAGCAGGCTCCAAGAGTAGAATCTAATGAAAAGAAGGGGCTACTGATATCCCCCAAATGATATCCGGATCCATATCATAGCGCTCTGTCTGCGTCCTGAGCCTAACAATGTGGACTCAATCACACCTGTCATCCTCTCTCTGCACTGACTGCACTGATCACCTTTGAAGTTACGTGTTTTGGTTAGTGCTCTAAGTGAGCCAGGGCCTGCCAGGACCAGGCCCTAGCAAAGTGCTGCAACACAAAGTCTCTTTTGAGACACAGGGACTATGTAAAATGCGGCTACTGCTGTTTACCATTGGTGTTCCAGGGCGTACAGCATCACTTCAGTTCTACTGTATAACTAATGTATTGCTATTTACTTTTAAACTTACCTTATCAAGTTTTGTATTGCTTTTGGCCCTGGATAAAGGTGCTATATAAACTGTTAAATAAAACATCGTCCTGATTTTTAATGTGCTTTGTCCAGTGGGGCCACATTTATGACATTGTCAAACACATGATGTTATTTCACATGTATTAATGATGAAAACCACACCTACTGTTTTAGGGCCCACCGACCTTTCTTATGCCACTTAAATCACTGGCATTGGTCATCGAACAATCCATGGGAGTAGACCTCTCATCCTTCAACAAAGACTCCTCTCCTATCGTCATACAAGACCACCATGCTACAGAGCGTCTCGCCTCTGTTGAGCATCCCTGCCGTGAAAAGGTGACAAACTGTTGGACCACCCAGATTTCAAACTTTGGACCTCAATGCCTGCATGAATAAGAATTGAACCTCAGCTGGATTTATGGGGAGCACTAATACGAGGAGTGTAACGGAAGCCCCCGCAATGCGGGGGGGCCTCAAGGTTCCTTATTTTGGAGGAGCTCCCCTCACCTCCTAAAGCCATGCCAATGCATGCCTTGCAGAATGTGTACAATGGCATGGAATAAGAAATAGTTAAATGCTCGGGAAAGTCACTTTCCAAAGCAGGCACCTGCAGCATAGCAACCCTTCAAGGCGACCCCAGAGAGACCAAGACCAATGAATATCTGTGCCATCTGGGAAACGAAGGGCCTCTCATCACATTTTGCAGGGGGGGGGCTCATTTTGTGCTACACCACTGACTAAACCCTATCTCTTGCCATCCAAATGACATGGTTTAGGTGATTGTACAAGTTGAGAAGAGGTCTGACTGCGCATGTTTTCACATCTGCCCAACACTTCATGCTCATGCGCAGTGAGCTCTCACCACACCATGTTTGAAACCGGCCTTCGAACTTCACCCGCCTCCCATCACCCAGCATCTTCCATATCGGACAGACTACGTCGAAATCACTCAGGTTGAAAGAGCACCCGGAACCAATGCAGAATGGATCACTTTGCGGCCACACCAAGGGCATGAAGCACAATACGAATGCTGCAATATATTTCAATTTGATATTTATTCCTCGGTGACCTCGGTACCCGTCGGCATTCCCTCCTGTGGCTACGTCTGCTGATGGTGTTGGGGCATGCTGAAGGCAGTCACGGGCCGGCTTTGAGATTTCTTGAGAAATGTCATTAGAAGTAATCAATATGATCTTTCAAGGGTCCACAATCTCACCCTTCCGATTGATAATCTCAGTTAAGCCCCACTGATCAGTACACTAAGGGCTTTGATGGGAGTAGTGTGGAGCAGTATCCTCTTCATGGGGGTGGGGGGGGGGGGTGGTTATATCACTTCGAGCACCAAGTGCCCAGGAGTTTCTAGATCTGGGATCTCCCCGCCTGAAAATCTTGGGCTCGGTAATCCCAGGTCTGAAACACCCCAGATGGGTGAAATCGCAGGCAGGGGCTGCAGGCAGAGGCAGACTTGGTTTGAGGTGAAAAGATTAATGCCCGGATGTATCAAAGGGTTTTATCCATTCTGTGTCTATGGGGAAATGTGTTCATACATACGGCTCAAAGTGACTGTTAAAAAAATTGTTTAATTCAAATCTCTTATTTTTAATTTTTGTCCAAAAAATGGCCAACACGTGTTTCACGACATCAAGTTCGCTTCATCAGGGTAAATAAATTAACCGTTGATGTTTAACAACAAAATGTCAGAGTTTTAACACCTCATCTCTTTGATTATCAATGAACGGAAACACAATGCCATAGTCACAACATGAAGTCATTTCTGCTAATTAACATGTTTACAGTGTTCGGATGTTGATAAGAAATGTGTCCTGGTGATATCCCGAGCACAGACATAGCCTGGCCCCACTCACCCCACGCGCGGGGGGGGGGGGGGGAAGGGGGGAGGCTCCCTTAGGTTTGCCCTGCCCTCGACCCACAAAACCCTCACATGCTCAGAGCAGGTGGGAGGTGGAAGCGGGAAAAGACCCCATTTCACTCAGAGGAGGGAATCGCAAATGTCGAATGACACGGTACTTCCATTACACGTCACTACCTATCCCAGGGGGAATACCATAGTGATGTTCATTCTTTGGCGCGAGGATACAAACAGGATTGGTAACTCCGGGCCTTCAGTATCCTCACACCAACTAAACGCAGCTCACAAATGTGATGTCACGCTGTTGACGTACTTTGAGCCTGATTCACCGAAATCTACTTCTGCAACTTTCCTCCTACGTTTTAATTTTTTTTCTTCTTTTTTGGACTTCACGAGAAGTACAGGAGTATGACTCAGAAGCTGTGACAGTTGTAGGTCCCCACAGGTACTCCTGGAAGATTTTGTGCATTCTCATCAGGGGAGTACATAAATGAGTGGACATTTACCCCTGTCAATGAAATGCAGCAGCGCGACTGCGCTTCAAAGAGGTTTCTTTCTTTTTACTCTGTGGAGAAACCCCTTCCGCTGAATCCCTACTAACATATGAGGGTATTCCGTCCTCCTTCCCACCCTGGATGAGGCTTTACTCCTTATCTCGACAGGAGTAGGTGTCTGGGAAGGGGTCGGCTCGTGGAAAGGTTTGTGAAGATAAACATGTGGGAAAAACTTCCAGGGCGGTCCCATTCAGGAATGCACACTTCCAGCCCCCGAGAGAGGGATTACCCACATGTTCTTCCTGGTGTTAATGCCACAATGATCCCTGCATTCCTAGGGAATTCCAGCACACCAGAACCTGCCACCTAATTTCATAAATTCCATAAAAATTGGCATGCCAAGTATAAGCGGCAGTACGTGTTTGAAAGTACTCAGAGGTCTTGACTTTGCATAACACTCACTCAGGTTAGGGTCAGGGAACACTGGCGAGCCTTTTCCTATGCCTACCTCGATAGTCTTGGCTCCCTTCCCTTCTCCCCCCTCCACCCACTTTTTATTTTACGATGCCTTTCTTTTTTCTTTTTTTTGCAAGTATTTTTCCTCAGCACATCGATTATATGTATACTTGTGTATACACTGTTAGTAAGATTGTCTTGTGAGTACAACTGCACGAGTACACTAGGAGCACTTTGTTGCTTTTCTTTACCTTCTTTATCTAAGATTCTTGTCCTTCATAAAATCAAGAACAAGGATTGGCAAAGCCAGTAGGTCTCGTCTATGAAAGAGCTATTGGCGTAACCAACGTGTTTTGAGTAGAGTGGCATAGAGTGGAAAAGAGTGGCGTAGAGTGCAGTGGCGTAGAGTAGACTGTTTCAGAGTAGAGTGAAGTGGCGTGGAGTGGAGTGCTGCAGGGCAGAGTAAAGTGGTGCAGGGTAGAGTGAAGTGGCGTGGAGTGGTGCAAGGTAGAGTGCAGTCGCACAGAGTAGATTAGAGTGGTGTATAATGGACTGGCATAGAGTGCAGGTGTGTAGACTGGAGCGGTACACAGCAGAGTGCATTGGCATACAGTGCAGTGTTGCAGAGTGGAAAGAATGGAGATGTGAGAGTAGAGTAGAGTGGAGTGGTCTAGCCTGGACTGGTGTAGAGTGCAGAGGCAAAGAGTGCGTTTGTGTAGAGTAGAGTAGCATAAAGTGCATTGGCATAGAGTAGAGTGGTACAGAGTAGAGTAGAGAGGCTTAAAGTGCAGTAGCGTAGAGTGGAGGGGTGCAGAGTGGAGTAGAGTAGAGTGCAGTGGCATGGCATGGTGTAAAGTGGAGTGGTGCAGAGTAGAGTGCAGTGGTAAGGAGTGGTGCAGAGTAGAATGGTGTAGTATGGATTATGCATAGTATAGCAGCATACTGCCATTACAGACAACACATTTTAAATTGAAATTACCATTACATTTGCACAGACATACAGTTTTATTAATAAAACTTTACAGCGCACAAATGATAATGTTTGGAAATGGCATCACCTAGTGTATTGATTTGTTTTGATCATATTAAAGTATTTGTTTCCAATACACTTCAGATTTAACAAAAAATGTTCTTCATTTGTGCTTTGCTAATTCTGATATATTCTAACATACTTCAACAGTTCATTTAAATGCTGTTGTGTGCTAGAAAAAAAAACCCTTTCCTCTACCCCGATTATCCAACAAGTTTGTCACATAATTCCTCTCACTTTGAAGTCAGCAAAAGAAAAGTAAATACCAATCACCCTCAAAGACGAAGACAGAGCCTGACATTTGACCTCTGTCTTTGAATGCACAGCAATTGTGACAAGGATGCTTGCTACTGGTCCAGAAAGGACCTTGCTTGGCAGTTCGGGCTGGACTGTTTCCATGGGGAGCAGGGTCAAGACTGATTTGCATGTGGCTGGGTCTAAACTGGAGTGGCATGGCATGCAAACAAATGATGTATTTAACCCAGATCTGTGACTGGGGGTGAATGTTTTATTTGTTCAGCATACTGTCCATCATCTTTTATTTTCGTATTTGTCACCTTAAGTGGGAAGGGTATGCCCAGACGTGGGTCCCATGCTCGCTACACCACCAGATTCAAGCCAGCCTGGCTGATGAGGGGTGATACCCCAAAACCGGTCCCAGGATGCTTGTATCTGGTCCGAGGACCACCTGGCCTGGCAGTTCAGGCTGAACTAACAGGGTCAAGACTGATTTGCATATGGCTGTGTCTAAACTGTAGTGGTGTTGCGTGCAAAAACAAACTATGGATTTAACCCAAATCTGTGACTGGGGGTTAATGTTTGATTTGTTCAGCATTCCGTCCATCATCTGTTCTTTTGTGTTTAAAGAAAGAGGCACTCCTGAAAGAATGCAAGGACAGGTAGTGTGAAAAGGCATGTGGAGGGATAAATTGTACCTGGACAGCCTAAAACAAATAAAGCCACCAAACAGAAAGCCAGAAAATGTGACTTACAAACCACAAAGCCAATGATAAGCAATGGACAGAATGCATTTCCAGGGAAGCTTTCTGAATGCCCCCAAGATGTATTTAGCTGCGCTGCCTGGTAGGCGTCGACCTAAGAATCAGTTGAACTTTAAAAAAAATAGCAATGCCTATATCTCTTCCTCAGTGTCAAGGCCACTGGTGTGAACACCAGAGTGTAAAATATAATTTAATATTTGACTTCTGTTTCCACATTCCTATTTGTTACTGCTACTCCCACCGAATTTTCAAACATGCTCAAATGCATTCACCACATCTGCACCTGGAGCTTGTTATGAAGCATTAGATAACCTCGAAATTCTCTAGACCAAAGCAACCCCTCATGAATTGTCTATAACCTGAGGAATCCCCTTGAACAATGCCCCTGTTCAGAGGATTTGAAACGCTCTATGTGGCCTTGTATCTTTTTAAGTATATAGGTCGCTGACTTTAGTGCAGTTTTGTGATTGGTTTCCCGTTCATTAGCAAAGGAGAGGAAATGGGCCCCACGTACTGCATAACCACCTGTGTTTGTCGAAAACCAAAGAAGTAAACTCTCTAGGCCACTGATTTATTCAAGCGATATGTGAACATTTCGTAGAAGAGTATTTTTCAGGTTAACAGTCAACACGTTCCCTCATCTACCCTAAATTGAACTCAATGGCTTCCACCTCGCCGCGTTGAAACAGCCTAACCTACACAAAGTATAATTATTCTGAATCTAAATGAAAATAGTGCAAAATGCACCACCCCTTTCCCTCAGTCATAAGGTGGGATCTGTCGGACAGACTGTGTAGTGTTCTGCAGGAGACCCTGTACAGCAGCCCCTCCAGAGGGGCAGTCCTACCACATACCCGTCACTCATCAAACACCGGCGTCACGGGTCATGTGACCTTGCTAATAAAAGGGCCTGGGTGCACGTGTTCATGCCCAAATTTAGTAACTAGGGGGCATATTATCAAGAAACGTCGTTAAAATTATCGCCGCTTTAGCGGCAGAAAACTGGCGCTAAAGCGGCGATAATGGGCTTGATAATATGCCCTCGAGACTTCCCATAGAAGCCCATGTTCTGGTGTCAACATGGGCTTCTTTGGGAATTCTCTGCGGCATATTATCAAGCCCATTATCGCAGCTTTAGCGGCAGTTTTCTGCAGCTAAAGCGGTGATAATTTTAACACCGTGCTTGATAATATGCCCCCACATACTTTGTGTCTGTCTCATCATTTAGTTTGAGGGCCTGAGGGCACAACTTACAGACAGCAAAACTGTCCTCATGTTGTGAAACTCAAAGCGGTGAACAAGCGGCGAGTGAGGTGGTGCCAAATTTTCCAGCGAGTTATCCCTGCTTCATTTCACTCATTGAGCAAATAATTAGGGCATGTTTGCTGGATCGGGACACACCCCCAGAGGCCGTGGTTCAGACGGTCTTCCCGTACCCTGCAATGTGTCCCTGGCTGGCCTCCGTAGGGATCCGAGGATCAACAGCCAGGTTTGAATTTAGGAACATACACAAGGAAGCACCAGTAAGATTATCAGGTGACTGCCTCAGTGGCTTTGGTCTCAGTGGACTGAAGCATTTTCTGTAGAGACTTGAGCTTAATGGCCGCAGGTTCGAGCCTCGGCCGGTCCGGTCAAGACTTTCTCCCACCTGAGGTCGATAAAGTAAATACCGTGGAGTTTCACAACAAAAACATGTGTTATTCAGTCTCACAATGTCTTTTGCTTGAACACTGGCATCTCAACTACACAAGCTAGATTCATGTCAGAAGATCGTTCTTCTTAGAAACCGGTGCATTTTGGGAGTTGTAGTCTCAGCTGAGTTCAATTGAACAAATCAGAACCACTGTAAACAAATATAGTCCCCTGGTAACCCTAAGCCCCTCTTGCATGCCCACAAAAAACAACCAGCGCAAGTAGAGGAACGTCTGCTCCCCTCCAATCGATACCACAGGCTTCTTCTTCTACTACTCCCCAGGAGGGGCCGGGCCACCATATTGGTTGCTTCTCCATTTCACAAACAACAGTCTTCACGCTTCATGCTCCATACCCAACAGAGTGTTTGCTGAATCTGTTGCCAATCGACCCCGGCCCCTGTGAAACACAAAACTTCCCAGTGAATACGTTTAACAAACAGAATGACATTAATAGTGGTTTTGGAGCATCACTGGTCAGTAAATTTAGCTCACAGTGGTCCCGTAGGGACTAGACTAAACCGCCATTGTGGTCAAACCAGTTGTTGTCAGTAGTGAGCACCATCAAAAATGGTCAGAAGGTGCCCATGGCCTAGATTACGGAAGCCGAGCATTACTTGCAGCTGGAGATCATTCCTGAACCATGATGATAGAAAGCTAAAGTCAAGGTCGCTGGAATTATATGGCAGGAGAGGACACCATTATACAGCAAAAACATACAACTTATGCTGGTTAACTTGGCACATTTTGTGATAGTGTTACTTCACTGCTCTGCCTTGTTTTCAACATGTAACCAGTATCTGGACAAATGTTGCCCCATATTTTTACCCCTTTAACACCTAAATCAGCAGCAATCAGTTCCCTAAAGGTAGGATGCTGCTCCGCAGCAAAGGACCAGCCACTGTGCGGCGACAGGTGTGGAAGCGATTTCAGTATCTTGTGATCAGGTTCAGTTGGAAACATTTTTTAATGCAATCTGCAACTTATAAAGAAAACAATGGGTTACGCAAGTGAGGCAAATCCATAATTATGTAGCAAATGCTACGGCCTCCCAATTGCATGATTCCAGTGATCCTGGTTAAGGTTAACTCAACGCTCAAGTGGTATTTCTCTCTCAGTCAACCCCCACTTGGAGCATCCCACTGAACCCCACTTTCACACGTTGTCCCATCCACCTACCTCAGAGTGCCAGAGATGTAAGAACCACCGACTTTTACTTCTAATATCAGAGTGCCCCATACAGCAAGACTCCCAGAGCCAGCACTTACGTTAGGTGAGGCACGCCCGTCGATTTAGCTAACCACCTAGTGGTTGCATCAAAAAACCGAACAAGCATTGGCAAAGCCAAAAGGTCTCGTCTTTGCGAGATAGAGGTAACCAAGCTGCCAAAAGTTTAAGCCAGCTTTGAGCCTGATACCTGGCTCTAGCTCAGCTTGAGGTATTGTTGGAACCTCGAGCCCATAGCGAGCCGAGCCTTCATGTGGCTCTTGCCTGTCACTCTTGCTCTACCCTCATGCACAAAGAGGTAAAAACAAAGAATTAACACTTGAGGTAAAGAGGAGAGACAAATGGATACCCATTTAATGGCTAATTTATACAAAGCCAGACTAGAAAGCCTGGATTAATCGCTGCTTTCCCGCTTAACCAAAATGTGTGATTTTAGGCAAGGATTTTATTTCAACGATTCTCCTTTTTCTTTGTTAGTCCATATGAAAGCATTACAAATACACAAGTTCAGAATACCAGCTGAATAAAAACCTATTCTCTTTAATAAACTACAATATTTCTCTAGCTATAAGAACCAGATCCACATGTGGAGTGGAGAGGTGTGGTGCAGCGGCCAGAGCAGCTGACTTCAGAGCACAGGGGTCACGGTGCGATCCCCGGCTCTGGCGGCAGCTCAGCTCAGCACCGTGTGACTCTGGGCAATAGCTCACTTAGGGCCTCATGTAGGTAGCCATATACCGGTCGGTAACGGCCGATTTTCGGTAATTATACCGTTACCGACCGGTATATTGGCTATTGGTATGTAGGGGGTCAATTTCTGAAATCGGAATTTACCGAATCGGTAAAACTACCGAATCGGTAAAATTACCGAATCGGTAACGTTACCGATGTGGTAATTTTACCGATTCGGTAGTTTTACCGAATCGGTAAATTCCGATTTCAGAAATGATATGTAGGGGGAGTGTGTGTGTGTGTTTATGAGTCGGTATTTACCACCAACTTTTAGTTGGTGGTAAATAATTAATGTATGTGTGTATGCATTTGGAAGCGCGTAGCAGTGTGCAATGTGGCATACATACATGCCCTTAGGGCATGTATGTGTGCCACATGTGCACACATGGCCGAATCAGGGGTGCAACAGGGTGTCAATGTGACACCCTGCCACCCTTGCATTTTCTCCACCATTACCGAATCGGTATTTACCGATTCGGTAATGAGGTATACCTTCCCCTCAATGGGAAGGTATGCCTCATTACCGAATCGGTAAATACCGATTCGGTAATTACCGAATTGTAACGAATCGGTAAAAAATACCGACTCATTACCTACATACGAGTTACCACTTCTAAAATACCGATTCGGTATCGTTCGGTATTTTAGAAGTGGTAACTGGTATGCTACCTACATGAGGCCCTTAATTTCCACTACGGCCCCCAGCGCCTTGAGACCCGTAAGGGTGAGTAGCTGCGCTATATAAAAACGGGCTTACATATATCCACATAAATGGTTCACATGACAACTGTTTTTCCTCTCAGTTCACTAATGACACTGTCACCAGGGAGAGGGAAGGGATGGTTCTAAGTTCATATTTAAAAACGATCACTTTTAATAAGTACTTCTCAGTGCAGTGTTATAATGTGGCTAATTAATTTCAAAGATTCTGCATGAAATACACTTTTTTGAATTTTGAAGAGACTTTGTCATATTTTATGTGATAGTTGTTGTATGATTTACATAGTATACATTTTCATGGCTTGGCTCGTGCACGAGCTCGAAGTTCTGAGTCGGACACCTGGCTCGGCTTTCCCTCTTAATGTATTGGCTCGTCCACCTATACCTATCACTGAAAGACCTTTGAATATAAAATGACTTTTAATGTGTTGCATTGTTCTCTTTGCAGTTCGTATTCTCATTGTTACTGTTGTTGTTAGGTTTACCATGCAATAGCCCAGACTTGTGTCACAGTCGAACCCCAGGCCAGGACAAGCAGGCAGAGCATTTGCAGTGGCAAAGATATTGGCACCTGGTTAGGAACCATACATTTCACACCCTGTTATCGTAGTGTTGGCGTGCCCGGCTTCAGTCGACTGAAGTGATTTGCACTGCACCGCTGTTGGTAAACGAAGACACACAACTCTGCAGTGGACGACACCACAAAGACACACATACCTGGAGTGGCTCTTAACATGCAAGGTACACCGCCTTGGAGTGACCAAAGCCTGAAAGTGGTGCACACCGTTCTAGTGCACAAGAGGGTCACCGTGTGCACCAAAATAGCGCTATGTCCCGGTAGGAAGAGAGGTGGTACGAGAGCCGGCCAGCCATGAGTAAAACATGTCTGCAGTTATGTAAAGAAGAGCATACAGTGCTTAATTTGTAAGAGAATGATTGCCGGTGCTCAAAGCTGGGCTGAGAAACCGGCTGCCGCCGCTATTAATTGTAGCACCGCCGAATACCAAGGCTGCGTTATCTTGAATCCACCTCAGACCCCTTCAATCCACTACCAGACACCCCGCCTCTTCATCTCACTCTTGTAAGTTCCTTGTTTCTCCCTTTGTGGTGGTTTTCCCGTCATTCTCATCCTGTTTCTTTCCACTTTGTGTCTTTTTCACTCTCTTTGTTCTCGTGAAACGTCTTAACATGAAAAATAAGTGCTGGTCCCCAAAAATGAGTGCTGGTGGCCCCACCGGCAACCACCGGCTCACAAATAAAGCACTGAGCACATGAATAAGTTAAAAGACATGTCTGCAACTTAAGGCATGTGGAGCAGAGGTGATGTAAGCACTGGCAAAGGAACTGGAAGCTAAAAAGAATGAAGATGCACCATGGATAATGGGAGGGGGTGGTGGGAAGAAGCAACAAAGACGACATCGGAAGCAATGAGCGAAATCCAAACCCCTCATAGTAAACAATATCTCTCGCAATCCAGAGTCCATGATCTGTCACAAGCAAGACCTAAAAAGGCCCATGGCTCAGAGTATGGGGAGGGCTTTAGCTCTCAGAATGGTATTTTGACCACACTTCCCTGCCCCCCACCCAGCTCCCCCGCAGTGCTGGAGTTCCCAGATGTGTCCAGTTTTGAGATCTGGCAGCAGACAGCGGCTCATCTTTTCCGCCGGATGCTCTTTAACTGCGCACCGGAAGGACCGGCGACAGGTGTTCTGCTGGGTTGCACCGCCTGAAATGTCAGGCTGTGTTACTGCCGCCAGCAGCTAAACAAACAGCAGCCCCTGCTCTGGGAGCCGTGCGGAACCACAACGTCACACTCTCCGGTCGCCAAAACGATGCTTCCACACCTGTCTCTTGCAACAACAAACGCAAGCCGTTCTTTTACAGTTCCTACTTTTACAAGTCCTCGTTCCTCACTCTCCCCCTGCCCCCACAACCAAGTGCACCCTAAAAACATTAAAGGGGAAGTTCCACCCCACACGTTTTTTGGACAACAGCTCTCCCAGAATCAAAATCGCAGAATGACCCAGTCATTTTATTTTTATGCCATGAATTCTGACATTTCTTGCCAACTTTAACAGCTGAAAGTTAAGAGTCCACTGGGCATATTATCAAGAACGGCGTTAAAATTCTCGCCGCTGTAGCGGCAGGAAACTGCCGCTAAAGCGGCAATAATGGGCTTGATAATATGCCCTTGAGAATTCCAATAGAAACCCAGGTTTAGCTGCAGTTTCCTGCCGCTAAAGCGGCAATAATTTTAATGCCGGTCTTGATAATATGCCCCCACAAAGCACAGGAGGATCAGAAGGCAGAGGGACGTTTGGTATGTGGTTTGGAAGAAAGGGGGCGTGGCCGACTGGAGAATATCCCTTTGTCTTCCTAGGAGACGAGAATCCATTTCACAGCAGCATGTAAACCTTAAAATACAGATTAATTAGGTCATTTAGACACTGGTGGACAGTGTGCTGGCCAAGAGGGTTGCGGAGGCCCCTGTGGTGAACTGTCCACCCTTCTGACAGACCCCAGCTGCCGGGATGGGATCTCCGTGCTGCGAAAGATGCCATCGATGGTGGCAGTGCCTCTATTCCTCTATTCCAAAGCTGGAATTTATTTTCTCAATATGGGACGTCAATAGCTCTGAAGCACAGGAAGTTTTCTACATGCACATGGCGGCCACCCTACATTTTCTTTGCCAGTTTTCCCCATGCCTAGCATGGCAGGCATGAGCAGGGAAAACGAGTGACAGCCGCCCCGCCTAAACAGGTTGGGCTGACTGCCACTGTGACCTGACAGCTCTTCGGACAGTGATTAATTCGAGCCGCTGGTTTCCAGTAGTTGGCACAGGCACTTAATTGTCAACACCGGCGCTTATGACACATGGTGTGGATGTCCTTTTGATTTAGAAATGAACACAACAACCGTTTAATTCAATATACATAAAAAAGGTCTCATACCTGCCACCCAAGCCATCCTTACAGCGTTGGGGGTCTGGAATTGTCTGAATTGTCACACTTGTGGGATTGTGATGGTTTGTAGTTGCGTTGCGACTGTCATAGACAGCCCTGGCAGGGGCAACCAGTGGTGCACGCTGCAGTGTCCTTCTAACGAGGCCCCTGGCACTTATATTTTTTACAAATTAAGCACTGCCTTTGGCCACAGGTTTACGCTGGGGTCATCGCATACGTCTCCAGTATAAGCCAAACACTTCCCAAAATCAGTACTGAGTGGGGTAACCATGAGTCTGATGGTTGTGACAGTCATCCCACCCAACAAGCTGTAATACAGGCCCTAAGTCCCGCCCCCTTCCACCCCCCCCCGCGCTTCTGGTCTTTCCGCATTCATCCAGCTGGGGTGTAAGAAGTACAGGCACATTCTTGTCAGTTGTCTGCTCTGCTTCACACTAAAGGAGCGAGACTTTTTTCCTTATAGGCTGCTTTAAAAAATGCCATTCCACTCGAAATCAGTAAACTCTCCTCTTAGACAATCTTTGGAAGCAATTTTAAACTTACCTGTTCTAGATAGCAAGTTCAAAAATCAGTGACAAGTGGCCCCAAAGAGCAGGGTGCCCTAAATACACTCCTTATTTTCTGTGGCTCCCTCACGTTTGTTTAAAAAAGGTTTTAGACAAACTATTTAGTGTCTGATTTTAACCCTATTTAAGGGAGGAGCTTGTCGAGAGGGTGTTGTAGCTTTTCAAAAACGCTTTGCTACTCATTATGAGTATGCAAAGCACGCTGTGGTTGGTCGGGTAAGAAGTTCATCCGTTTGTTGTGCTGCCGGAGTGAGGACGTCTGTAACTCAGCCCAATGGTTCAAACTGTGCAGAAGGTTACAGCTCACAGTTAACTGACCTGAGCTAATTTAGGACCATATGTACTTTTTACTGGTCACAAAATACTTGTTGCGACCAGTATTTTTGAGACCAGTAAATCATTTTAAGAACTGACCTATGTACAAATAAGTGTGATTCCTAAAATTCCATATTTTAGTGTGTCGGAATCCGACCTACTGCATACATATTAATAGGTAGGTCGCAAATTTTGATTCACTATGATTGGAGGCCATCACAGGGTGATTGCTTTGTAATGAACCAAACTTTTCCTTTTTATTGCAGCCACTTTTCCTTAAAGGAAACAGGATTGTATTTAACCTCTTCAGTGCCCATGACGAGATAGTCTCGTCATGGAGCACGGTTGCGTTGTGCCCATGACGAGACTATCTCGTCATGAACCCCACCCACTAGTGCAACGCCCGGCACAGGAGGGGGAAAGGGCGTGGCACTGAAGGGCTTAAAGAAAAGTAATTCTTTTTGTAGAACTTTGTAAACTTTTTTATACTTACAAAGAGGAAGGGGTCCCAAAGGGACGTACCCTTTTGCGAATAAGTTACCACCTCCTTTGAATTGTTGGTAAAATAAATCAGGGGCATATTTATTATAGGTTTTACGATGCCCTGTGCTATGCAAGGTGACGCCGGGCAGCACAAAACCTACAATGAGATTTAGCATTCCATGCAAGGCCACCCTTGTGTTGCTTGCTAAATCTAGTGTAACACAAGTCAGCACAAGTTGCTGCTTTGTGTAACACTGTGTGGTGAGGGAGTTACATAGGTGGAGCGTGGGCGTTCCCATGCATCCACCCAGGTATTCTGACAAATTGCAAGATTTACCACGAGTGGCAGACCTGGGAATGCGTCAGAAGTTTAAGCCTTCCCTAAGAGCCGCAACAGCTCAAAATATCTTGATTTCTTCTTGTTGTTTCCTCTTGCTATGTGTGCTGAATTCTGCAGCACACTTATTGAGAGAAAATGCCTCTGAGGATTGTTTTTGTCCATGAAAATGACCCTTCCGGCAAAAAATACAATCCTGCCCACAACACAGGCATCCGTGCACCATGGAGCAAGGGTACCTGCGTTGGCGCTATGCAGCAGATTGTGTGCCAGCAATGGGAAAAGACAGGAATGCACGGCACAATGTTAAGTACGGTGCATTCCGGCCCTTTCCTTATCACGCAGTGAAGCAAAGTGACTTTCTGCGCTGCACTGCATGATATGTTACTAAATATGCCCATCAATGTTTCGCAACAGGATTTCGGTTGCAAAACATTGATACATTAAATTCCAATTTGGCATTTGAAAAGGATGCCCACAACACGCCTCTTACAGATACCAAATCAGTATCCATTCGGAGTCCCATCTTAGGAGTCGAAAAAACGTTCTGACCATTAAAATGGGATTCGAAAATAAGAAAAAACAGGCGGAACTTTTTCTCCAGTTCGGAGTTTGGGGAAGAGGCAGGTGCTTGGGGTTCACACAAAGAAGGATGACAGAGGAAAGACAGAGCAGCTGCGAAAGCATCCAGGGAACAGGAGCTGCTTAGGGTCTGTCTTCTGGTTTTAGTCCATGGTGTTGCCTGGAATCTGCCACAGCCTGAGCTATTGGCTGGCTGACATAGGTCAAAGGCCGAGCAGGGAGGTATGTGCAGACTTCTTTGAGCCTTCTGTGAATGTCTAACATTGGACATCGTGTGCAGCTGCCCTTCCCACAGTAACAAACATAGGACCCATGAAAAACAGCAGTTTCAGTATTCGTCATATATGGTGTCAGTCGATACCTTTCCCCGCCAGGCGCATGCACCCAACCCGGAAGTGCTTTGCAAGTTTGGGTGTGGCACGGTGACAACACCGCACCATGTGGGCTGCAGCACAGGCAGGCGCCCCCTATGCTTAAAGGCCTGCCCCACGACCACTCTTTCACCTGGTTCCTAAGGGTGTGCTTAAGAGGCACGTCATCACGACGCAAGTTTTGGGAAAGGTTTTGGGGGTGTGTATTGGTTCTGTTGCAAGCAGGAAATCGGCGACCACCTCCCTGCATCAACTTATCCAGCATATTGGGGAACCCAGGCATGACAGACAGAGGGTCAGAGTTTAAAGGTCAAGCGTCTCCCTAATAGAAGTTTAAAGATTGACTGAAAAATCTGTGTGCCATACCATAGGATTGTCCTAGTGAGAACTTGGGGCAATATCCTAACTCTGGGGACATGGCAGGCCTACCAGGGATTGGACTGCAAGATGGACCCTGAGGCGGCCACCAGCCTCACTGGCGGGAGTAAGCGGGCACTCTTTGAGTCCTTCAAAGCCAAGCCGAAGTAACAGCACCTTTTATCTCTGATCGCCTATTTATTAAGAAGTTTCAAAGTGCTGTGTACGTGGAACTCATAAGGTATATAAAGGGTAATACGGCGCGGGCGTGGTGCGCTCCCTTCTCCCATCAGGAACAGCATGATCAAGCGTGTAGGGCTTTTGTGGGGGCATGGCATCTGTGGTACATCTAGGCAGCCCCCCTCAAATGTGCATCATATGTGCTTGGAACTGGTTTGGTGCAAACACCTCATGAGCCATTATGCAAGCACTGGTAGGAGATGGCAGCACGCGTGGCAGGACCCTTGAAGTTACCTTCAAGGGCACAAGAAATTAATGATCAATCAATTCAGGAAGTCAGGGTGGCAAGTGGTGGCAAGTGGAAATGGCACTGCCCAAGGCATAGATCATTGTGTGTAAGATTGCACAACTCAATTTTAGAATCTAGGCATCATATTTTGCAAGCATTAGCATCTGACACTGGAAAATCAGCAGTTTTTTTGTAAAGGTATGCAACAGGCATCAAAAGTTTAAAAGAGGGAAAAAGTCAAAAGGGTGCCATCTAAAGGTACCAAGAAAATATTTGGAAAAAACCAGTGAAAAATAGCACATATAAAAAAAATGAAAGAAGAAATGAATGCTGAGATTGACTCCCCAGCCCTGGAGTAAAAGTCATCCCAGCCTGAATAGGGCGGGACTGGTGCTGGTTACTCTCAGCGAGGACGGGCAATGGTTGATGTGAGCTTAAGGTGTGAGTTAAGGTGACTCCTAGAGACTTGCAGTGGACACCAAAGGAGGGGGCACTATTCAAACCAATATTTCTGTTTTGGATGAATTCAAGGCGAGTAAGTGAATGGCCATCCAGCAGTGGACAGATATATCCTTTATTGTATATCTTGTGGTTTTTATTGATTGCATATTTTAATTAATCAACAATAAAACTTTACTTACTGTACTGAAGCTACCATGCAGATTGAAATTGGTTCCTGAAGTTCAGGGGAAGAAGTAGGCAATGAGAGAAAGATTTGAAACATGGTGAGTATGCGCCTGTATTTAGGGAGTGTTTGAAGATAGATGCAAAACAATTAATGAACCAGGAGGATTAAGTCCATGGTTTAATTATTTGGTACAAAATGAGTCAGGCAGTGCAAATGATGTATTGGAAGGTGTAAGTGTGGGGGCAGTGGAGCTGGAGTGGAGAGGGTGAAAGACAAGATGGTTTTGGAGTATTGGGAGGAGGATGTGAACAATAAGAGAATGGCTAGAAAGAAGTGTTATACAGTTATTTTAATACCTGGAATGCCAAGAGTCTTTATTCTAGTGGGGAAGTGACTAACAAGTCTGAACTGGTGGTGCCTGCGAGTCATTGAAAGCGTGATGGGGTGGAATGGTATTTGAAGGAAGAGGGAAGGCTGAGCTTGGGTTGGGGGCAGCAATGAGGGGCTGGTTTTAGCAGATGCCACCCTTCCTCCTGACGTCATTGATACATGCTGTGGGAGAATGTGGCAAATTCCTTGCTGGAGTGTTGGTATCTTTAGAATTAATCCACGTCTCGGTGATTGCTGTGGAATGTAAAGCAGGAATGTGAGAGTCTGTCACGGGCTTAGTTTTGATACATATCGATCACAAATTCCATAACAGAATGACATTCAGCTGGGTTTGCTGTTTGTCCAGATGAGGAGAGGCGAAGAGGATAGTGTAGATGGGTTGCTGGAGTGAAACTATGGCTGGAAGGAGGACAGGGGAGATGTGGAGAGGAAAGTTGTGAAGAAGTGGGTGTCGAGTAGTCATGGAGGCCGGCAGCGCCAGACTGGGAACCAAAGGCAGCCCAGCTCACTTCGTCTCCTTGCTCTGTTGCTCTCTTTCCATCTATCCATCCTCTCTCTCCTTCTCTTCTCTCTGATCACATTCTCCCTACCTTCACCCTCCCCCCCTCTCTTTCTCTCTCTCTCTCTTGAATCCTCCCCACGCCTGCTGCGATTAACCCCAGGGAAGTGTAGATAGTGGTAAAAGCACTAAGAGTGGCCCTGGGCTTTCAAAACAACATCCAAGGCCTCCGACCCACAGGGGAAATGCCCAGTGGAATAACAGGCCTGTCCAGCCCAGGAGGCATGCAGTTTTGACACCACTGGCGTAATAAAACTTGAGGGGACCCCCTGCAAGGTTCGTAGAGGGTCCCCCTCCGGACTCAATCGGGAGACAGTGTATTGTCCTGAGGGGGCCCCCAGGAGCTTGGGCCCCCCACACCGTGGGGGCTACGGGGGCCTATGTTATTTATTTATTTGATTTTAAATATCTTTATTTGCATTTTCCCCAAAAATATACAGATAACAGTATACATATGTGAAGCAGGGGTCAATTAACTACAACAAGCATGATAGATAATGCCATTCATACTGCTGATACATTATAAATTGAGCCTGATGCAAGTACCACATAACAAGCAAATGACAGTATGTTGTGACCTCCATGCATTACATCGTGTTCAGCTGTCCGAAGAGGCGCACTTTTAAATCCATTGGGGTGGCTAAATATTTATTTTGCCCGCCTTGATGCCGTCGTTTTGTTCATGCGCCCAGACGGTGTTTCGCATGAGTGTCTGTCTGTATCTGGTTTTTCACTTTGGAAATAAAGGATGAGGCAAAATATGATGCAATTTATAATCAAACAATCAAACAGGGCCATCGTCTAAGCGTCACGCCTGGGTCAATGTACGTGGGGTATAAATGCTGCCTTTCCAACACAACTGTGTCAAGTTCGCCATTCTATCGCAGCAAAACCTGATGGGGTAGGTGACTAGACTTCCCCTCCTTTGATGCTCATGCATCCTAAGTATGACCCTCTTCCCCATGTCATGCCTGTTTATCCTGAGCCTTGAGTGTTAGGTGTCTGGGGGTCGGTGTCTGTGTCTCGTTCGCCAGTCGCTTGTGAGGGACTACATCCAACCTCCCCATTCATGTGTGTCAAGTCCACGAGTATGGTATCCCAGAATTGTGCAGTAGGGTATTTGCGTAGCCCGGCTATTTCCTCCCTGTCAATGACGTACTTTCTGCTTGCGCCCAAACTAGAAGTGATTTTTTCCAACTGTTAACGGCAGGGGGGGTCAGTGTGTTTCCATCTCTTGGTAATCAATCTCTTTGCTACTATAAGGCCTAAGTCAATTAATCTGGATGTAACCTTGTGGTTCTTTGATCTGGGGAAAAAGCCTAATATGCATACCTCCCACTTGTGCGATAATGGCCTGCCGGTGCATGTTGCGAGTGCCGTGGTCATTTCTTGACAATATGTATGTAAGGAGGCGCAGGACCAGAGCATGTGGAGGAGATCCGCATCTGTCTGCAGACGGCGGGTCATGCCGAGGTGGTCGTGTGAAAATATTTGTTTAATTTGTCCGGGGAGAGGTGCGCCCTATGTGTGATATATGTCTGTATAAGTCTGACTTTAGAGCTTCTCGGTATGTAAGTGGGGTTAGCTAACACCATGTTCCATTCATGGTCTGTCCACTGTTGTCCCCTGTCCGCTTCCCACTGTAATCGAAGGGCCGTCATGGGTTTCGTTGTGTGAGTGAGTAACGCCTCAGCCAGCCAGTGTAAAATGGGGTATCCGTTACCCATGACATGCAAGTATTGTATCAGGAGATGCATCTCCGGTTCGGAGGTGATGTCACCCCATGTCGTGCGGGGGGCCTATTTTGGCACTGTTTGACACACACAGTAGGCGTGAGTGAAATTGTTTACTAGGGTAGAGAAATTATCGCTGCAGTCGAGAATAATGTCATGCAGTTAGTAAGAAGTGTCTTAAACAAGCCAATTTTTTGGGTGTTGATTTGGTTTGAAAGGCATTGAAGGGGATAGTTCATGTTAATAACTAGTGATTCAGAGTATAAAATAACATAACATGTGCATTTGTAAGGGGGCACGTGCACCACGACCAGTATCTTGGCACGTGCACCACGACCAGTATCTTGGCACTGAAGCTGAACTCGGACAAGACGGAGGTCCTCATCCTCAGCTCCAACCCTTCAGCCTGGGACGACTCCTGGTGGCCGACGGCACTGGGGGCAGCCCCGACACCCACTGACCACGCACGCAACCTGGGAATCATCCTCAACTCAACGCTCTCAATGACCAAGCAAGTCAACGCCGTCTCCTCCTCCTGCTTCAACACCCTCCGCATGCTCCTCAAGATCTACAGATGGACCCCGACAGATACAAGAAAGACAGTCACCCAGGCCCTCGTCAGCAGCAGACTCGACTACGGAAACGCCCTCTACGCGGGAGCCCCGACCAAGCTCATCAAATGACTACAACGCATTCAAAACGCCTCGGCACGACTGATCCTCGATGTACCACGAGACGGCCACATCACCCCCCACTTGAGAAACCTGTGCTGGCTCCCCGTCAACAAGAGGATATCCTTCAAGCTCCTCTTCCACGCACACAAAGCACTCCACAAGACTGGCCCAGCCTACCTCAACAGACGGCTCTCCTTCTACATCCCCAACCGCCAGCTACGCTCCGCCGACCTCTCACTCACCACCATCCCGCGCATCCGAAGAACAACCACCGGCGGGAGATCCTTCTCCCACCTTGCCGCCAAGACATGGAACACCCTCCCACTGAGCCTACGACAGACCCAAGACCTGCTGACCTTCAGGAGGATACTCAAGACCTGGCTGTTCGATCAGTAGCCCCCCCCCCCCAGCGCCTTGAGACCCTCGCGGGTATGTAGTGCGCTTTACAAATGATTGATTGAATAACAGATGTTTATTGTTACCCAACGGTACTCATTTTACCACTCGCAGAAAGGTGAAAGGCTGAGTAGACCAATCAGGATTTGAACCTGTTACCATGAGGTCGAACACTGGCCCCTACAGTGGACGCATTATTCCACTAAGCCACCAGACCAGGAGTATAGTAGGCCTGAGGGTAGATTTGTTTGCAGTAAAGTTAGTTTGGTGAATAGTGCATTCTGCCTTCGGTTCTGTCATCTGCCTCCAGTAGAAAGATGGAAAAGCTGGTAGATAGCAGAAAGGTCCATGATGTCTGAGAGGTTTCTTTGGTCCATGTTTCTGTTGAGATGAAGAGACAGAGATCGTGTTCACGGATAGCATCAGCAACTTCGAAGGCCTTCTCTCTTGGGATTATGCTGTCTCTTGCTTTGGATTATGCTATCTCTTACTTTGAATTATGCTGTCTCTTTGGATAATGCTGTCATGTAAACACTGTTGCCTTGTTATGCATTTATCTAACGCATAGGCTTATGTACGGAGAGAGTAAAGGATGAAGGACAGAGATACGACAAATGCACCCAACCCCTTGTCATAGGGTTCACACTATTTGATCCTTTCACTGCGTACCATGTGCATCAACGTCACACAAATACTAATTATTTCAGAAGCTGTCAAATTACTACAATCTGTAATAAAGATGTCTATTTCAGCACTAACGTATACTCTTAGCTGTCACAAATGCTCTCAAGTGCTTCTAATTCGCTCCATTTGTCTATTCTAATATGTCATTACAGTACTTTTGGAATCTGAAGGATAACTGTTACACATCTTAATAAAGTTTAAGAGTCTATTCTTTCTGCCGCTGTCAACAACATATACAGTAAACTTTGCCTTCTGTTTGCAGCCGAACCAAATGATGCTGCGGTACTGAGCGTCAAAGAAGATCCTTGATGGACTGATACCAACTACACTTGTAACTACTTTACTAAAGGCAGGCGAACAAGGTGGATGTGTAGCCTACAGGGTTTCTTTCCCCTGTACATGAACAGGACTTGTTCTTCACCCAAGGCCTCCTATGTCCTGCAATGGGACCAGGGCCCCTGGGATTTGCTGCACAGATAGAATAGGGCTGTTCGATCACTGGGATATGCGCATGACCGCAAGATCTGGGACAGGTGGATAGATCCATGCACCAGAGTGGGTTGCTTCGACAGATGCATGAGCAGCTATCAGGTGCCGGGCCAGGCTTGGGGTACGCCCGGTGGAAAGCGGGCCATGGGCATGAACTGTTGCATTATCAATTTTTGTGCCGCTAGACGGTCCTTTGTACCTAGAAGGCCAGCCATGGCTCACACTTTAGACATGAGAGGATCTTAGCGTCATAGTCCACAAGTCACTGCTAATCCTGTGCGATGCATCATCAGCAGTCACTGGCTCTACTGCAGCCATTAGTTTTAAGAAAGGAAAAGAACCGCTTCTACATGGTGCTCTTTTCGACACGAGGTCCCTTCGCTTGTCTGTAATAACACGGCCATCGTTTAGTGGCCAATGGAGTGATGGGCAGATGCAAGTCCTTCTAGTTGCAGCACTTAGGTGCAATAGGACGTCCCCACCATATTGAACACATTTGCTGCTGTGATGCGGGAGCCTGATTAAAAACTCACACAGCACAAAGTGATGATGGTGGCACACTTTACTATCTCACGGTGGACGAGAACCCCAAGTCTTGCTCGGGCCTGACCTTCTCTTTGCACAACACTTTAAACCTGTTCATTAACGCGTCGTGTGGGTCTTTGGTCAACTTTATGGCCTTCTCTGATGTACTTACACTTTTATTACAAGAAGCCAGTTTGGCTCACAGCAATGATGTTCGCTGTCAACAACTATTTATTCCCTGTATAGCTCTTCATAGTTGTAGATTTGTCTGTGAGAAACTTCTTAAGTACATTTTTTAGATAAACCTCTTACAAAATTATGCAGTCAATAATATTTCATACTGACACCTCCAGTCC
Source organism: Triturus cristatus (assembly GCF_964204655.1). Lineage (NCBI taxonomy): Eukaryota > Metazoa > Chordata > Amphibia > Caudata > Salamandridae > Triturus > Triturus cristatus. Next base: position 166,536,544 of record NC_140593.1, on the reverse strand, counting down.
TTTCATGTGGTGGTGCCTGGCAGGTTTATATATTAATTAGTGTTTCTTTCCTGTTTATTAACTTCTACTGCAGTTTTCTTTTAGCTAATATTACACTACGGGTGACCAAGCCCTCGTTGCATTCCATTTGGATTTTTTTCCTGGATTTTAATCAAGTTCTCAGTAAAAAGGCATTAGAAAAGGCTGTCATTTTCTGTTTCAAGTGGCATTCCTGTGTACAAATGTTTGTCTCACATACGCCTTAAATTAATTGACTTTAATTTAGTGTAACACAATCTGTTCCAAATTGACTTAGAGGTCTTATAAATCCAGATGACACGAGTCAGTTTCCTCTGTGTTCCTTTCAAAAATGTATTCAGAACCAGGGGCGGTGGGTGAGATTTGAAAGTGGTGGGGCGCAAACGAATGAGCATACAGCACCGTAGCGAGCGAGCGCAGCGAGCGAGCCCGAACCCCAAAAGGGGGGTTTGGGGGGGTTACCCCCCACAAGAAAATTTTGAAAAAAAGAAGAAAAATCGTGCATTTTCAAGCAAATTTGAGAAAGCCGGAAGGTTAATAAAGCAATTGTGAAAGTGCAGTTATTACATTAATAGATGGCATAACATAGGTAGCTGCTTATTCAGTATTACCACAGAGCTTCATACATTCTGTCCTATTATGCTCAGGTGCTGAATTCAGACTATAAGACTCATGGAAATCTCAGCTCTAAGAGTAGAAGAAGTTGCACAGCAGTGTAATGGTTGCCAGGTTCGTTCCGCAGGAGCGTCAGGAACTTGAAGAAAAGTCCACAGTCTTCCCCTACGGCCTTCCGACTCTATTAGACTCTAGAGTAACGAATGGCACGCAAGGGGAAAACTGGGAACAAAACAAGGAAAGGCGGGGGAAGAAAAACAGCCTTACAATATACTGAATATAAAAGAGGCAGCGCAATGCGCTGTTACCGTGATTCTGGTTGAGCTGAACTGAAAGTTGCTATGCAAACAATATCGAAAGAGAAAACCAAATACATGTGAAAGTGAACATGGATGAGGATCGGGACAGAAAAGAACTGGGCAGTGCCAAATAAACTACAACACAATAATGCTTAATTGGCATCACTAAACATACACTTCGGTTAATCAAGAGATGCTATGTACATTGCTGCATTGTACATCAAACAAGAAAAGATGCCTATAGGACAATATTCTCATCATATGAAGTCAAAGGATTTACTTGCAAGTATATACCAGGGAAACTAATATTTGAACACCCATAGAAGAGCAATCATTATATCCAATATGCTCACGGCAACACACCACTGCTATCACCAGTTACAAAGCAACACAGAAGCTACATTTGGCTTGTGTCAAACCATCTGGAAACAAGAGCTGCTGTGTGAAATCACTGCCACACCTGGCTCTAGTAGTACAAGTACAACATGCATTAAAAAAGAAATCAACATTCAATTATTGACCCAAAGCATCAGACGTAGAGTGTGCCAATTTCACATTTTACCTTTTATTAGGAGATTGCTCCCAAAATCCTATCTCCGACCTCTGAGTAGCTCCCAGGTGAACAAAGTCAAACACCAAAGTTTTGGCCCATAATGGCATGTGGCGTATACTACTGCCAATCATTCAATGACGTGATATTGTTATTCATTCATGCCTCAGGTTGCACTCAAACCTTGGGGCGATGCAGTTCCCCCTGAGCCACATTCAACTGCAAATAAACGAAGGAGGGCAAGTAATTATCTACCCAGAAAGACCGCCATTTTATTTAAGTGTTTCCCAAGGTGTGCATTTGAATCAACAAAAAAGGTGATTAAACCATTGACTGTGTGCTGCATGGGACTGGAGTGATGTTTTCCACGCCTTCGATTTATCAACTCTCAAATCTTTTGTAGCCACAGCAGGAAGCACTTTTACTTTCAACCAATATCATTACAGCATCTCCAAACTGCCCTCGGGTTCGCAAGGCTATCTAGCCTCGAAAAAATGGCACGAGACATCGCCGTCAAGTGGGTTCTCGTCACTTGTGACACACTAAAGCAATGTCGGCATTTTAGCCACGGACATTTCGCATTCTGAGATGAGGTTAATGTGAGCTTTATAAACATGGCCTTAGAAACCCATAATGCAACGTGCAAGAGGGACTGTATAAAATGTCATGTGAAAAAGTGAGCAGGCTACAGAATATTCCTTATGCAAACAAATTAAAAGTATCTTCAACATTGGACTCAGTGCCTCATTCTCTGTTTGTTCTACTGTGTGTTATATTGGAGAGCGCTGTGAATTGAATCATTCTGTGCCCCTCTGTCTATGCAAAGTGCAGTCCTACTTCTATATTAGTAGAATGTCCCGGTTTTTGATTTTCAACCTCTAGTCACCCTATGGTTGGGAGAATCCATTTAAATGTATAGGAGACCCCTTCATAAGCTGTTTAGCATTACTTCTGACACAAATACGTCAAGTTTCGTTTGTGGTTTAAATACCGTAATGCATCCCAGTTCATAAATAGCGCATAAACATCCTATTAAACTGTTTCCTTAAAAAAAGTTTTTAATGTTGCTCTAAAAAGAAAGGAGCAAAGTTACTCATCAAGAGCCATCTACCATGGGCACACAGTGGGGGAAAAAACAATAACGCGATGCATAGAAAAAACGAGATAATACTATATTTCCATTTCCTGTGAATTGTCGCTGGCAGTTACCACAAACAAAGCAAAAGGCATTCTCGAGATTAGGAACGATTAATTAGCGAATGGGCCTCGCAGGGCACCGTTTAAAAAAACTCGGCCTCTAAACCAGTTGAGTGCAATGGGGCAACATGCTGGATTTTCCGGCTCCGAGTAGGCCTGTCTTGTTTCTGTGGTAACCTATCTGTCGTCCGCCGTCAGATCTCAGGGTGGAAAGGTTTGACGGAAATTGAAAGTTAGTGCTGGCGAGGGACCAGTGGTCCCTGGCATTTGTGCCGTGATTTTGCGCCCCCGCGACAAGGGCCCGCACCAGCCATTTCCGAAAGGCCTCTGTTAATGAAAGAAGGGAAGAGCGGTGCTTTCCTACCTGTTATTGTTGGACGGGTTGGACCAACCCGTCCAACAATAACAGGTAGGATCACCCCAGCTGCCGCTGCTGCTTCCCTGTCACCCCTGCCGCTGACCCACCACTGCTTTGGCAGCAGCCATGACTGATGTATAGCTCCCCCATCCCTCCTCTGCCTGCATGTAGCAAGCAAAGGCAGATGATTTTGTGGGCCATACATAACATATAATTACAGCAGATAGATAACAGTAAATTCAAGGGACGTTTTTCACCTCCGGGCTCTGAGTGCAAACTGCTACCCATCTATAATTCGATAAATTCAATTCGCGATGAGGTATCACTCAAAGGCACTACGTGAATCACAAAAATAAGGTACACTGAAAACATTAATAAGAAGAGTGAAACTGTGGCAGCTGTCTTCGGAGCTCACGCACACTGAAAGCATGGAAATGTAGGCCAACTGAAACCTTGGAAGCAGAGTCTTCAATGTGCTCAAACTCAAACATTCGAAGCCACGCAAGCTTTGGTGTTGCCCCCTCCCCAAAGCCCCCGCCCCTTCTCCACTACTCAGTCTCTCACCGTATGACATCTCCCCACCACTCTTATCTATCTACGACACAAAAGACTTTAAGTTCACTCTCTGCCAACACCCGTTTCCGCATCCCTCCGCCCTCACTACCCCCTTCATGCCACCCCACCTCCTCTCTCTACCACATAATACCGCTCTTATTTATGCATTTTTTCTTCCCCGCACTCACGGGCCGGGGCTTTTTCTTGGTGCCCATGCTCTCGTAGAAGGCTTTCGCTGCCTGCCAGTCCATCTCTCCCTCGGAGGCGACATGCTTGAGGCCCGGTGCGCTGTCCTTCTGGCCCGGCACCTCCAGGAAGCCGGAGGAGCCGCCGCCTGGGACGGTTGGAGTATGAAATTAAGCGGCCCACAAACTCAAATGGCGGAGAGTCTACATCTTGGGGGTGGAGGTTGGGGGGGGTTGCGAGGGAGGGGGTTCGCGGGGGAGGGGGGTAAATAAAATAATCTTACCTGGTCCGCGCCACCTCGGGTCCGTTGGCGCCTTCAACAGTGCCGCTCGGTGTCTGAGACTGTCTCAGCCAATCCAGAGACGCTGCATTAGCAGCGCCTGCCCTGGATTGGCTAAAGAGCACAGATAGGGCTCGCCCATACCGAGAGACGGGGGCTGCTGCATGAGGCAACCCTCGACCTCTCGGGTCCCCTCCCTCTCAGTACAACTAGTGGCTGGCTGGCTGACAGAGAGTGCGGCGAATGCGCATGCTCGTGCTGGTCATGAAACAAACTCAAGCATGCGCAAATTGCGAGCCGCTGTCAGTCAGTGGGTGAGGTGAAACTGTCACTCAACCTTAGTGCTCGCCCCCCGGCCCCACCCCCTTCATGTCCCGACTCCCGGCCGGTATTGATTTCATTTGAAGCTACCAATTCAAATTCATTGCACACAGCAGCACGCACCGCGTGTGTAGTGGGGCAAGCAGGGCTGGTGGGGCTACGCCCCTACGCCCCAATGGACGCACCGCGGCTGTTCAGAACAGAGATAAGCAGGGACTGAAAAAGACCAGGAAGCTCGGAAGAAAATTAATTTAAATCCCCCGATTAAAAACAAAAGCAGCCCCTCCCTTCAAGCCTTAACCATCTGGTGCTTAGCATATTTGGGGTTGAAATTGGCATTACTGAAATAAGCGGGAGCAATCTTAGGCATAAGGCCCCAAGGAGGTCTTTGGCACAGTAAAGAAGACCATGAGCAGCCTGGACCCTTTGAGAATCAGGGGACACTCCTGTAGGCAACATTCTGGTCAATGTAAGCTTCATCCCTTGTATCAAAGCACACGGAGCATCATGGCAATCACGTGTCAGGACCTAGCCCTGCGCGGACATCCTTGTGTGAACGCGGAGTGCTCGTGCATGTAAGGTGTATGTATGGTAGTACGACTCCATGTTGAGGCTGATGTCAATAACATTTGAATCACAGCGCTATCACAAGACATAAAGTCCTCAGATACAAGAGACATGTTTTTTGTACTATCCACCAGCTGCGATCGCTGCAGGTAAGAGCGGTGAGGCTGGCTGGGGGGGCTTTCGAGAAACGACCACAAGGGAAATGTAGTTATTTATTTAATTTTCCCAGCTAGCCCCAACGCTCTGACCTGCAGCGGCCGCAGCTGCTATCCACGCTCATACCACAAGCCTGCACATGGATCCCAACTGCAAGTTGGGAAAAGCTTGGGAAAAGCTCACCACACGTAGTGTTTACCGGGTGCGATAAAGTCTGCACTGCTGCCATTTTGTTACATATATACCTAAATACATAATCCATAGTCATATTTTGGCAAGTCAAACCTGCAGAAATTTACCGGGTGGAAAGGCCCTGTAAATACCGGGACATGCAGATTTTAGAGCAGTAAGCACATAAATGTGCCCACTATGCCCACATTTTATGGCCAAAAGTCAGTATGTGTTATTTATTTACCACAGAATACCAATTTCGAATTCTACTGTGTCGGATTACCAGGTGCAATAAGTACAGGATATGGCACACCTGGATAAAGGGTGATGCCCCGAGAAGCCGGTTCCCAGTACATTATCCCAGGGGGGCTTTTGACAGAGGTCTTAAACGTTTTCCATGCTCAGTCCTTTTTGCTTAAATATTTTGCTCAAGGCCAATTGCATATATTCTATTGTTGATGTCCACTTTAAGTAAATCATTAAAAAAAATTCAATAAAAACAAATGGAACCAAATGGCATAATATTTTCTCACAATTATTATGCAAGATGTTAAACATAACATGCCAGAAAAACCTGCAGTGGTGCCTGAGGGGGTTTCTCTCACAATGTAGAGGCAGAAACTAATATTCCCTAGACTCTTGCAATTTACCTAAATAAGTAAGCGCTGAGTAAAACACTGCACCTAGGACACATATTGCATATGAGGTCGGAGGAGGGCACCTCGAAGGAAGGGTGCACTAACCATGGTTTGTGTTGTTTTTTCTTATAATAAATCAAATGCAAAAAATCAAATTTTAAAATAGTAAGCATGCTAAAGCGGCTAAGAGACTTCAGAGTTGCCTTCAAGAAATTCTGCCAATAGCTTCTGCCTATTAATAACTTTTACTGTCCCACATTATCATATTTACTGTTCCACACACTTCCACGGTCTTCAATACTCTTTTTTAAAAGTACATTTCCAAGAACATTCCCAAAACACAATTGATTTTCAGAGTCACTTACCAAGAGAATGAAGAAACGTCAATGTTTCTTCTTTCCTAAGCTGTGGGACCCCTCAGAAAGACGCTGACCCCCCCTCCCCATCCTCCACCCCCGTTCACCGCACTTCACCAAAGTAGGAAGACATTGGGCCAGAGACACAATCATTTTATTGTTACTTACATTTGTAGAACTCCTGCCTTACTCTTGAGTCTCAGGAGGAAGCCAGCATTGCTCCTACTTTACTCCTTGATTTCAGGAGTAAGCCAGGAGTAGTACTAACGTAGGCCACAGCCACACAAAGCAACATCTTTGTGGCTCGGGCACTTTGAGTTTGTGTAACTTACACCTGTAGTACACCAAGTTACTCCTGAATTCCAAGAGTAAGTCTTGCATACTAGAAGCGTAAGTCAGAGCAGAATCTTGACAGAACGGTCCTGAATCTTCTTAGAACCCCTGCTCACTGTCTTTGTGTGTCATGGGCCTGTGACAAACACCATCTTACAACACAAAGGAAGAGCAGCCTACAGGCTCAAGAATGACACACTTCCACCACCCCGAGCGACAGCTACACGTGGTTTTAGATACTCCCACAGACAGGAAACACTTCCACAAACAGAGCAGGGGCCTTCCAAGGAGCCATGGCTTCCAGCGCCTCCTCACACAAGGAGACAGGAGTGCGGCTGCTGTGTGTTCATGCGTCCCTAAGTCTACAGCTCGCAGAGGGAGGGCAGCCGTTTTCCTTTCATTCCACGCCAAAGCCCTCTGAAGGGCGAGGCTTCAAACAAGCAGGGCCCTCTCTTCAAGCCGCTGGCGCTATTAATGCTCTCCAAATCCAGACAATGCCTGCCAAGTAATGAGAGAACACAAAACAGCGACAGACCTCAGTTCAACAGAGGGTCCCCTGGTGTTTAACTCAAGGAAGGAGAGAGAAGGGGTTTATTAGTACCACTTGATGCACGTGGCTAATCGACACACTCTGATAGGCTTAGCGTCCCAGGTGCCCACACACTTATATAGGTCCGGCTGCCCGTGTGCCCCACAAATTCAGATAAGCTCATCTGCCTGGGTGACCACTGTTAGACCTGGCATCCTTAGGGTTGTCTACACCCACTCTTTTTGCTTTTGGCCGCCACGTTTTGCTGAATCTTTTTGTCGGCCTTAGGACTCTCAGCACTTTACCACTGCTAATCAGTGCTAAAGTGCATGTGCTTCTTCCAGAAACATGTGTGTAATTGGTGTATACCTGATTGACATTTTTTTATTTACTTGTAAGTCCCATGTAAAGTGGTATACCATATACCCAGAGCCTGTAAGTTAAATGCTACTAGGGGGCTGCAGCACTCATTGTGCCACCCAAAGAAGTAGACTTGCAAACCTGTCTCAGGCCTGCCACTGCAAGGTCTGTGTGTTCAGTTTACTGCTGCTTAGACTTGGCTTTAAAAACTACTTGCCAAGCCTTAAACGCCCCTTTTATTACAAATAAGTCCCCCCTAAGGTAGACCCTAGGTAGCCCTAAAGGCAGGGTACTATGTAACTAAAAGGTACGACATGTAGTTTTATGTTTTGCATGTCCTGATAGTGACAAACAGCCTATGTCGTCTTTAACTACTGTGAGACCTACTCTTCTCATAGGTAAGCATTGGGAATTCCTTAATACACTTTTAAGCTGTAATTCCTGACCAGAGAGGAGCAGCTTTTTCATGTTTCATATGTTTGGAATGGTATTGACAAATTCTACTACTAGTGAAGTTGGATTTAACATTACTATTTTAGAAATGCCACTTTTCGAAAGTGAACATTTCTCTGCACTTACTGCTCTGTGTGCCTGACAGCCTGTCTCCAAAATATGTTCGGGGTAGGTGATAGCTACACGTTATGCATTCCCTCTAGGCAGTGACAGAACAGGAAGGATAGGTGTGTCTGAGTACCCATCTACATACATCTGCATTCTCATGGCCTGGCCTTGGCAGGATGGGAGGGCGGGACTAACACTTCACTTGAAAAGGTAGTGTCTTGTCCCCACACAAAGGGCTGATTTACCCACCATAGCCTGGCCTCCAGGACTGGGATGAAAAGGGAACCTGTGCACTTCAAAGAGCTGCTTTGAACTCACCCCTACATCAAAGGCACTTTTAGGTACAAGTTCTGGGTCTCGGACCCCTTATACTCAGACACTTCTGGATCTTGAACTGAAACTCTGTCAGAAGGACTGCTGTGCTGCTTAAAGGACTCATCTGAGGATTGCAGATGTGGAAGGTCTGCTTTTCTCTTGTGTTGCCCTGCTGTCTGCTGCTCTCTGACTCTGCTGAAGAAGAGCTGGACTTCCCTCCAAGTAATCTCCAAGGACTGGTTGGCTTGCCTACTTTTGCTAGAGACTCGGGGAAATCAAAGTCTCAACTGCCTAGCTCACAGGAAGTGGCCCAGATACATGCAACATGTATTTCGACGCATCTCCTGTCTGTGTATAACAGAACCGGCGCATTGACCCGGTTGCAGGAGTAAAATCGGGGCATCGCATTGGAACCAATCCAGAGATTTACGCATTGGACAGTGTATTGCCACTGCTGCAGCTTGATGAGATCAATGCATCTCCTCGACTGAATGGCAGAAATCAGCACATCGATCAATACCTCTGGCACCCATCTTCGGAACTGACGCATTGCCTTCACTGCATGGAGAACATCAATGCATCTTGATGCTTTCGACCAGGAAAGGTACTTTGTTCACTGGGGCCTGCTTGGGTCCTGTAGTCGGCCTGCTCTTCCATGAGATCAGCCCGGACTTTGACTCTGCCCCGTTCCGGCGTGACCTAAAGTAACCTTTTTAGTGCTACTTGCTTCTAATCACTTTATTGTATATATTGTTCCAGAATTCAGTATCTCAGCTTCTATACATTGAAATATTGTCATTTTGGTTTGGTTTTGTCTATAATATAAGAATCCATTTTTATAAACCTGTGTGGAGTCTTTTTGTGATGTATTCATTGCGTTACTGTGTGTGTGTTGCACAAATACTTTACATATTGCCTCTTTAGATAGGCCTGACTGCTCCGTGCCCAGTCACCAGAGGGTGAGCACAGGTTATCCTTTAGTGTGTATCTAGCTTACCCTGACTAGAATTGTGGCTTCTGCCTGGACAGGATGCATACCGTTGTCAATCAGAAACACAATTTTTAACACACACACACACTCTGATAGGCTGAGCTGCCCGGGTGTCCAACACTCAGTAAGGCTCAGCTGCCCGCATGGCCACATACGTTGAGATAGACTCTGGTGCCCGGGTGCCCAGAGAGATCTGATAAATGAGGCACAAGCCGGCAACAGAAACAGTTTCATATCCTTGAAACAGTCAACTCACAGTGGAAACTTTCTGCAAATGTGTATCTTAGCGAATATTTCACAAATGGAAAGGGCATTTACGAACCACCTCTGGAGTTCTGTTCCACAATCTTCGATTGGGCATTTACGCACATGGGTACACAGAGTGTGCTGGAATGAACCAACGACAGAGAACCACGAGTTCGGGAAGTGGGGTGCTTGTAGGAAACATGAAGTAAACAGAAAACAGCCCACATATGCCATACAAGCGGCTCTATTTGAGCCCACAATTGCGGGCAGTCACCCAACATACCACAGGTCACAAACTCAACATATCTTACAAATGCATCGTACTAGCTGGAACAAGGCACATAGATTTAACACAGCTCAGACGTGTAACGTACACAGCAACAACATACGTTTTAACACAGCTCAGACATGTAACGTACACAGCAACAACATACGATGTCCACCTGTTAGTTAACGGCAGTTTACCAACTTAAATGATGAAAAAGTAATTAATTGCTAAAGTCTTAACTCCCAGGCACTAATTCAGACACCCACCACTCAATGAATGAGACCATCCCAAACAGACAACAGAGTTGTGCGTCAGCAACCACAAGAGGTCCAGGGGGGAGTCACAGCTCTTTGTCTCTCGGTCTGTGTGATCCTAGGAATGGCCCTTTGCTGCTGGGGCGTTAGCCTTTGCCTCCACGCACGTGGATAAGGGGAAACAGCCTTTACCACAAAGCATTTTCTATGCGTTACGTTTACAATGGTACACTTACCTCGTAAACGTCGTCACAACGCGTATTGCTTCAACGACCGTCTTTACCACGCAAGCAACGTCATCACGGAACAACGTCTTCATCAACCAAAAAAATGTGTCAGTCCTTTTTTAGTGTCGGCGAAGAGCTAAGAAAAAGGCAAAAAAAAGAAGAAAGGGGGCTTGGGGAGGCGTCTCCCCCCCAAAAAAGAAAAAGCGGGGTAAAGGAAAAATCGAGGTAAAGGCAATGCGTAGAAAAAACATTCCGTTGTAACGCATGTGTTGCAACGGAATGCGGAATGCGTAGAAACGACATATATTCGTGGATAAGGAACCACTGCAGCATTCTCCCCAAAGCAGCCTGAACCTTCACTAGACCTGCAGAGACTATCTCCTGTTTGTGGAAATATCAATCACTGCCTGCTGTTGCACAAGGCCCTTGCACTATAGTGCCTTGACACCCCCATCTCCCCTCTAGCATGGAAGGTGACGCACCCATACTGAACTAAGTTGAATTCCCCCCTGCTCTTCTTTCCCCTGGACCTCACGTCAAACAAGCTTGGCTTTCTTTCATCACCAACAAACATTGGGCGAATATAGATCAATCCACCAAGGGGCTGTTTGCATCCGTGTCGGGGGACTTGTGAACTTCTGCACAAAAGTGAGTTGTGTCTCCGCATGGCTTCCTTCGGTTTGTTTTCTTACTCGTGTTTTCAGCTCTTGCTCGATTGGGAAGATTCTCTGGTTGGCTCATTCAAGAGAATCCCGTTTTTTTCAATTTTTGTTTATAAAGAACTTTGAACTAAAACACTAAAGAAATACCTTGAATGGTGAACTTCCTGCACCCCATATCAAAGAGTCTGACTACTGGGCTCACTGTCTTTTGGAAAAAATCTCATAAAATTCAGCGCCTTCAGTTTTGGAAACCATTCTGCTTTATTGGAACTCTAAATACAAACAGTGAGCGCGAGGGCCTTCCACAATGGCGGAAATCAATCGTTAAGTGAGGTGCCAAGCAGACTCCAGGTTCACATTTTTTAATTCTAAAAAGTGAAAGGCAGAGCAGCCAATGGGATTGCAGTAGTCCCAGTCCGGGCTCAGGGAGTGGAGGGGATGAGTTATGGAGACACCAACCAGATCACCTGTCGTGGTCACCATACTTCAGAACCTTCAAATCGGGAAGTCGTAATTTAAACACAATCCAAACTTTGGAAGTTTATGCCTTGTTGGCTCAAATCTAGGGGCGTTTCTTTTTATTTATCTAGATAAACGAATCCATTGGGATCCGAGATTGTAAGAACATTGGTGGATGCTAGCACAGGGATGGGTGCCAAACCCGGTTAAGATGCTGCCACTGTGGCTGCCAGGTGCTAACATCAGGGCAGATGCTCATGCTGGAGGAGGATGCTAATACTGGGGCCAGATGCTAATTCAGGCGTCACATGCTAACAATGGGGCCTGATGCTAACACTGAGAACAGATGCTAACGCCATGGGCAGATGCTAATGCTGGAGGAAGATGCTAATGCTGAGGCCAGATGCTAACAGTGAGACCAGATGCTAACAATGGGGCCTGATGCTGCCACTGTGGCTGCCAGGTGCTAACATCAGGGCAGATGCTCATGCTGGAGGAGGATGCTAATACTGGGGCCAGATGCTAATTCAGGCGTCAGATGCTAACAATGGGGCCTGATGCTAACACTGAGAACAGATGCTAACGCCATGGGCAGATGCTAATGCTGGAGGAAGATGCTAATGCTGAGGCCAGATGCTAACAGTGGGACCAGATGCTAACAATGGTACCTGATGCTAACACTGGAACCAGGTGCTAACACTGACACCAGATGCTAACGTCAGGGCAGATGCTAATGCTGAAGGAGGATGCTAATGCTGAGACCAGATGCTAACACTGGGACCAGATCCTAACAATGGGGCCTGATGCTAACACTGGGACCAGATGCTAATGTCAGGGCAGAAGTTAATGTTGTAGGAGGGTGCTAACGCTGGGCCCAAATGCTAATTCTGGCATCAGATGCTAACCATGGGAGCTGATGCGAACACTGTGACCAGATGCTAACGTAAGGGCAGATGCTAATGCTGGAGGAGGGTGCTAATGCGGGTGCTAGATGCTAATTCTGGCGTTAGATGCTAACAATGGGGCCTGATGTTGCCACTGTGGCTGCCAGATGCTAACACCATGGACAGATGCTAATGCTGGAGGAGGACGACACTAATGCTGGTGCTAGATGCTAATTCTGGTGTCAGATGCTAATAATGGGGCCTGACGCGAACGCCATGGCAGGATGATAATCATGGACTTAGGTGTTAACACTAGAGCCAGATGCAATTGCCGGGCCAGATTCTAATGCTGGGGCCAGATGCTAACGACCGAGCAAATGCTAATGCTAGGGCCAGATGCTAATGTTGGTGTCAGATGCTAACAATGGGGCCCAATGTTAACACTGGGGACAGATGCTATCACTGATGCTGGATGCTAACAACAGACTTAAGTGTTAATTAATACTAGGGCCATATACTAGTGCCAGGGCCAGATGCTATTTAAGATGCTAATGTCCATGCCAGACGCTAATGCCAGGGCCAGATTCTAATGCCAGGTCCGTATACTAATGTCTGGGCCAGATACAAATGCTGGGGACAGATTATAACACCAGGGCCAGATAATAATGTGAGGGATAGATGCTAACAAAAGACTTCGGTGTCAACACTAGCCCGCTTAGTGAGTCTAGGTGCTAAGGCCAGTGCCAGATGCTAATTTTGGGGCCAAATGCAAACGCTGGTTTTTAAAAGATAATTCCTGGTCCAGAAAACAGCACCACGGGCAGATGCTAACGCAGGGGCTAAATCCTAATGTCATGGCCAGATGTTAACATTGGAGCTAGATGTTAAAGGCAGACCAGATGCTAACACTGTGGTCGGACGCCAATGTTATGGCCTTATGCTCAAGGCAGGGAGAGATGGTAATGCCTGATGCTAAAAAAAGAGCAGAGCTAGATGCTATCACTGAGGCCAGATTCTAACACCGTGGCCAGATGCTATCACTAAGGGCAGATTGCTACACCGTGGCCAGATGCTAGAGCCAGATTCTAACACCGTGGCCAGATGCTATCACTGAGGCCAGATACTAACACCGTGGTCAAATGCTATCACAGAGGCCAGATTCTCACACCGTGGCCAGATGCTAGAGCCAGATTCTAACACTGTGACCAGATTCCATCACTGAGGCCAGATACTAACACCATGGCCAGATGCTAGAGCCAGATTCTCACACTGTGGCCAGATGCTATCACTGAGGCCAGATACTAGCAATGTGGCTAGATGCTAGAGCCAGATTCTAACACTGTGGCCGGATGCTGGATCCAAATTCTAACACTGTAGCCAGATGCTAAAGCCAGGCTAAGTTGCTAGCATTTTGAGATTATGTTTATGCAAGGATAAGATTCTAACACCGTGGTCAGATGCTAACACTGAGGCCAGATTCTTACACCATGGCCAGATGCTAGAGCCACATTCTAACACTGTGGACAGATGCTATCACTGAGGCCAGATACTAGCAATGTGGCTAGATGCTAGAGCCAGATTCTAACACCGTGGCCAGATGCTATAGCCAAGCCCAGATACTAACACTGTGGCCAGATGCTAGAGCCAGATTCTAACACTGTGGCCATATGCTAGAGCAAGATTCCAACACTGTGGCCTGATGCTAGAGCCAGATACTAACACTGTGGCCGGATGCTGGAGCCAGATACTAACACTGTAGCCGGATGCTGGAGCCACATTCTAACACTGTAGTCAGATGCTAAAGCCAGGCTAAATTGCTAGCATTTTGAGATGATGTTTATGCAAGGATAAGATTCTAACACCGTGGTCAGATGCTATCACGGAGGCCAGATTCTTACACAGTGACCAGATTCATACACCGTGGCTAGATGCTAGAGCCAGATTCTAACACTGTGGCCAGGTGCTATAACCTGGCCTAGGTACTAACACCATGGGCAGATGCAAGAGCCAGATTCTAACACTCTGACCAGATGCTAGAGCCAGATTCTAAAACTGCGGCTGGAAGCTGGATCCAGATTCTAACACTGTGGTCAGATGCTAGAGCCAGATACTAACACTGTGGCCGGATGCTGGAGCCAGATCCTAACACTGTGGCTGGATGCTGGAGCCAGATACTAACACTATGGCCGGATGCTGGAGCCAAATTCTAACACTGTAGCCAGATGCTAAAGCCAGGCTAAATTGCTAGCATTTTGAGATGATGTTTATGCAAGGATAAGATTCTAACACTGTGGTCAGATGCTATCACCAAGGTCAGATTCTTACACCGTGGCCAGATGCTAGAGCCAGATTCTAACACCATATCCAGATGCTATCACTGAGGCCAGATACTTACACCGTGGTCAGATGCTATCACTGAAGCCAGATTCTTACAGTGTGGTTAGATGCTAGAACCAGATTCTAACACCATGGCCAGATGCTATAACCAGGCCCAGATACTAACACCGTGGACAGATGCTAGAGCTAGATTATAACACTGTGGTCAGATGCTAGACCGATATACTAGAAGTGTGGCTCACTGGTTAGAGTAGGCAGACCTGGAAGCAGAGGTCAGCCCGGGACCAGGGTTCAATTCCCGGCTCGGCTGGGTCTTGAGTCCATAAAATTGTCCATGGACTCGATAATTCTCGCTCCAGTGCATACTCGATTCATGGGTTCACACTCTGCGACTCTGGGCAATTGCTTGATTAATCTCCACAATGGCCCCCCGCGGCGGGATGCCTGGCTTTCACCTTGTGGATGCCCTGCTGGGTTATCTCACAGGGGAATACCAGGACGGGTTCCCTAAGCAAGCGATTAGAGACCGGTTGGTGATTTGCGCTATATAAATATCTGCACATTTACATTTACATTTACTAACACTGTGGCCGGATGCTGGAGCCAGATTCTAACACTGTGGCCAGATGCTAAAGCCAGGCTAAATTGCTAGCATTTTGAGATTATGTTTATGCAAGGATAAGATTCTAACACCGTGGTCAGATGCTATCACCGAGGCCAGATTCTTACACCGTGGTCAGATGCTATCACTGAGGCCAGATTCTTACACCGTGGTGAGATGCTAGAGCCAGATTCTAACACTGTGACCAGATGCTATCACTAAGGCCAGATACTAGCAATGTGGCTAGATGCTAGAGCCAGTGTCTAACACCGTGGCTAGATGCTATAACCAAGCCCAGATACTAATACCGTGGCCAGATGCTAGAGCCAGATTATAACACTGTGGCCAGATGCTAGAGCCAGATTATAACACTGTGGCCTGATGCTAGAGCCAGATACTAACACTGTGGCCGGATGCTGGAGTCAGATACTAACACTGTGGCCGGATGCTGGAGCCAAATTCTAACACTGTGGCCTGATGTTAGAGCCAGATAGTAACACTATGGCCGGATGCTGGAGCTAAATTCTAACACTGTAGCCAGATGCTAAAGCCAGGCTCAGTTGCTAGCATTTTGAGATGATGTTTATGCCAGGGTAAGATTCTAACACCGTGGTCAGATGCTGTCACTGAGGCCAAAGTCTAACACCGTGGCCAGATGCTAGAGCCAGATTCTAACACTGTGGCCAGATGCTAGAGCCAGATTCTAACACCGTGGGCAGATGCTATCACTGAGGCCAGATATTAACACTGTGGCCAGATGCTATGGCCAGGCTTAGTTGCTAGCACTGGGAGACGGTGCTTTTGCCAGGGTAAGATTCTAACACTGTGGCCAGAAGCTAACATTGGGGCAAGATTCCACCGTTGTGGCCAGATTAAAAACTGTGCCCGTTACCAGTCTCTGCACTCTAGGTCTCATTATCTTATATTACCTAAACCTGTTGCCGTGTTTGAAGACGGAGGAGCGTGCCTTTTAGTCTGCACTGGGCGTTGCAGGGCCATCTATTGAGAACCCTTCACTACACGTGTTATTGCACCTAGCAGGTAGAGCCGCAGATAACCTCTGCCCCCGCGCTGAGGTAAACACAAAGCAGCTTGAGGCCAGACAGGGCCAGAGGCAGGGCGTGCACCGGTCTGAGGCCTCTGTGCACTTACCAGTGTTTGATCCCATTGTCTCCACTGGAAGAGCAGCCGGGCCCAGGGGCTCCTCAAACAACCCCGCCGTCAACAGCGACACGGCGGAGCCTCGGACCACCCATGCCGTGCCGAGCTCGGACGGGAAAGGGACTTACGCTACAACAGTACTACGACTGACCCATGACCCATGAGAGCTGTGGCATCTCACAGCGAAGACCACATGTGGCGTGTCTCACCTCCTGCACCGCTGGTGCATTCGTATGGGATTGTTTCCTGTGCAAGTTTGTCCGTGTGTCAGTGTTTTGTGTGTGTAAGCATATGATCAGTGTTCCTGTGTGTGAGTATATGATCAGTGTTTCTCTGTGCAGGCATATGATCAGTGTTTCTACATGTAAACATATGATCAGTGTTGCTGTGTGACAGCATATGATCAATGTTTGTGTGTAAGCATATGATCAGTGTTTCTGCATGTAAACATATGATCAGTGTTGCTGTATGTACACATATGATCAGTGCTTCTGTGTTTAAGCAGATGATCAGCGTTGCTGTGTGTTGAAGCATGTGAACTTGTCTGTGTTTTCTGTGCATGCATTTCAGTGTTTTCTGTGTGTATTTAAACTGTCTGTTTATTTCTTGTATTCACTTAAGACGTTTTGTATAGCGCTTTTATTATACAAAGTAAGTGACAGGGCGCTTTCCCGACAACTGGTCAGAGGTTACATGGGGCATATAAACACAAAGAACAGTACAGCTCTATGGTTGAAGACCCTGGCGATAGTATAGGTAACCATATATCAGATATGTAAAGTTTAAACAAATAGCATTTAAGGGGTGCTCTTTAGCAGTAACGCTTCGGTCCAGCTGGTGGGAAGAGGCGAGACCGGGGCAGGTGTTTTTTCGTTCTTTTCGAAGGAGACGTGTTTAGTCCTGACATTAACAGAAAGAGTTCCTTTGGGACATCCCCAGTGAACGGCTGCTTCAATGTTTCAGATTTTTTAAATGATGGGTTTTGAAGGAAGAGGCCCCCCTCCGTTGCTCTTCTCCACCAGACATGTCTGATAATCTGGGGGGGCTTCTTACCTTGACAGGGAGTCCGGTCAGTGGATCAGGATACGGGCGCTGCTGTCAAATGTTTCCAGACACAAGTCTCGCTGCTACATGTTCCCACGTGTGTATTTAAGGTCCGTATTAGATAGTAAGCCTGGGCAAAGCACTACGCTACGCTCGCGTAGTTTGCGAAGTTTGCGCTACTTCGCACTACTTGAATTGCACGTAGCACAGTGCGAACACGCGTAGCGTAGTGTTGCGTAGTGCAGCGGTCATTTTTTGCTTGCTCGCAGTCCTCAACGTCAAGTTGGCGACCGCGAGCAAGCAAAATGACATCCCGGCGAGACTTTTTCCTCGTTCGCGATCAGCAACATCAAGTTGGCGATTGCGAGCGTGGAAAATGAACCTCCCGGGGAGATTCTCAACGCGAGGAGGTCAGGTTTCTCATTGCGAGTGGTCGCGTATGCTCGCGACCGCTCGCGATGAGAAACTACCAGTCCTCGTTGAGAAAGCTGCTGCTCGAGTAAAAATCTACTCGAGCGGCAGAAAACTACAGCTCACACTGTGCAAGATGCCGTTTTCAATGATTGCACAGTGCCGGTTGCTTGTCCGCACTGTGCAATCATTGAAAACAACATCTTGCACAGTGCGAACAGGGTACTACGCAGTTCGCGAAGTGCTACGCGTAGCTCACGTAGTGCGAAGTGCACTTTGCGTAGCTTCGCGTAGTGCTACTTCGCGAACTACGCCCAGGGTTATTAGATAGTATGTGCGCACACCCGTTAATAGAACAAAAGTGTGCACATGGCAGTGCTTTCTGTGTATAAAATAATAAACGTGCACGCGGGACTGCGTCGTGCGTTAACACGAGTGTGTCAGTGTGTTGTGTGTATAAAACAATTTGATTCTGTGGGCATCAGTTTTTTCTGTCTACAAATGGATATGGTGTCAGTTTTTCTGTATTTACCGGTGGATAGGCGCCTTTTTCTGTGCAACTCATCTGCGTGGTTAATGCTTCCTACGTATAAGTGTATTTATGCGTCACTTTCCTCTTTATGTATCCATTTATGATTCAGCTATGTGCAAGCACGATCGTGCATTCTTTTTTGTGCCTAAACCGTTGTAATTTATCAGGGATTTCTTTACATCACAGCACACAAAGTGGAACTAAGTGTAATTTATCACCATAACCGATCCATAGATCCCCTCAAAGCCCATCTACAAGGCTGTAGCTCCAGATCAAACACTTTGTATTAGTCAAGTGTTTTCTGCCTGGGTTGTGTGTGGAAATGTGTTTTCTTGTGTGAGTTTGTGGGCAGGTAACTTGTCCTCGGTGTGTGGGTGAATGCGCCTGTTTGTGTGGCCGCCTTTCACGGTGTTGGATGGAGCAGAGGGTGTGTTTTATTGAGGGGTCAGTGTACATGGATGGGGGACAGAAAGGCAGCGACAGCCCAGCCCACCCTGTATTGCTGTCTGTTGCCGCTTTGCTTTATGCAGGCCAGGCGCTGTTCGCACTGCGCAGGGTTTTTTTTGTGCTCAAAGATAATACGTTACAGAAGCCGTCCTGGTCACGGGTTTGGCTCGCGAGCGCGGTCCACGTGCTATATATAGACAGGGCTGGCAGGTGTATGCAAAGCAGGTCTCCCCATATAATCATCTCCAGAGGCCTTCCCAGAAGCCCTTGCTGTTTCTAGGACACAAACATGCACGAGCATGGATTTCCAATCCAAAGTCACTCCGCGGCACCCTGCACTGATCTATGTTTATTTCTCAAAAATAACCCAAGAGAAACAAAAAAGCGCCTGGTGGCACTTCCCGTGCAAAGGCACTACCCCGTCACACAGCCGAGGAGGCTCAGCGAGCTGATGCTCGGCGCTCTAGGCATTCCAGGTAAAACCACTGCTACTCCGCTGTGCACAAAACCTTTACAGTTATACTTTCAATAAAACTGCAAAAATGACTCAAAAGTTTGCGTCGGAAAAATGCAATCCATTCAAGCAATATCTAACTAACGCCGCCTGGAAGCAGAAGGGGGGGGGGCGGAGGGGGAGTCGGAGTCGGGTCCGTGCCAGGAGCAACCATCGGAATGCCAGTGAGGGGGAAGGGGTGGTCCATTCCCTGTGCTTGGCCTCGTGCCCACACGCCCCAGACACTGGACTGTAGGGACCGTGGGAGAATTCGCACTGCCTCCAAGAGGTTGGTACAGTTCTGTTAAAAAACAAGCATTGGCATTGCCAATAGGTCACGCCTATGCAAGATGTGTAGCTTTGTTTAAGATTTTTTTTTAGTTATGTGGTATGGTATGGTATAGTCTACATATGGTATGCTATGATCCGTTAATGTGTGCTATGGTATGGCTTGTCATTGTACATTATGGTTTGGTATGCTATGGCATGTCCCATCATTGTACGGTGCGGTTTGATATGGTCTGGCCTGCTATTGTATAGTATGGCACGGTATGACATTTATGGAAGGACTTGCATTGTGTTTTGAAGATATTATTGTCATGCTGCTTAGAACTGGTCGTCGGGACAAATGGAACTGCTTCCAAAATATAAGTATCTAAACTTGGGCAGATGTAACAAATCTTTCATATGAGGAAAAACGCAAAGCAAAACGCTTAAGTGCGGCTAGAAAGGAACATACAATAAAACAAACACAAGGGTTCCATCTTTTACTAATTAAACATTATATCCTATGTGGGCTTGTAAAGTAAAGTTTGGTCTCGTCTGCAAAAGTAGAAGGCGAGTCCAGGAGTGAACAGGAATGTTAGATAAATGTGCACACAGGCAGCTGTTTGTTTTGGGGTTAAACAATCGTAAAAGTGCAACAAGTGGACATTGTAGGAATGAAAATAAAAGGTAATAAAAGTTGCTTATAAGAGTTAGTGCCTTTGAAAATGTGGTTTAGCAATATTGTACATTAGCTGTTTTAGGAATGCGTTATTCTCCGTACAGGAAGGAAAGTTGTGTCGGCTCTGCGTATCTGTGTAATAAACTGTGGCAAACAGGTGGAAGGGAGTTTTAAAGCTCAGGCAGTTGATTACCTGCAGTGCTTTAGTGTGGGTGTTGAATCTAAAGAAGGAACCCAAAATCCTCCGACAGCTTTCTGGAAGCGAGACTGTAAACATGAAACCAGCTGCTGCTGACCAATAAAAAGAAAAGAAATGAGAGTGATGATGAAGACAACCAATTGCAAGTAACGGGCGGGCCCGAAGCACTGTTTAAGATTTTTTGTTTTAGATAACAAAAGGTCTCGCCTGTGACTGCACATGCTCTCTCAGGCAAGACCTAACAGTACTCAGGGAGTCAACAAATTGAAAGGGGAGGGGCACTGACAGAAAGGGGCGGAGTCATGAAGGGTAGAGTCAGGAAGGTGCAATAAGGAGAAGCAGAGTCAAGGGCAGTATGTACATGATTTGCAAGTAAGTATGCATTATTTCTAAAACCCCTGCACCAAACCTATAGATGGCAAGGAAAATGCTATAGCAAAGATGCTCTGGGTTACCTCAGTGTTCACAACAAGATGGTTATATTGTATATAATTTAAAAGGTGAATGCACCTGCTGCAGAGATCTGTTTGCAACCACCAAGTGCACAAGGTTAACAAAATTGCTACAAAGATATGTGTGTCATTTCTGGTTAAAGTTTTGAATTAGCATTAACCAGTGCAGAGGGTTAATGTGTTTGTTACAGAGCCTTGCCTGTAAACTGAAGTCTATAGATTCGAATGCTGCATAAGTAGTATAGGGGATTAATGCGTTTGCTGCAGACATGGAGGTCACAAGTTTGAAGCCTGGTAACACAGCCGTGGGAGTAAAATGTCCGCTGCAAACAGCTGCGGGTGACCAGAAAGTAATGCATTGCAATCCTTGCTATCAATCAATCAATCAATGTTTATTTCGGGAAATATTTCCTCCATAAAACACATATAATTACAATTCGTTATAATACATCCGTAATAAAAAAACAAAACTGTAAAACAAGATAAAACAGATTAGAATTAAATAGAGAGGCCAAGGTGCTTTCTTAGAAGCCAAACACCATATACAAATGTGCTTATACTAAACACAATGTGCTCACTCAGATCGGTGTGAAGTATTCTAGAAGCCGTTACATAACATCTGATTCCTATATTCAAACAAAGCGGTCTTATCCATTTTTCCCTACCATACTTATAAGCCGGGCAGAAAAGCAGAACATGGCCAACATTTTCCAGAATGTTGGTGCAAGTCAAAAAGTTTCCAGTAAAATCAATAAAACCCACCCACGTATAAATAAAACTGTTAGTTTGCAGTGTACCATATCTAAACTTGACTAGAGTGTTTTAGCCTGTTGCGGGTAAGTAGCATCCATGAAGCTTTCAAAGTAGGGAGTAGGCTTCTGAGCCAATAACGTGTCCATTAACCCCTTCAGTGCCCATGACGAGCTGGACTCGTCATGGGCTGTGGTGGCGCTGAGCCCATGACGAGTCCAGCTCGTCATGAACTCCGCCCGCTAATGGAAGGCGCGGCACTGGGCGGGGAAAGGGGCGGGCATGCAAGGGGTTAAACTACCCCTACTCCGGGAACGATGGCAGTCGTAAACTACACAATCCCAGAGAGCTTCAGCAAATGTCCACCTCGATCCTCTCGTGATTGATAAGGGGTCATATGAACATTTTTCAAGCCTCAAATTTAACATCCAAGATTTTACGTGGATAAGCCATGGCAACTTATGATTCTTGTCTAAGGTCAGCATTTCATTGAGTCCCTTCCTTTACGAGGGGAGCTCGGGTGTTGCCCAAATTGAATCCAAAAGAGGAGAGGTCTAAGGGTAGACAAATTCCTAATTCGCTTTAGCCCAAGATCAAAGTACTGTGGGATAGAAGGAGTGCTCCGAGGTAGGTTCAGCAAGGCTCTCCTACAACCAGACTCACAATGGATTAGGCCGGTAACATCAATAGGTCCCCATTTTCAGCACTAAAGAGGAGGGCAGTTTGTACCTTGGCTCTATAAACGTCCATAGCCGAAGAGAAAGACCGATACGTAGGTGCCCTATACATTTTTCTAACAACTGATGCTTTATGGAGCAACAATGCTTTTCTGTTCTGGACATGTTTTTCCGATGTAGTGATCTATAGATTCCAATCCCCAGATAATCAAAATTACCCTCTGAAATTGGAGCATTACAGGCACAATTGTTAAAGAAGTCTTTGGCTTCATTTATGTAGAGAGAAAAGAAGGTTGGAGCTAATACACATCCCTGCTTTACCCCCACGTTCCACAGGAATGTGCTCAGTGAACCCTCCACACTTCCCCCGTCTCACTTAGGTATAATTATTTGCATGAAGACTGATTATAACATTTAGGGGTCTATTTACAAAGACTTAATGCTGTGTTTGGGTCACAGAAGTGACGCAAACCGATGCAAAATCTTTTTTTGCTAATTTACTTTGCAGTGCTAACCTTGTTTAGCGCTGGAAATCACTTGAAAGTGGCTCAAAGAAGCGCATAGAGTTGCTTTGCATTACTTAGCGCCAATGGGCATTCCCATGCAACCACCCAAGGTTTCTGACGCTAAACCCGATTTACTTAAAAAAGTAGACAGGGTTTAGCATGAGAAAATAGTGCCCATTTCAAACAGGCGATAGAAGGAGAAATGCTTTCCTTTCTCCCTTCTTTTCTGACTTTGTGTGTGTGCTGCACTGCACAGCACTGATACAAAGTGAGAGCAGGTTTCAAGTTAGTCTAAGCATGGTATTTTGTACTGGAAAATCTATGCTAGACTCACGGAGATACGCTTGCACTATAGTGCAAAGGTGTGTCCGTGGTGCACAGCAGCATATGTCTGCGCCAGCACTAAGGAGAGGGGAGGAGAGTGCCCTATTTCTGTGAATACGGAGCTTCCTGCTCTCTCATTCTCACGCTGCACAGCATTTGCGGCTGCGTGAGAAACTAATCAAACTGGCTCATCGAATGTTTTCAGGCAATCCCATTGACTTGAGGGTGTCCCAAAGTATATTCCTAGAGACAAGGTCAAAAGCAGTCCTAAGCTCAACAAAAGCCACGTATATAAGCTCCCTTTTTAGTTTATAAAGCAGAGAGCTGTCTCCCACCCACCTGAACATCGGACACAGTTACTTCCTCGTCACCTCGCCGTGTCTCCTACCTCCTCCCCCACCTCTTCCCTCCTTTCATTCTTGGCTTACCTCCCCTTTTCCTTTCCTCTCTCCCCTGAATCTCTCTCCCCTGCCTGCTTTGTTTTTCCTGTTGCCTATTCTCCGCTTAATCTCCCTTCCCGTCGCCCTTTGACATTACTCCCCTACCCTTCTACACGCCATGAACCAACGGATGTAACTTGTAATTGATGTACCTTTCAGACTTACGGATAAGTCACAGATCAGATCATCTTCCAGAATAAGTTGAAGAGCATTATGATCACTATTACCTCTAATTAAAATGTTCAAATCAACTTAGTATTGCCAAAGCTTAGTATCAGGAATAAAGTAATCTAATCTTCTTCTATAGGATCCTCGAGGGAATGTATTTGACCGCTCTTTACCGGATAATGAACGTCCATTGCATACCCGTAATCCATACGTAACAGTTAAGGATGCAAGTAGCTGCTGTAGGGGCATTTAAGGGCTCAGCGTCTAATGTACAAACACCCGATACTTTATCTTCTTGTTTATAACATTACTTAAGCATTCCAATGGCTCATAAGTAACAATAAAGTCCCCAGCAGGTAATATAGAATGTCTATTATTAATGTAGAATAGATGCTGATCCAAAATAGATAAAGAAGGGATCGTGTTACTTCCTGGTGCAGTGCATTCATGGATATCCCCTTATTTGTCAGAATATTTAATCCTAAAATATTTTGGGTATCAATCTCCAATTTACTGATTCCATAGTTTAGAGGAAGTTTTACCCTAATAAGCCGACCGACAACAGCATGGCCTAAAATTGATGGGAGCACCTCAATACTATAGGTCATAAAGCCCACACTATACATCGGTTCCAAAGCCCTAGTTTCTTGAAACAAGCAAATTGGTGTTGATGAGATTTCCCCGACTAAATTCTGCCTCAACCCCGCTATATTCCAAGATAGCAATTTTAGGCTATTATTTAAATTAACCATTGTGTGTTCACCTGAACCCGATGGGAGGGTCTTAAGGGCAGATCTCATGGTTGAACTCTCAGTATCAGACAAAATATCATCATTATCAGTGCACAAATTAACATTCCCCTCATTACTTATCCATCCGTCTATCAGTCCTCGGGCAGTCACTCTGCCTATTTGTAGGGTTAGGCGCCTGCATAACGTTGAGCTTAAACTGAATATTAGAGCCATACGGTGGTAACGTACGTGCTTCAAGGGCAATCAAACCTTCTACTTACTTGTTACTATTTAAAAACAAATTGATACAATCGAGATGTTTAGAATTCCCCACTATGCGTTCGGCATGTATTATGTCAGAACACTCAAGTGGATAGCAATGGAAATTGATTCTGATCCAAGGTATCACCTTATTGATAAGAGAACCAGTATCCTCTCTATAGATGCCTCTTGCCTTGGGAACATTAGTCATAAATACAATATTATCCTGTACTTTAATCATGTGTCATTTTGTATGCGCAAGATTTTCAAAGTGGGGGTCTGTATGGGTCACCGTGGATCATTCGAAAATCCATACATAACCCTATTTCGCTGCTCCATGTTCCCTATAGAGGATATTACTGAGGAAGAATATTTGGCAGCATGAATTTTGGCCTTTGTCGAGATCTCAGTAACAATTAACCCGCCTCTGCTTCTCAAGTAGCGGTTCATAATATGGAGCTATCCGACTCAAGGGGTATTAGTGGGTATTAACCCTATATTTGCTGATAATTAACAATTAAGCTATCTGTTTGTTGCAATGTACAATTCTCAGTACAACATGCTTTGCCCCCTTAGAAAGCTTGTTAACACCCAGTAGCTGGTCAGCAGCTTTTCTCTTCCCCATGTTACAAGCCCAGTTCAAGTCGATAAAATAAGACGATCCCACAACCTCTCCCAACAAGAAACGTACTGAATATTACCAGTGCCTCCAGCTTTATCTCCCAGCTCTAAGGAAAAGGGAAGGGAAAAGAAAGAACATCAAAATCTGCAATTAAACAACACCCAGGTAACCCTTTTATAAAGGCAAAAAATTCTGCACATGCCCATGACAAATAAAAACCAAGGGGGGGGTGGCCCTGCCCCTTTCAGGCGCAGATGGGTGCAGGCGGGCAGGCCCTTGGCCCGGGCTTATCCCATGCCACGGAAGTTCAATGTGTCCTTTATTGTGCCAGAGTCAGGGACAGGGTCCCACCTCCTCAGCCCCCTTCCAGGAGCGTGGTGATCAATGGAACAGGTAGTCCTCTCACACCGTCTTGCATCCCGTGCCACAGGAGTCCAATGTGTGCTTTATAGCGCCAGAGCCAGGGAAAGAGGCCTGCCCTGGCTCTTTCAGGCACCGATGGGTGCAGGCGGGCCGGCCCTTGGCCCGGGCTTATCCCATGCCACGGAAGTCCAATGTGTGCTTTATAGCGCCAGAGCCAGGGAAAGAGGCCTGCCCTGGCTCTTTCAGGCACCGATGGGTGCAGGCGGGCAGGCCCTTGGCCCGGGCTTATCCCATGCCACAGAAGTCCAATGTGTGCTTTATAGCGCCAGAGCCAGGGAAAGAGGCCTGCCCTGGCTCTTTCAGGCACCGATGGGTGCAGGCGGGCAGGCCCTTGGCCCGGGCTTATCCCATGCCACAGAAGTCCAATGTGTGCTTTATAGCGCCAGAGCCAGGGAAAGAGGCCTGCCCTGGCTCTTTCAGGCACCGATGGGTGCAGGCGGGCAGGCCCTTGGCCCGGGCTTATCCCATGCCACAGAAGTCCAATGTGTGCTTTATAGCGCCAGAGCCAGGGAAAGAGTCCTGCCTCCTCATCCCCTTTCAAGAGCGTGGTGATCCTTGGGAAAGTCAGTCCCATTGCCGCATCTTGCGTCCCTCTGGAAATCCTTGCTAGATTTAACTCTGTCTTTTCTATTTTTCTAAGGATGATGTAATGATTAAACATTTTTTTTAAGTTCCAAAAATTCAGTATATATTATGTGTTATAGTTATCGTAATCATTAGAGATTTTACCCACAAAAACAGAAATACATTATAACCATAGAGAGCAGGACAATGTTAAAGTCTTTCATAACTCTGTTTATCTTTGAGTCATCCTATGAACTGACATGCACATTATAAATGTTTTGATCCAGACGGCATGTAGGATCCGCCAGCAAGGTCTGAGTGTCGGACTATGCCTCTTTGACTTTTGACACGTTCCAAGCTTGCAAAAAACTTACAAAAAAACCCCAAAAACAGATTTTAAGTGAGACACTTGGAGCTTGATCCTGGTGTGGGAACAAAGCCGCTAAATTCTCAGGACCCCTGCACGATGCTACTCTACGTGGCGCACACTGAATTCAAACTGGTACCACTTGAAACTGCACACGTGTCCGCTTATTTGATATCTACACAATTTGGACATTATGCCATGCCAGAACCTGGTACCGGAATACAGTTAGCTCGCTCTCAGAATTCGGATTAATAATGTGGGAGGAGGCACCTTTGCCAACTCAATAAATCCATCTGGTTAAGTCAAAACAAAGTTCTGAGAGAATCTCTTATCAACCCCAGGTAGCTATGGCACCAACAGGAAGCAATACCTAGAAAAGTGTGTGCTAAGTTCAAGAAGTGCCACAATTTAAAAATAAACCAACCTGAAAAAATAGAGAAAAATGTGATAAACAAAAAGACACCAAGACCATCAGAATAGGATAAGGGAGAACAGGGCTGTGCATTTTTAAATTATTAAGGCAAAAAGCACCTAGAAAGCCGTCAGGCACTGTGGAAAAACAACAGTTAACTGTGGGGTGGGATCTAGGGGCAATTTCATGCCAACCACAATGGAGCGGAGGCTGGATATACCAACTGGGCTGTCCTACTCAAAGGTTTTACCCTCAGACCTAATCTCAAACTTCTGGGAACGCCTCTGGCCAGTCCTGCAGCCCCTAGCTCTTCAGGGCAAGCCTCTGGGTGACTAATGGGTGACTTATGAATTTATAAAAATAGGCTTTTCCTACATGGCGAAGGCATTTTTCCCAGCCATGTGTCACTGCAGTGTAAAAAGCTGCATCCTAGCGAGAGAACAGAGGGGCTCCTGACAGAAATATATTTTTGTTATATATGTGGGAGGTGTAAATACACACTGCAGCCCACATATGACATTTAACTTTCCATGTCATGAGTGCAATTAAGGCTTCATATACAATGTACATATAGAGAAGCTAAATAGGCCACATAGGGAGTTGAAATGTACAGTACAGGATTGATTAAAGGGAAGAACAGGCACTTTACAGCTGTGTTTTAGCGGTAAAGGGCACAGAGCCCTAAATCATGAAAAATAAGGTCCAGAAAACAGCAAAAAATCTAGAGTGACAATGCAGAAAAGATGAATTTGCTACACTCCCAGGACCAAAGTGTACCTGGGTCCCACTCTAGATCAGCACCGGTGCCAGTACGTTTGGGGAAGTCACTAGCTCAGGACTTAATTCACAATATAGTGCAACTCCCTGTGTATATACTTCTGTATTACAGAGATTTAAGACTTCATCCCCTATTCAGACTTGTGCAAGGCGAGTTTACAAACTTCATATCTTCACTGAGTACCGTGACTGGACATACTTTGTATTGCAGAAATTGGAAAGTTGTAAGTTTATATTTTTGAAATGTCACAAAAAATGTTTTCTATTTTTTTTTTATTTGTCTTTGAAACTGTTTTTCCGTTTGAAGTCTTCCTCTACACAACTCTGAAAACTGGATATGTGTGGTTCATTTCCCATTACTTTCTACTTAGGTCTAGGTTTGTGTATCTTTAAAGTGCAGATAGGTGTGGGAAAGTTAGACCAAAATGGACGAATGAACACAATGTTATAAATCTAGGCCTTCGCTTCTTATTATCTGCATTTCAGAGACAACCCCAAACAAACACACCTCTGGGGAAGCCCACTACTACCCTCTACCTCCAGGAGACAAGACTAGGGAGAGGGGGACACTTCTTGGGGCACAACTGCACTTGTTTGCACTTGTTGGCACTATTTCTGCTTGGACAACACCACCGATCCTGCCTTTGTGAATGAGTTACTAGTTCTTTAAACGGAGCATGGACATCTATTTGTGCCCAACCCTGGTGTGCCCGCACCGTCAGCAGACCCAGAAGCATTTCAGAGTCTGCCTGACATTGGCTGGAGTTAAGAGCAGCAAATCTCTCATTTCAAATGTTTTCGTAATTTTTTGTGAGACTTCGAGGTACAAAAAAATGATTTGAGATTCCAAGTCCTAAATCACTGAACTGTCATTCATAGAATTTGCTAAAGGCAGATTGCACCCATGACAGGAACATCCACATTATTTTGTATCTCCTACAAAAAGCAGTACATGCCCACAAATTCCTATACTTTGGGGTATTCACAAACATTTTGCAGGCAGGTTCCCATCATCGCAACTCTAGAAAATTGCTTCTGTTAAAGGCAGATGCAGCTGGCGGTGATAAACCTTGGGGTGGGAGAAAACGTTGCTCCACATGGGAAAATATGTTCGCTTTGGTGGGAAAATAAATAAAAGCATAACATTTACAGGTGAACATTTCTGAAACTGCAATTAGTGTGAGTTTTCCGTGGAGTGAAAAATCAGCATGTGCAAATTCTGGCAAGTAGGAGTCCTCCTGGAAATCTATAACTTGTTGCGTTTTCCATAGGTACTTCTGTCATTTGTTTTGAATGCCCCACATGTGGGAACCCCCTCTAAAAGTAGGGGGCAACTTAAGGCAGTAGATTTGTGACTTTTGCTAGCAGGGATTTGTGAACTAACTTCAGGATATTTCATTTGCTTGAACTTCATTAATCAGCAGGCAAAATATTTCCGAACCGTACAACCCTCTTTGGACAAAGTAATACAAATGGTCTTTAGCATGGAAACTCTTATTTGCAGCGAATCGGGGCATGACTGGCAAGACTTGCATTGGAACCAAGTGGACATGAGCTCTCCAGTTTGCAACGAATTGGTCATGACTACAGCGCTTCGAGGCCCCCATACTGACAGAGAGCACTATACAAATAACAA
Source organism: Triturus cristatus (assembly GCF_964204655.1). Taxonomy (NCBI): domain Eukaryota; kingdom Metazoa; phylum Chordata; class Amphibia; order Caudata; family Salamandridae; genus Triturus; species Triturus cristatus. Next base: position 166,506,907 of record NC_140593.1, on the reverse strand, counting down.
GTAACTTAACCTTTGCTACCGCAGTCTTTGATGGTAATTCCAGCTGACCAGTTACAGATGGCCTCTAATGGCTTCCGTAGAACATCAGGCTGCAGAGGAGGGTTGTTTTATCCACAGAGGTATTTTGCCAGGCTGAGCGTGTTGACACATTGGCAGTCAATGCTGAGGGGAGGGGGTCCATTCGAGACAGATAGGACGCTGAGATAGGGTGAAGCGAGGGATTAGGGCTGCAGGGTCTTCGTGCTAATGTGTTGACTTCCCCTGTAACTCCTTCAATGGCTTCTTGAGATGTTTGCATTGGGCACACTGCAAGCTTAACCTTGTGTGTGTGTGTCTGGTTCCATGTGGGCGTTTCTCCAATTTATTGACTTATAAGGCTATTTTAATGATACAAGGGGCCTTGTTGCTGAGCACAGCAGAACCAGAAGATGAGAGGGTGGCACATGTGTAAGACACCATCATGTTGAACATATTGTAAATACCCAATCATCACAGCCTGAACCAAGCTAATACTATATGAGTGATCCCAAAGTAAAGTGACGCGGGACCATGTTCTCAATGCTAGACTTACTTTTCATTTGCTTAATTGGAAGAAGGGGTTTAGTTCAAGTTTTAAAGTTTCGAATATATATGTTTCCACCTGTCTCGCCCACAGACTCGAAGAAAAATATAAAGTTATTATTACTATGTTATTTCTGCAGCCAAGCTGAGGGGGGGGGGGGGCGCAATGTCTCCACGCATGATCCAACACACTGGAACATACAACCCGTCTCGCTTTGTCCTGACATTTCAATCCGGAAACGTTGCTGTCTCCTTAAACTAATTTGGTTCAAGTTAAACTCTGACCCCTAGGTAAGTCGTTGCAGACAACTGGCAGTCCAGCACCTTGAGATGGTCGTCTTACTTAAAGTGCGCTATTTAAATTTTAGCACTCTGTCCTCCCATCAGGAGGCCAGACTGTGCCTTAACGCCAGTGTCGGGATGGCCAATAGGGGCATCTGGCAGTGCCAGAAGTGCTGGGCTGACGGGTCAGTATGTGGCCCAGTTTTTGGCAGTGTGTGGGGCCTGGTTTATTCTTTGGTGGACCGGTTTCTACTGTCAATGCATGCAGTCTTCCATACCTTATAAAACACCTAGACAGCGTGTCTGCTCAAAATCAAATCTGCCATTAATTGCACATGTGGCCATTTGCTAGGTACCGGATCCGTCATTAGTTGCCTCTTAAATTTTGGTGCGCAGGCCTATTTTCTGTACCAGTCTGATTCTCCTTAACATGTAAAATCACAGAAGCACATGAAGCCGCCTGAAAACTATTCTCTGAGCTCCACAACAAAGTCAGGATTAAATCCTTAAATGCTTTTCACTAAGCCCAAAACGAACGCTTCCATGCCGCTCCATATCTGAGGACACCATGTGTCCTCTTCTGGGCTTTCTTTTACATAATCTCTACATTCTGGGAATTGCAGCCTTTGCTCGCTTCAGTTGAACCAACCTGAGTCACACACCTGACACCTGAATCCCTAGAAAGCCTAGAACTGCTTTCTTGGCATTCTCTTGAGATGGTGTGATCTCACATCCACACAAAAGACCTTCTGCAGAAGGCACCCAGGATACCTTCAGGAAGTGCCCCTCTGTATGCCTGGCCTGGAACCTCGGTTTGAGGAACAAGCAGTGTGCCCACTCATGAGGATTGATGTGGACAATCGTTGGTGCAGATCTCTCACAGTGCGGCACATGCGCGAAACACTCACGGTGGAAACCACACCAAGCCAACAGATCATTAGAAACCTTTCAAACACCACGCATGCCTTCGTTTGCTGCAGTAGGGTTCACGATGCAGTGCGATCGGAATGCTCATCACTTGACCCATGCGCTGTGGGCGCGATCTAACAATCCTCACCCCAGTCGGTGGTTTGCACTCTCTTACAAAATACCCACTCTTCCCAACCAACCACTTTACCTTGTAGAACTTGAAGCTGAACCTATCTCTCTTCTTCCTGAAGCACAGGCAGCTCTGGGCAGCTCCTACTTTATACGGCAATACCACCAACAGGTGTAATGCGTGGCACAGACCAAACACTGACCACGACTGTCTACCGCTCTTCACCCACTAACCCAACAAATGTGTTTCAGCATCAAAGCCCTGTCAGGCAGGCACGAAGCAACGTGATCTGCACGAAGCATTGGTGTGAATGCTCCGCCTTATGTAACAAAGTAACATGCACCCCTCTTCCACTCTTCAGAAAAGAGCAAGGAGGGGAAAGATCATGCCTGCAAGTGTTAACCTTCTGCTGCTAAAGTTAGAAAAAGGTGACATGAAAAAAAATCAATGGCTGTATGTGGGATTTTGTTTGGAGGCTCATTCAATGCAAAACACGTGTTATGTTAGACGCTTCAAATGATGGACTGTATTATATTTATACTGGTAATTTAGCAGTAGAAATGCGTGTTTGGATCCCCATCGGCTAACTATATTTGGTTTTAATCTTGATTGAACTCGTTATCTACAAGTATCTCTCTCATGACTGTATTATAACCCGCCCCATTTTTTCCCTCCCCATAACCTTTGTGTCCCCTAATAACAATAAAATACTTTGAAATTAAAAAATAAATGCAATTCAATGCATTGATAGGCACAGACAGTCTAATGGCCATCCATGGGAGTGCTGCTTTCAAGGGTGCCTCAGGTGCAGTGGTAGAAGCCAGTTGACTCAGCAGGTCTCTCAATGGCCGCATGGGTCATTGACGCCCAATGTACGTTAGAGCGGTGGGTGTGTCTCCTGCTCTCATATGCACAGAGGGCTAGCCTCTGTCTGCAAGTGGCCATGCCCTCTCACAGCCCACAGGTCTCATTTGTGAATCTGGACATGGAGGGACAGAGAGGCTGCCCAGTTGCTAATGACCATCCCTAGTTTCATGAAACCAGCCAATAGGTTTCTTCCTGTTTGGCTTAGATAACCATGTATTCCAACCTGTGACTTTCACCCGCAATGACCACATTGAGTAAACCAAGTCCATTTTATGTTTGGTAAAATATTTGAGTGGCCTGAGCACCTGTTAAAAAATCTATAGGCTATACTTTAAAATCAGTGGAAATATGATAGTTACTCTGTAGTTATGGTTAAGCTGCATTTTCCATACAAAGAGTGGTATATTGAATGGTAATAACGTTAGCACCATATAACGAATATGCTCTAAATTGGCACAGCATTAGCAAAATTAGCTAAGGTTTGGCAGGACAATTTTCAGGCAGATCGGTGTAGGAGAAAAAAGTCACAGGGCTCAAAACAGGGATGTCCCTATTCCCATGAGACATTTTCCTTTCTGTTATAGAAAAAAACACTGAATGGATTTACACCAAATTCGGCATCAAAGTAGATGTCAATCTGAAACATTTTTTTTTTTTTAATTTTGCGTTAATAAGCTGAATATTTTTTTAGATATTAGCTGTTAAAAAAGTGCTGGTTAGGTAGCCAAGAGTTACAATTTAGAGAAATATCTGCAGTCACACTCATCAGCTAGCCAGGCATGGGATCTGTCAATCACATTTGAATTGTTAAGAAATGTCATTAGCTAACTACGGGCTCTGATCATTTATTTATTTTTTGCCATCTTGAAACTCACAAATTCACTAAAACTCTAGAATTTCGCTCTGTGGGAGAAAAGGGACACACCAATGGAGACTAGATGCCCAGTTTTAAACGACACAGGGGACTTGATATTTGCCCAGAGGTATGGAAAATATGACCAAAAAAATTAGAAGAATGCAAACAGTAGATGGTAAACTCACAACTCACAAAAACTCATGAGCACATTGCCACCACTTCACCAGGAATAGGCACCATTTTCATGAACCTGCACATCTCTGTGAATGTGTGAGCTTCAGGTGCACCAAAAAACGAGGCACCACTGAACTCAAGATGAAAGACAGAGAGAGTGAGGGCACTGTGTTTAACACTGGATGCAGATAGCCAAAGACTGTGCGCAACATGGTAGGTTGATGTCATCTGAGATGTCATCAGGGATGCACCAATGATGTAACTGAAGTCATGAGTAATATAAGATGCGAGATGATAAGCAGTGCATGGGGGGGCGCTCGTAATAGTTAACTGAGTCAACTATAACTGGTGAAATACAGTGTTTTTTTGAGTTTTAAAACGTACATTTTAATTGACATTTTCACCCATGACGTCACATTAGCCTTTGTTTTTTCAGTGAATTTCTAAGGCTTTTTTTTACCATACCGAACTAAAATGTCACCTTAATCTTTGGTTTTTTAAGGGGTTTTTTTTAAACCTAAAGTCGTGACAATATATTAAACACTGCCATATTGACTTTGTCAAGGGGTGACCACATCAATATATGAACAAACCTATTTATTTTATCATGAGTCAGGACATCAATATATTTAAAAAATCAAGCCTATTGGATTTATCAAAAGATCACCAACTTAAAACAAGTTTCACATGTTAGCAATCAATTTTGAAGCCATTAGATTTCAAAACCATGTTCAAAATTATTCAACAATAATAACTAGCATGGAACTTTTTGTTAATAAAGAAATAATGCATTTTTCAAAACAACTTTTACACTCCTCAGGTCACATAATGCAGCCAGGAGGTCGAATAGCTGAGTTTTATCCACTATGGTAACATCTCAAAATATGAAATGGTGCATTAGGGGTCATATAAACGAAAGGATATCTTGTAATACCTTTATATAATCTGCACTGGCTTAACTCATGTTCCTCTCAAATTAATTTAGCAGGCATTAATATACAATCACTTATAGAAACCCTGGAGAAGAGATCCCAGAAAGCCTGCGAGCCTGGCACAAGCTTGCTTCGAAGCTCCCAAGCCCCACTGTGGCGAGTCTGATACTCATCCTGTGAAGCTCAGTGCAAGGACTGGCTTCAGTTCCCTCATCAGCAGCGCTGCTGATCAGACACAGGCTTCACAACATGGGGCTGCTCAAAATACATGTGCTCAGCAGGCAGCATGCAGAGGGCCAGCAGGAGCCTGACATCTGACTCGAATCAGCAGCTTGGCAATCAGAAGCGAATAGGATTATGGTCTTGTTTCTGCACTGTGTGAAACATGGCGGACAGATATTTCTAGGGTCTCCTGCCTCTCATGGAGTGAGCTGCACCCTTAGAGGCAGAAGACCCTAGGCCCACACCTTGGCATCATCTGGCCAGGGTAACTTCTCCTGCTCCTGAACCACACTAGCTTTGATCAGACATTGCAAAAAAAGCAGGTGCACCTTTCTGCTTCCTCCTTCTGCAGACATCTTCCTTCCAGAAACATCTTTCCACAACCCGGAGCATGATCATTGGTCAGCCTTCAGCAACACCAATTTGTTTTTAAGCTCCAATTTTTCCATTAGCATTTTAGGGTTTGAGTAGGTAGCGTCCTTCCTTGCCCGGGAGCGTGCAAATGAAATGTGCCGCACAGCGAGCTCTGCAACAAAACTTTATTCTTCAACATACAACCACACACCGCACGCATTGCATCATAGCTTTTGTAACCACACCTTAACACCGCCCACCAGATGACTTAATATATGCTTAGCGTCCACCCATCACTGCAAGGGTCCTAGCGGGCACATCTCAAGACACTACGGAGCACACAGTTTTTTCATTTATTTTGGCCTCTTTGCCTGCTCACACTTTCTCCCATCATCAGTACTTGTGTGCATTAAGCCCCTGGTAGAATTCCCAAGCGCCGGCGCGAACGCTATTAGATAATGTTAGAACCACAGTGTCGTAACTCTCAAGCCTAAAAGTCAACCGGCCCTGAGTTGCTGTTCGCTGACGAGGAAGGCCGCTCCAGAGCTTTGGCGAATGAAAAGAAGCGGCGCACACTCCAGCCTTGGCTGGAGATTCTAGGGTGGTTCTATACACTTGTGTGACTTGAGTGACTTGTACTTATGATTATTAACACCCTGAATATCGAGATACACTAATATCGAGGACAGAATATCGAGGGACAGAATATCGATAGGTAAGGGCTTATAAGAAAGCATAGGTTTACTATTCCTGTGGAGTTGGCTAGAGAAAATTCAGCCTTACCTGTCAGTGTTTTATTGTCAATATTCCGTCCTCCATAATGTGTCCAATCAATATTCAGGTGCTGATATTCAGAGTGCGCACCCTTGAGTGCCAGGTTCTAGGAATATATATCATGAGTCTACATTTGAGGTGTTTAAGGGGCTTCCAAAATGCTGACTTATACATGGCCTACAGTGATCCGAAATGCACTCTTGGGGCCGCATTACACATGCGGCACATTTTCCTTCTTTGCGCCGGGTGCTCCTTTCTAAAGGTGCGCCTGGTGCAATGAAGGAAAAAGCGTTGCATCATGGGGAATGCACGGCCTCCAGGGCAGCAGGGAGCTTGTGCTGCCCTGGGGGCAGTGCATTCACGTAAAAACATACAGACCTGGCTGCGTTAAAGCTGCTCCATGTTTCACTGTGCAGGTGGCAACCCTCCTACACTTTGAAAGAGGAATAGAGATCCCTTTGCAGGCGGGTGCAGTCTATGGACCCCCCAGACGCAGGTCGGTGCAGTCATTGACTGCACCCGCCTGCAAGGGGATGTCTGGGGGGTACATAGGACCCCCTTTACCCCCTGCAGAGGGCTGCTCTCAGGAGGTACACTGACAGTGCAGCATCTTTAAGGTAGCGCACTATTAGTGCGCCTCCTGAGAGCTTCTTTGCTTCTGTGCCCGCATCTGTAATATGGCGCAGGCGCAGTTGGAAAGGGATTCCCTCATTTGCATGGGCCACACCCTCATGCAAATGAGATAATTCCCCCTTAAAGATAGCGCTGGTGCTTTATGTGCGCCAGTGCAAAAGGTATTACAGAAGGGGCTGCACCAGTGTCTGCAGCCCCTTCAGTAATACCTAAGTGCCGCGGGGGGGTGTAAAGCGGGTGCAAACGCACGTTGTGCCCCAGGGGCACTTTATGATTTAACTGGCAAACCACCGATGCAACTTTCTAAAGACTGGTAATATGGGAGCCTAGCAGAGGGTTTCGTCACGGCTGCAACTGCTATGTTTTGCAGCCTCTGTACCTTTCAAACAAATTAGCCTCACTGTCAAGCCATCACTATTGATCCAATAATCATCCATGCTGCAGAAGCTGTACGTTCTTCAAACAAACTGGCCTGATGAAATACAAAAGGTTGCAAGTCAGAATATTGTCTACAGAAATATCATCTGACATAAATATTGTGTTTACAGAAATTTAATTTGCAAAACGATCCTATTGGGTGGAAATTTAGAATTAGCAACTCAAAAGGGGTGATATTTTTTAAAACGATATTTAGGACACAATATCTGTGTCAGATGATATTTAGGCCACGATATTCTGGTACCGCACCAATGCGAACGTTGGAGGCAGTAAATGAGGCAATGACATAAGCAGGACTGCACCTTGACATCTTTGAGTCATCGCCTATCATCACTCCCCTCTATCCATGATCCCTTCAAAATATGGATATCAGGAAAACTCAGCTCGGGTTTCGAGCCGGCTTCCGCCCCAGGTTAATCTCCTGGTAGCGAAGCAATGAAATACATAGGGCTTGGGATGATAAAGTGGATGGACGCTGACGTAGGTGAGGCTGAAAGAACAGAGGCACCTGAAAAGAACAGAGATGTTGCCCTCAAGCCTGACTTGGACTGGTGTCCACGGACTAAATGGCGCAGAGCCTGGAAGGGTGGATGATTCAGATGAAGTGGTGCACGGGCTGGGGATGAAGGGTGTGTGAGTGCACACTGCCAGGGCCAGACAGACCTTTTATTCCACTGCATTTCCCCAGTGGGCTGGGTCCTCTGGAGAGACTGGTTTTGAAAGCCCTGGGGTGCTCCTGGTAACTCTGTCACTTTCCCTGGCTCCCCGAGGTTAACTGCAGCGGGAATGGGTGGCTTCAAGAAAGAGAATTAGAGAGGAGGGACGGGGAAGGTAGAGAGAAAGTGATCAGAAAGAGAAGAGAGAGAGAGAATGGATGGATAGATAGAAACCGGGGCATAACACAGTCTCCTGTAGCCCCCGTGGTGCAGGTAGGCCCCCAACCCTCCACTGGTCCCTCAACCTTTCAGGGGGGACCCACTTAGCCCAAGTGCAATGAACATCTGTTGAATATGAGCCTGGAGTCCCCATCATTTTATTACACCACTAGATGGAAAGAGAGAGACTGCACGCAGGATGACGTGAGGATGTTTGTTAGGGCTGTACTGGTTCCCTAGTTCGGCCCTGCCCATTGTCCCTCCAGTGGGAGTCAAGGGTCTAGTATGGGGATTGTTCTAAGACCACTGAAGCTGGGTCCACCAGCTGAGCAGCCTATGAGGAGGACACTGTGACAATTAGACTGATGTTCAGTTGAGGGACGTGAGAGAGGAAAAGATGATGTAAGTCTGAGGTGAGCCTATGCAGGGAAGGACACATTTATTTTGTATTTTATTTTATTGATTTTTTAAATTAAAACTATTGCAAAAAAATCCTACCTTATCCTTTGGGGTGAAACCTGTGGCATCAATGTGCCCGTCAGCTATAGATTGAACACTCCTGTTGGAGCCACATGTGAGTGAATATAAATGTGCCCTCCCTTCACCCACACCCTTCACCTACTGCGATACAACCATTGCCTTATAAGCCAGGTCATCAATCCTCTCCTATCCTGCAGAATGTTGGCCCAAGTCCCACTTCGTCCTGCCAAAACTGCGTAGTCTTGAGTGTAAGGTACATAATGAGAGATGCTTACACTGGTTCTGAAAGTATCTTTAACGTGGTCGCTGAAGGACCGAATCAGAGCTGTAAAGCAACTGGTCAATAATGTCCCATGGATACATCTGACCTGCAGCGGCACGAGCGTCTGAGACAATTCTGATGATATCACACCATGTAAAATTCTGGGGGCTTGATTCACAAAGGATATCCGCACTCATGGCGGAGGCCCTGCAGTCATGGGGGAGCCTACGCACTTGGGGCAGAATCTCCGCAATGAGAGGCCCCGCAGTCGTGGGGGAGCCTACGCACTTGGGGCAGAATCTTCACAATGAGAGGCCCCACAGTCGTGGGGGTGCCTACGCACTTGGGGCAGAATCTCCGCAATGGGAGGCCCCACAGTCGTGGGGGAGCCTATGCACTTGGGGCGGAATCTCCGCAATGAGAGGCCCCGCAGTCATGGGGAGCCAACGCACTTGGGGCAGAATCTCCACAATGAGAGGCCCTGCAGTCATGGAGTAATCTCCGCACTCGGGCGGTATCTCCGCAATAAGAGGCCCCGCAGTCGTGGAGTAATCTCCGCACTCGGGCGGTATCTCCGCAATAAGAGGCCCCGCAGTCGTGGGGAGGCAACGCACTCGGGCGGAATCTTCGCAATGAGAGGCCCCGCAGTCGTGGGGAGCCAACACACTTGGGGCGCAATCTCCGCATTGAAAGGCCCCGCAGTCGTGGGGAGCCTCCGCACTCAGGGTGGAATCTTCAGAATGAGAATTCTCATAGCGGAGATTCCGCCACGGGTGTGGAGACTCCCCACGACTGCGATGCTCTGCGACGAGTGCGGAGGCCCTTTGTGAATCAGGCCCTTTGTTCTATGTGTGCCTGGAAGAACCTCTGGCATGATCACAGTGCTAAGTGGTGAAACTGGACACACATGGGTTTCACGGTTGCTGCTTACAACTATTTTACGCAGGTTAAGTTAAAACTTCACAAACTGAGGAACTCTGGGCTTCTGTTGCCACAAACGGCTTTTAGGAGATATATGTCCTTGGGCCACAATCTGTGCAGCCCCATTTGTGAGTTGGCCGTGCAAAGAATGGTGTCCTTGTATACTGAGTTCTGAATACGGGTGTCCTTATGTTGTTGCCATGGTAAATAGCATAATCAGTGTGATGGAAGCCCTCACAATCGTTAAGTTTGTGGTTTTCACAAGTATTGCCAATGTTATTCCGCACTCCTTACACCACAAAAATGCCCACTTAACACAGAGGAAGGTTATGGAATGCATGTGAGAAACTGTCCCAAATAACACCATTTTTTTCACATGGGTTGTTTTTCAAATGAAGAAAAAAGAGAATAAAATATATGTACAGTTGTACATTTTCACTAATGCAACTTAAATCAATTGTTGACACTATAGACAATCTGGTAAAGCTAACTGGTGCACACCAACGAAACTATCAAACACAACTCCAGTCAGTTTTGAAACTCACCATCATTAATAAATCGAGGCACATTGCACATCAGCTCCATTGTGCAGTCACATATCTATTGAGAAGAAGCCGCAGAAAGTGAAATATGAGGTCACTATTCACCAGTGGGTTGGGGCACAAATGCATACATTATTCCTGAAGAAGGGGGCATTAGGAGAACACTCTCGCTGCGAGAAGAAGAACACCACCTCCTTTAAACCCCAAGTCTGTGCTGTATGGGGTCCTTAAACAGAGCATTCATGTCACTAATCCTGATCACGGGGCTGGTGATGCTTCAAGTCAAATAACTAGAAACCGGTCCTAGGATGCTTGTTTCCAGTCCAGGGAGGACCTGGCCTGGCAGTTCGGGCTGGACTGTTCCCATGAGGCACAGGGTCAAGACTGATTTGCATATGGCTGGGTTCAAACTGGAATGGCATGGTGAGCAAAAAAACGATGGATTTAGGCCCAGATCTCTGTACTGGGGTGAAGGTATGACATTGTTCTGCTTTTTGTCCATCATTAGTTCTTTTTGCTCAAGTCAAATGACAGCCTGACCAGCGGTACTCTGGCTACATGCAGCTGCATTCAAACAGAGGTCGCTAGATTCAAACAGAGGTCGCTAGATTCAAACAGAGGTCGCTAGATTCAAACAGAGGTCGCTAGTCTCTGTAAGGCACATTTTTCAAACGCACACATAAATATACACATATCAAACTCTCTGAAAAAACCTATAGTTTAATACCAAACCTCTTGATGTTTAATCACAAAGTGTTCTCTTTGATTTCAGTATCTCTGTTGTTGTGCAGTTCCAGGGTCACTGAATTGATGCTGCAATCAGGGACCACATAAAGCCAAAGAGTTGGCTCAAATATGTGGCAGGAAATCGTAAATTATGCAGCACATTATGCAATCAATGGCAAATTATGTGGTGTGATCTGTGGATCATCTAGCTAGCATGCGGTTTCACCACACAGAGGTAATATTACGAAGCGTGGGTGTTTTAAAAGAAAAAGAAAGCAAACAGATTTAGCAAATATTATTCCAGATGTTAATCACTGGCAGCCATTATGGGAGAGACTGCAGTGCAATGCCCTCTGTACCAACTGGAGGAAGAGAGTTTGTGTGAAACATAGACAGTGTTGTTTTCAGCAAAAGAGAAACCATCATGTGAACACTTCTTGTAATAAAAGGTGCAGCCTTTTATTCAGCACGCCTTGGTTCTATTCTACGTCACATTTTCCACAGCTGAGGATTAGGTTTTCAAATAGCTTTAAACAGGGAACTGCAGAACATTGGTTCACACTTCCCACTAGGGTGCGCTCTCGGATGCAATGCATCAGTCCTCTTTTAATATTGGGGTCGGAGGAGCGGGGTTCCATGCCCTCCACCCACCCCACATATCTGTGAAGGTCACATCTAATCCTGACCCATTCCACCTACCACTCAACATTCAGTTACAGTTTTCTTGCTAATTATTTTGAGAATATTGCAACGCTTTGCTGATTGCAGCCAATGAGTCTTCCCTGGATCGGCTACAGGTAGTACAGAATACGGCGGCCCGCTTAACACCGAATGCCCCTTATCGAACTGCCTCACTCCCCCTTCTCTAAAAGCTCCACTGGCTGCCTGTACGTAAACGAATAAAATGTAAAGTTTGCTGTATTACCCACAAAGCAGTGTGGGGTAAAGGACCTATCTACCTGGTAGAGAAACTTAACCGTTACATTCCCCATAGAGATCTCCGCTCTGGTTCGAAATCTCTCCTTAACCTGTTCACTGTGCGCGTCGGCCAACGGCCGTCGCGAGCATTACCTCGCTAGTGCTGAGCACGTCCGTTGGCCCACACGGCCCCGCCCACTCATTAGAACTCCCGCACCGCGGCGGAATTTGCGCCACGGTTGAGGAGTTAAGATACCGAAGATTAAGAAGTTAAGGACAGGGGGAAAAGCATTTTCATATCTGGCACCTCTTTATTGGAACCAGCTCCCCATTGCATTGAGACAGTGCCCACACCATCTGCAGTTTAGGAAAGCGCTGAAAACTGTTCTGTTCTAGCTTTTGCTCCTATGTGTCAGCTTTCTCACTATCGGTCCGCAGGCGCTGAGATACCCCTACGGGGATGATTCAAGCGCTTTACAAATTCATAACATAAAATAAATAATGAATTTCTTGATCATGGAGTCAAGATTTTCACATACTGCCAAATTGATACCATCAAGACAAAATTCTCATCTCTTTAATATAAGTAGGTTAAAGAAATCCATTTAACTTTTGAAAGTATCAGAAGCTGCGTCGCATTCTATATGCAGCATCCTTAGTAACTTTTGGTTAGTTTCAGGTACACACATTTGTTTTGTTGAAACCTTATAATGGATTATATGGCAAACGTGGCATATCCATGATAATGTGGAAACCAGTGTGGCTATGGAATTGCGTAATTTCAGTGGTTCTGCCTAGTACATACGCCCGGCTTTAGAAGTATAGTATACCCCTGGCTTTAAAAGTATGCACTTATACCCTTGACTTTATAAGTATGCAGTTGTACCTCTGGCTTTTCAAGTATGCAGTTATACCCCTGACTTTAGAAGTATGCAGTTATACCCCTGGCTTTAGGAGTATGCAGTTATACCCCTGGATTTAGAAGTATGTAATTATACCCCTGGCTTTAGTAGGATGCAGTTGTACCCCTGGCTTTAGAAGTATGCAGTTATACCCCTGGCTTTAGGAGTATGCAGTTATACCCCTGGATTTAGAAGTATGTAATTATACCCCTGGCTTTAGTAGGATGCAGTTGTACCCCTGGCTTTAGAAGTATGCAGTTATACCCCTGGCTTTAGGAGTATGCAGTTGTACCCCTGGCTTTTGAAGTATGCAGTTATACCCCTGGCTTTAGAGGTATACATTTGTACCCCTGGCTTTAGAAGTTTGCAGTTGCACTCCTGGCCTTAGAAGTATGCAGTTATACCCCAGGCTTCAGAAGTATGCAATTATACCCCTGGCTTTAGTAGTATGCAGTTGTACCCCTGGCTTTAGAAGTATGCACTTATACGCCTGGCTTTAGAAGTATGCAGTTATACCCCTGGCTTTTCAAGTTTGCAGTTATAACCCTGGCTTTGGAACTATGCAGTTATACCTCTGGCTTTAGAAATTTGCAGTTGTACCCCTGGCTTTAGAAGTATGCAATTATACCCCTGGCTTTAGTAGTATGCAGTTGTACCCCTGGCTTTAGAAGTATGCAGTTATACCCCTGGCTTTAGAAGTATGCAGTTATACCTCTGGCTTTAGAAGTATGCAGTTATACCCCTGGTTTTAGAAGTATGCAGTTATACCCCTGGCTTTTCAATTATGCAGTTGTACCCCTGGCTTTAAAAGTTTACAGTTGTACCCCTGGCTTTAGAAGTTTGCAGTTGTACCCCTAGCTTTAGAAGTATGCAGTTATACCCCTGGTTTTAGAAGTATGCAGTTATACCCCTGGCTTTAGAAGTATGCAACTATACCCCTGGCTTTAGTAGTATGCAGTTGTACCCCTGGCTTTAGAAGTATGCACTTATACCCCTGGCTTTAGAAGTATGCAGTTATACCCCTGGCTTTTCAAGTATGCAGTTATACCCCTGGCTTTAGAAGTATGTAGTTATACCCCTGGCTTTTCTCTGACTTTAGAAGTTTGCAGTTGTACCCCTGGCTTTAGAAGTATGCAATTATACCCCTGGCTTTAGAAGTATGCAATTATACCCCTGGTTTTAGAAGTATGCAGTTATACCCCTGGCTTTTCAAGTATGCAGTTATACCCCTGACTTTAGAAGTATGCAGTTTTACCCCTGGCTTTTCAATTATGCAGTTGTACCCCTGGCTTTAAAAGTCTGCAGTTGTACCCCTGGCTTTAGAAGTTTGCAGTTGTACCCCTAGCTTTAGAAGTATGCAGTTATACCCCTGGCTTTAGAAGTATGCAGTTATACCCCTGGCTTTAGAAGTATGCAATTATACTCCTGGCTTTAGAAGTATGCAGTTATACCCCTGGCTTTTCAAGTATGCAGTTATACCCCTGGATTTAGAAGTATGTAGTTATACCCCTGGCTTTTCTCTGACTTTAGAAGTTTGCAGTTGTACCCCTGGCTTTAGAAGTATGCAATTATACCCCTGGCTTTAGAAGTATGCAATTATACCCCTGGTTTTAGAAGTATGCAGTTATACCCCTGGCTTTTCAAGTATGCAGTTATACCCCTGACTTTAGAAGTATGCAGTTTTACCCCTGGTTTTAGAAGTATGCAGTTATACCCCTGGCTTTAGAAGTATGCAATTATACCCCTGGCTTTAGTAGTATACAGTTGTGCCCCTGGCTTTAGAAGTATGGAGTTATACCCCTGGCTTTTGAAGTATGCAGTTATACCCCTGGCTTTTCAAGTATGCAGTTGTACCCCTGGCTTTAGAACTATGCAGTGGTACCCCTGGCTTTAGTAGTATGCAGTGATACCCCTGGCTTTAGAAGTATGCAGTTATACCCCTGGCTTTAGAAGTATGCAGTTATACCCCTGGCTTTAGAAGTATGCAATTATACCCCTGGCTTAAGTAGTATGCAGTGGTACCCCTGGCTTTAGAAGTATGCATGTATACCCCTGGCTTTAGAAGTATGCAGTTATACCCCTGGCTTTTCAAGTATGCAGTTATACCCCTGGCTTTAGAAGTATGCAGTTATATCCCTTACTTTAGAAGTAGCAGGTATACCTCTGGCTTTAGAAGTATGCAGTTGGACACCTGGCTTTAGACGTTTGCAGTTGTACCCCTGGCATTAGAAGAATTCAGTTATACCCCTGGTTGTGGAAGTATGCAGTTATACCCCTGGCTTTATAAGTATGCAATTATACCCATGGCTTTAGTAGTATGCAGTTGTACCCCTGGCTTTAGAAGTATGCAGTTATACCTCTGGCTTTAGAAGTATGCAGTTGTACCCCTGGCTTTAGAAATATGCAGTTACACTCCTGGCTTTAGAAGTATGCAGTTGTACCCCTGGCTTTAGAAGTATGCAGTTGCACCCCTGGCTTTAGAAGTATGCAGTTATACTCCTGGCTTTAGAAGTATGTAGTTGTACCCCTGGCTTTAGAAGTATGCAATTATACCCCTGGCTTTAGAAGTATGTAGTTGTACCCCTGGCTTTAGAACTATTCAGTGGTACCCCTGGCTTTAGTAGTATGCAGTGATACCCCTGGCTTTAGAAGTATGCTGTTGCACAGTGCGTCACCACAGCTCCTTGTTGCTACCTCAGTGAGACAGATAGCACTTAATGTCGCCTTGTCCCCATGGCAAGTGATTATTATACACAGCCCACGCTGTTTGCTGTCTTTGTTTCCCTGGGCCTCAGCTTAGCGACAGCAAATCCTATTATGAACATGCACGACTAGCTCTGCACATTCTCAACATGGTATAGTTGCCATGGGTAACACTCATTACTGGCATGTGTGAATTAGAACACACATTATCCCCAAAATATAAGGCATTGTTAACAAAAGACGTGCACAGATATGTGGCTGTCCTGTGGTGTGACGAGTTTACAAACCGAGGGTACCTGCAGGAGCATGAGCCGGCTGGAGGGAGGTTACTGCACGCTGTAATGGTGGCAAAGACTTCGGGATTGGTTATCTAAGGATGGAAACCTGGTCAAACTCACTAATTTATTTGATTCTTAGGACCTGCAAAATGGCAAAACAGACAGTGCAAGATGTGGGATCCTGTCTTTGAAATGCTCACCCAAGCATACATGTTTGCAGGTAGTGTCTGACCTGCACGTTTTTATCTGGTGATTCCTGTATGATTACTATTCGGGTGTTGGCGGTTTCTTGCATAAACATCCCTGGATAAAGAGCAGGAAGCACATGGTAGAATTCAGGACAACACCCCTACGTGATTATGGCAAGAGATCCGATAAGAAAGTATTTTGACCTACTAGAACAGCCATACAACTGTAAGATGCAATAGCAACAACTAGAATTGCGACAGCAGGGGATTTGTCATTTAGTACAGTATACTATGGGTTGCAACATGGAACTGTTAATTTAGTACAGGATTCTATGGATTGCGACAATGGACTCGTAATTTAGTGCAGAATCCTAGGAATTCCAACAAAGGACTAGGTATTTAGTATAGGATCCTGTGGATTGCAACAAAGAACTGGTGATTTAGTACAAGATCCTAGGGATTGCAATAAAGGACTGGTGATTTAATACAGAATCCTAGGAATTGCGACAAGGGACTGGTAATTTAGTATAGGATTGCAAGAAAGAACTGGTAATTTAGTACAAGATCCTATGGATTGCAACAAAGGACTGGTAATTTAATACAGAATCCTAGGAATTGTACCATGGGACTGGTAATTTAGTGCAGGATCCTATGGATTGCCATAAGGGATTCATAATTTAGTACAAGATATAGTATTCTACAGGACATTACCATGTAAATATTGTATACCTTTCTGACCAGATTCTTGCTTTCCCATGGGATTCCAATGGGATGAATTGGGACAGACAGCCGGTCAGTGATGGCTCTGTTGGTTTGAGGTCGAGCTCTACAGGATTGCTTCTCTGACTGAGCACCCCTCCCTGTGGGATCTGTAGATGAGAGTCCACCTCACTCATTTGTTTCTATACTTGATGTTTTAATGCTCTAAGACCACAGCTGTCCCAACCATCCAGACTGGGAATTCCCCAAGACAAATCTTGAGTCTCAGGGACATGAGACCAATCTAAAAGCCAAAAGAACTTTTCTCAGGCTCAGCCACATTTATTCACAATAACAATGTCGCATTTCGCCCATAGGTCCCATTAATAACCACACTTAGGAATGTGTTGTGCAGGTAGAGACATAAGTGCATATCTTGTATTGTGATCACAGACTCACTTTTAGACAGTACCAAACGAGTCCAATAACCTTTGCTGCAGTGAGTTAAACGATCATCACTGATATATGTTGTGATCTGCAGATCACGAGTTTGAATACCAACGGGGCCAAGTCAGCAATCCTTTCTGCTGAGGCTGATAAATTGAGTAGAATGTGGTTACCAGTAACACCTATTAATTACTTCTTTTAGAAAATGTTGCTATATGGTTATTAAAACATGAGCTTTTGTTCCAAACCTCTCAAATCTTACTCTTTCTTTGAGAATTCTGAGATTAAATGTTTTGAGTGCGGTGTGTAGCATAGTGAACGCGTCCAGAGTGCAGTAGCCCACTTTAACAGAGGCCCACCACACTCACCTGCAAACCCCAGGTAGTCTAAACCCAATCTTACTGGTATGAGTACGAATTATTTGGGCTAGTTAATCACTGGGAGATTAAAAAGGTGTTCATTCTGTGCTGCTTTTTTTTTTTTCTCTCCATAGTTTTGTATAGCGCGAACTTGACCCGAATCCAAGCAGGTATCGGAGCGCTTTACATAGCACATAGCTTTACATTAGGACACACATTCATTCTTTGTTAGGCACGGAGAGATTAATTGATTTGCCCAGAATCACAGGATGTTCGGCGTCATTACCGAGCCTCGTCTCGAACCCAGTTCCCCAGCTCCGAGGTCGTGCGCATTAGTCGTTAGGCCAACTCCTCTCCCCACCTTTCTTGACACCTTTCTCTCTATGCACCTTCTCAATGAAGAATCATATTTAAGGATTCCAGCAATATGTCTTACAAGGATGTGTCATATCCTCTATTATTCACTTAAATTACTCTAACGGATCAACCGTGGTTGATATTGGTGCACTTCAATGGGGAGAGATGTGAAGGATCTAATTAGAGTAAATACCTACGTCTTCACCAATAGGTGAGCAAGGAAAAGTCTTCCTTTTAGTTTATTTACCCTCACACACCCTAGTGGTGTCATGCTTCATCATCGGGTCACCCCGACGCCTAAAAGTCGGGGTGGGCTCAACCACAGTATTGGGAGCTCTTGGTAGAAGTTGGTGACCTGGGGGGCTGAATAAATTAAAATACCTCAAACAGATCCCCGGTTTCCCTTTATTCTTGGGTCTGTTTGGGTAACTAAAAATTAAAGATAGGGTCTTACAAGGAGTCTTATGGTCCTAAGACCCTAGTGCCAACATGTTTCAGTCCAATTTTGGCCTTATGGGTCCTGGACTTTCATCAGGGCTAGGTTTTGGCCTCCCTAGGAGTAAGGATATGAGGGGGTTTCCCTATCCTGTATGCGATTCAAGGGCAGAGTAGCTGCTCCTTGTAACAATGATTGATGATTTACCAATCACGGGTAGTGATCCGTCCGATTCTTGAACGGATTCTGTATCTCAGGGGATCGTTAAGCATCTAGGGGTAGCTTTGTAGTCAAACCTTCTTCAAAAGTCCTGCCCCGCATGCACACCTACTTGGCTCTGGGGACCAGAGCCAAGTAGGTGTGCATGCGGGGCAGGACTTTTGAAGAAGGTTTGACTACAAAGCTACCCCTAGATGCTTAACGATCCCCTGAGATACAGAATCCGTTCAAGAATCGGACGGATCACTACCCGTGATTGGTAAATCATCAATCATTGTTACAAGGAGCAGCTACTCTGCCCTTGAATCGCATACAGGATAGGGAAACCCCCTCATATCCTTACTCCTAGGGAGGCCAAAACCTAGCCCTGATGAAAGTCCAGGACCCATAAGGCCAAAATTGGACTGAAACATGTTGGCACTAGGGTCTTAGGACCATAAGACTCCTTGTAAGACCCTATCTTTAATTTTTAGTTACCCAAACAGACCCAAGAATAAAGGGAAACCGGGGATCTGTTTGAGGTATTTTAATTTATTCAGCCCCCCAGGTCACCAACTTCTACCAAGAGCTCCCAATACTGTGGTTGAGCCCACCCCGACTTTTAGGCGTCGGGGTGACCCGATGATGAAGCATGACACCACTAGGGTGTGTGAGGGTAAATAAACTAAAAGGAAGACTTTTCCTTGCTCACCTATTGGTGAAGACGTAGGTATTTACTCTAATTAGATCCTTCACATCTCTCCCCATTGAAGTGCACCAATATCAACCACGGTTGATCCGTTAGAGTAATTTAAGTGAATAATTGATTATATTATAGGAGGAGTTACTCTAACTTGATATCCTCTCTACCCCTCCAGGTAAAGAAAAAAAGTGTTTTTCGTATTTACCTAAAAGTGAATATTGTGTCATATCCTCTTCATGCGTGCCATATCTATTTCAACTTTCTGCGATGATCACACGTGTGGCCGACATCTCTCGGGGTTGTCATAAGGTTGTTTTGATGCTAGACAACAGCCTCTGACAGGCCAGATGGGTTGGGGCAGCGTCACTCACAGGAAAGGCCAGGGCTACTTTCAGAGGCACTCAGGCATTGGGGAAACTCTGGATTTCACTACAGATCGTGACATATGACTGGCCTTCTCTCTTCCTAGCTCCTGCTGCTTGTTCAGAGTTACAGACCTCCTGAGCAATTTCTCAGCGTCACACCTGACCACTCCACAGAGCTGAGATTTAAAGTGTCTTACAGCAAAAGTTAACATTCCATAAACAAGTTCACATCCCAAGTTTGAGACTCTTGTCAATTAAACTCAATAGATCCCGTTAAAGTGTCAGAGGACCGACTGTGGTCCAAGTTGTGAGGCTGGCAAAGAAGTGCCCCACAATGCACTGCGAGGTCCCCTCCCAACCTTACCTCCTCGGATCCTCGTGAGGGTTAGCAGCTGCGAGAGCTCCATCCTGCGACCGCGGGCTCGAGGAGCTGGAAGTGTGCTCGTGACACCGGCTCAGTCCACAGACAGGTCAGCAGGAGAACTGGAAGGAATCCAGGCGGGAGAGGAGGCTGCTCCCCCCGTGACAGCCCCCCCGAGCCGCCGCCGCTCCTTCTCCCGGCATCTACCGCCTCTGCTTCCACACATGCCGCATCTCAGCCAGCCCAGGGGAGGCAGAGGGGTCCGCAGGGTTCATCTGCCCGCTCAGCCTCCCGGGACCTGCAGCCCGGGCTCCCGCTCTGTGCCGGCTGAGACGATATCCAGAGAGGGTGCCTTGTACAAGCTGCACTCCGTCTTTGCTGCACCTAGGCACTACACCGGGGCTTCCAAAGAGCAGCAAACTTGCCAGCCCCATCCCAAATGCCGCACCCCGCCCCTTCCCCTCCTCCCAGCGGCAGCAGCAAGAGAGGAAATGTCCAGGAACTGACTGCACCGCTGAGGTGCCCCCGTCTATTGTCATTTCCCTGCCCCCTTTCCTTCCCATAGCCATTGCTGTGAAGAACAGTTTAAAAGATGTACAAACATTAGAGACTTTGTGAGTACACTCATATTTGTACAAGCAGCGTGTTTATCTTCCTGTGAGTGTGTGGGCGTGGCGGGCAAGGGTGCAAACTTGTGGGGTGACTTAAAAGTTTTAAACCTGATTTATTTTCCTTCGAACCAAACTTGTACCAGACAAGAGTCATCTTTATCAAAGTATCAAACACACCTCGAGTTAACCCCTATTTTAAAATTTAAGAACGAAAATTATCAGGTGACCACCCGATATATTCATCCAGAACAATTCCTTGCAATGGACATTTCAGGCTGGCGATCACTTCAAAGGCAAACACCCCCCAAGCCCACAAGCTGCAACAGCCACCCATGAGCGTGGCCAGAAATTTACAATGTGTGCATATAGCGCACTCTATCCGCCTGGGACCGCGCCCACGCGCAGTTTGCAAACAATTCCTCTCTTGTTAACAGTGGGACACAGTCAGACCGCTTCGGCCCCCCCCTGCGCTCGCGGCAGAGCTCTCGGAGTTCCCTTCGGCCCCCCTTCCACGAGCACCACCTGGGGTGCGGCCGCCCCTGGGTTAGACTCTGACTCCCACAAGGAGTGAGTGTACACACCCAGAGGTCAGAGGACACCCTCAAGCCACATCCCAGGGGCAGTCCAGCTGACGGGCAGCACGAACTGGCCTCATCGGCTTGAATAGAGTCACATGTGTGGATATCATCGCTTTTGCATTAAGATGTCAGGTTTTTTTTGTCCAAAAACACAAAATGAATGCTGCGTTTTTCTCTTGGACTTTAGGATGTTAATGTATTCCCAAATGAGGCTTTCAGTACTTTAATTGCTTTCCACGCGTGGAAGGGGGGTGTGGTCCCCGTTAGTGGACCTGTGACCTGGTTACACCACCTTCATCCAGGTAGAATGAAGATATCATTTGAATCTTACCTGAGTGACCTGGTTACACCACCTTAATTCCAAGTGAACGAAGGTGTGGTTTGTGTTGTTAAGGGAGCAGTGACCTGGTTACACCACGCTTATCCAGGTAGAATGAAGATATAGATTGAGTTCTTAGAGGAGTAGTGACCTGGTTACACCACCTTAGTTCCAAGCAGGGCTTTAAGTGAGCCGGCTCCTGCCGGTGCTCAGCACCTGCAGTTCTTAAAAGCGGGTGCTGAGATGGGTCCCTATCGGGCTCTCCATTTCTATCCTCAGGGTGAATAAAAAAAAAAAATAACCCTGCAATAGTACCAGCCATCATTGCTTTTGATGTAACTTCAAAGAGATCCATTTTTCAGTTTTATATAGCGCAAACTTAGAGCGCTTCACGTGAGCACCAGTTACATTACACTAGAACATTTTCATGTTTTGAATCGCAGGATGTTGAGCCGACGGGAGGCTAGAACCTGCTGTAAAGTTGGCAGCTCTAGACTTACGCAACAACATCGCCCACAAGATCGGAAGGATTTTCTATATTATTTACAGCAAAGTCATAGTTGTTGCTTATTTATCTTATGCAATTTACAACCATTGGCAAAGCCAATAGTCCTGGCTTGTTGTAGGTCTAATGTTACATGTTGTGTCATAGATCTGGATGCAGTGACAGAAACAGCAAAATACCAGTGGGGCAGCACACTATGCTAAGTACAGATCTTTAGCTTAAGTGTTTTAAGCCACGCCCTCAGTTACATCGGCCACTCCCCTATTAGAGACCCCCCCCCCATTTTTTTTTCATCCCACTTAAAGCCCTGGTTCCAAGTGAGAAGATGTGGCTTGTGTTGTTAGGGGACCAGTAACCTGGTTACACCGCCTTCCGCCAGATAGAATGAACATATAGGTTGAGTTCTTAGGGGAGTAGTGACATGGTTACACCACCTTAGTTCCAAGTGAACGAAGGTGTGGCTTGTGTTGTTAAGGGGGCAGTGACCTGGTTACACCACTTAATGAGAGGTGCAAGAAGGGAGAGGCCATGCTGCTTGGACGACCTGTGGGATCTAGTTGCGCCAACTTACCACCAGATTCAATAATAACCTTGGATGTTTTCTTTGAGGTAGTTGCTTGCACCTCTTATTGCAATTTGGGATCAGGAAGTGGCGAGTGTTGTGCGGATGAATAGGGGATCTTGCACACCACCTGTTCCATTCGGGGAGTGGTGGTTTTCCTTGAGATACTGGTGACCTTGTGGTGCTATCCAAGGGTTTTCCACTGTATCAACCACAATTATTTGGAGTATCAGAGCTATCCTAGAGATAGCATCTTCTCCATTTCTCCAAACTCCTCCTCCGCTCACAACCACTTCTCTGCAGCATCCTAGAGCTCGTAGGTCACCCCACTTGTAGTACAAGCCTCTCTTAAAATCAATACACACACTTGCTCCCTGTACGTAATGGCCAGTGCACCTAAGTGCAGAGGACAACTGGTTTGTTCTGTCAGCCAAGTGTCAAGTGTAATTTAGAATCAGCCATGCTGTGGCCTCTTGAGGTATTGATACAGGGTACTGCGTTTCTCCCTTAGAGAGACACCAGGCCTGGAAGGGGACAAGGAAAAGGTGGTCATCACTGCAGCCATGCGTTGTAAAGTATCAGCCGTGGAGGCTTTGGATCAGTTGTCCACCCACACATATTCACTGCTGAGGCTAATGGTCAGTCTGCCCCTGGGTGAGAACATTTATTACATCTCATTGTTTTTATAATGCATACAAATGACCCATGGATGCTGCAGAGCACCAGATATGCATGTCAAAGTGGGAGAGCGTTACTGCAAACGATGGGCCATACGTTGATACAAGTTGATACAGGCCCTGAGCCACAGGCTTTTTGGAACCACACTGACTGCTGATGTGTCTTTGGTTGGGCACACAATGTTATTTAAAGGTGCCCCTTGATATGTCAAGAATGAAGCAGCACCGTATCCCCACACGCTAGAGTTAACAGTGGTAAAAATGCATAGAGTCAAGAAAACGTTTCTGGTCCTCATGGTATTGTTAAACTCTCTGAGGAAAACACTGCACGAGGGACCAGTCCCCGTATTCTATGTTCTTTCAAGCCAGTGTGCCAAAAAACACTAAAAGCACATTATATATTTAATTTGGTCCTTTGTATAACTTTCTGTTGGTCCAGCAGCCAACCCCCTGCCACTCATGGCTGAGGGCCATGCACATCAGGGGGTTGGGTGCCCGCGGGGGGAGGGATGGGCACCAATGGGGGGTTGGACGCAAGGCCAAAAGTTGTGCTCATTGGGGGAGTTGGATGAATCTGATACAAAAAAAACCCAGAAATTCATCTGAAAAAAAATGTTTAAGTGATCTTATAGGTAGGCATGTTAATAAGAGCTCACTTTACATTAGAAAACCCCAGAACTTCACTGACAAAACCTAATTTGAGAAGTTAGCAGTGATAAATCAATCAATCAAGTCCTATTTGTAAAGCACGACTTGTCACTCTAGAGGGAATCCAGGCAGTGGCTGAATGTCTCAGTCAAAAGGCAAGGTCTTGAGCTGCTTCCTGAATTCAGATAGTGGTGGGGAAGTGGAGGGGGAGGGTGTTAGCAGCGATAAAGGGAGAAGGAGCGTTCTCCAGCGCAGCAGCGGCAAATGTGTGGGATCTGAGTGAGGGTGCGGTGTGCGGAGCGGTGCATCCTAGGGAGGGATCGGTGGAAGTGCAGACGGCTGTTCATGTAGGCGGGTCCTTGGTCATGGAGGTCTTTGAAAGGCATGCGTCAGGAGCTTGACCTGGCATCTCTTCTGGACCAGGAGCAAGTGGAGGTCTCTCAGGTGCTGGGTGATGTGGGTTCTCTTGGGCAGGTTGAGAATCAGTCTGGAGGCTCTGTTATGGATCATCTGGAGTCTTTGCATGAGTTCGGTGGTGGTGTCTGTATAGAGTGCGTTGCTGTAGTCCAGTCTGCTGGTGATGATTGCCTATGTTACTGTCTTCCTGGTGTTGATGGGGAGCCACTTGAGGATTTTGCAGAGCATGCGGGGTGTGTGGAAGCAGGCTGAGGAGACGGCGTTGACCTTACGTTTCATTGAGAGCTTGCTATCAAGGAAGATGCTGAGGTTGTGGGTGTAGTCTTTTGGCATGGGGGTGGGTCCGAGTGCCGACGGCCACCAGGAGTCAATCCAGAGGGTGATGTGTTTACCAAAGATGAGGACTTCCGTCTTGTCTGTGTTGAGCTTGAGCCAGTTGTCCTTCATTCAGGATGAGACGTTCTTCATCATGTAAATGGCATAGGATGAATGTTCCACCAGAGATTTTTTTTTTTTTAGCAGAGTTTTATATAGTGCAAACTTGACCCGAATCCAATCAGGTATCAGAGTTTAAGCTGTTGCACCAAGGTGCTAGTACTTGAGGGCAAATGACTAAGACCGCACATAGTGTCAAGAGGGTTTGTGACTAGAAGCCATCAGCTTCTTAAGGTGAACATTCTATCCACCAAGACCTCAGAGCGAGACATCAGAGTTTATGCCCCCTGGGCTTAATTTGTGCAGGTGCTTACAAGTGGTGAGTGTCGACTTTCATTTTGTGGACCAGGACCTAATTTTCATCATTAGACCTTCGGTCCAGAGCAAGAGAGTGAAAGGAGAAAAAGGAGGAAAAATGGAGAAAGAGAAAAGTGTGACAACAGTGACAAAGCGAGAATGCAAGGATGAAAAAGAACCCGCAAGAGTGAGCTAAAGAGACTGGAAGTGTAGGGTCGAGGAAGAAAGAGATATGAGGTTGAATCAAGGTTATACTGTCTTGGCATTCACAAACCTGTGCTTGATGCACACACGGAATTCCACAAAGACTACATCAGTCAGTGCTTGATTTGTAAATGAAATGGTGCCGGTGCTCAATGCCCTGATCTGAAACATGCGTCTGGTGCAATTAAATGTGCGTGCACGGAATTCCAAGGCTTTGTATTTTTAAATCCACCTTATTCATCTTTAATTCGCAGACACCCCAGACGCTTTGATCTCACTTCTGCAGGGTCCTGCTTTCTCTCTTTGTGACCATGTTATGTCTTTCTCTTCCTCCATCTCTCCGCTTTTAAAAAAATGTCTCCTCTCTTGCTCTCGGTAAACGTCAAATGCACATAAATACGTGCCCCCCCCCGCCCCCCTCCCCCCAAAAAAATGTGCCTGTGCCCACCACCGGAAACCACCAGCCCAAATTAAGCGAAGTACATGATGCCTGGCGGTCTTTGGGATGGTGTAGGACACGAGGCTACTGCTCAGGATAAGCCCACTCATGCTCAGAGTTTTAAGATTTTGACAACCGACACTTTTCAACAATTACGCTAGGAACAAACTTTTTTTTCGTAGACATGAGATCTGCTTCCTGACACATTATCAGTACTGCGCGTGCCAAGTGCACCGCCCACATCCTCTCCTCCAGCTCCTACCTGTCTGTGGTGCTGTTCTTCTAAACAATGCTGCATTTCATCACTTGTCCTGCGGCCTCTAGGGAAGGTACTTAGAAGAGGGTGTTCAGTCGGGGTATTGGCGCGGGGTATAGCTAGCGTTGCAGGCTTCATTTCGCGCATTACTTACGCATGATTGTGCATGCACGAATTAAGATGGAAATTGATGGCAAATATCTCCCCTCACTGAGTCCATCGATGCAAATTAAACACAAAGCACTTATGTACAGGAACACCGGTTTGATTATAGAATGCCAGAAGGCTGTAAAACAAGCTAGAGATGAAGAAAAAACTGCTGCAAAAACTAGCACGAAAAGAAAGGTCATGTAACATAATAGCCGATTCTAAATACTTTTATTTACATTTGAGATTTTATACAGCCGAACATGGCCCAAGGGCGTTGGGGCACTGTACAGTTATAAACAATTTTACAGTTGTACAATGATGTATCTAAAATTCATACAAACATGGGTGCTGTATATAAAGATTTGCTTGAACACATATGATAATGCGATTTTTTTTTATGTATTCATTTTTTTGGTTGCTGACCATATTTGAACACACCAATGTGCAACATTCCGTCCACCATCTTGTGTGTTTTGCATATTTGAACACAGCCATGACACACTGCAAGGGTCGGTGGAGCAGAAGGAGCAAGGCCACTTCAATTATGCAGCCTAGAGTTGGGGGGGGCTAGGCGGGAGCAAATTATGCAAAATATGTAGAAAGGAAGCGCAAATTATGTGGCACATTTTGTACCAGTATTACAAGAAAATTCTGTCATTTACACAGTTTAACACTGTTTGGGCAAATATTTCACCTCATTAGTGCCAGCAAGTCACCCAAATACAGTAATAAGCAACAGAAAGGGGACCAGTCAACCTTTGCAAAGGGCATTTCACTTCACGACAACATGTGTTGATGTGTTTTTAGTAATTTTTGATCCATTTGAATTAGAAACATATATTTTGTTGAAATCTACAGATTAAGTAGCAGATGATGGATTTTGTGGCAAATCCATAACTATGCAGAAAATGCCACAGCTGCAAAATCACATAATTCCAGTTTGAGGAAGTGGAAGTGTAGGAAGGTGAAAGGGGAGAGGATGTAGGGACTGCTTTAAACATGGAGGAGCAAAAATCGCACTTCCCAATCATAAGTTAAACACAGTCAGGTAGGTGGAATTTCAGAAAGTACACATATGAATGTAAAAGCTCATACAATATGGTAGATTTGCAAGTTTGTGTTTACGGGTGGCATTGTGGGCATGGCTGGTTAGAGTACCCTGCAAGAGCAGATGAGCGCCACAGGCATCGCAGGCCTCATGCAGGTAATTCTCCACCACAGCTAAGAAGTTAGAAATCTGCTGCAACCCTAAGAGTTATGTTACGTTAATAAAAGTATATTTCTATAGGCCATTCTTTCCATTTATAACCATACAGAACCATTACCTTATCTTATATGATTTACCGCAAGAGATCTGCCAGGTTAAACTACCCATTAAAACTAAAAAAGTGCGCCAATGGAAAAGGGTGAATGTCGAGACTCTATCCAAGACCATGCCCAAGTACATTCAGAACTCTACACTTCCTGCTGATAGCACCGATCTAGATTCCAAGTACTACCTGATAACAACTACCCTTAGGTCAACCATTGATGAACTAGCCCCTGAAAAGGTACAAAAAATAAAAGGGGTAGAGAAAGGAGCCCCTTGGTTCTCTGAAGGTTTACGCGAAAACAAGAGAAAGCTTCGCTACCTCGAAAGATGCTGGAGGAAATCTAAAAGGGCCACTGACAGGGAGCTATACCGGAAGTCTTTCCAAGCTTACAAAAAGCTTATTGTTATAACAAAGAAGGAGTATTATGAGACGCGTATTAAGAATGCCACCAACATACAGAGAGAGACCTTTCAAATACTGAAGGAGTTAAGCAAGAAAGAGGAAAAGACTGATACCCAGATTGATTGTGACACCTTTCAAGGGTACTTCTTGGGTAAGGTAGCGACCATCCTGTCTGAGATTAAGAAGAACAACCCAGTCCCTCTTGTCGTACAACCTCCCCCCCCAGACTCACCCTCTCCTAACTTTACTGACTTTCCCCACATTGACCTTAGTATTCTGAGGAAACTAGTAGCGTCCACTAAATCTGGCTCCCCTGCGGACCCCTGCCCGCCTGACACCCTTCGGATGGCAATACCGCTTCTAGAGGATCAGATCTTAGACCTTTTAAACACCTCATTAGCCACTGGACTTCTGCCATCCACCTTTAAAGAGGCATGTGTCAGACCCTTGATAAAAAAACCGGGAGCCGACCCATCTAGCCTGAAGAATTATAGGCCAATATCCCAGCTACCATTCCTGTCAAAAGTACTAGAACAACATGTACTTAAGTCCTTGTCAGCCTTCCTGGAATGTCACCACCTTCTCCACGACCGGCAAGCAGGTTTCCGCGCACATCATAGCACGGAGCTAGTAATGCTGTCGGTACTGGATGAGCTAAGGTGCATGGCTGACGGTAAAAAGCCATGCGCGCTGATATTATTAGATCTTTCAGCAGCGTTTGATACTGTCAGCCATGCACTGCTCCTGGGTAGGCTGGCCGGGTTCGGGATAGGGGGACAGGCGCTAAAATGGTTCACAGCCTTTCTAACAGGAAGGACGCAGAGGATCCAATTGGCAGACCAGGTCTCAGAGGTGGGCAGGTTAGTTTGTGGGGTTCCGCAGGGGTCAGCGCTTTCGCCACTGCTATTCAACCTCTACTTGCAACCACTGGTAGAGTCGCTGGCTAAGATGAAGTGCAAAGTATTTAACTATGCCGACGATACGCAGCTACTGCTGAGCATCGACAACACTTCATCGGCACAATCAGAGGCCAAAGACATCCTACGCTTCACAGTGAATTGGATGTCGTCTAATCTGTTGAAAATCAATCCGGATAAAACAGAAGTCCTGGTTGTCTCAACTGCTGTGTCCCCTTGGAGTGATCTATACTGGCCCCAAGAGCTAGGCCCTGCCCCTAAATCCTGCCCCAATGTCAAGAGTCTTGGGATGAAAATCGATCAAGATCTCTCAATGGCTAATCAAGTCTCTGCTGTAGTTGGCTGCTGCACTAACTTAATCAGGCAACTACGCAAACTTGCCCCCCTGCTCTCGAGAAATATGCTGCAAACCATCGTGTCAGCCACAATAGTGTCTAGAATTGACTATGGAAATGTGCTGTACCTCGGCCTTCCGAAGTATTCCATCAGCCGTCTCCAGGTCATTCTAAACGACGCAGCACGCCTGGTCTTTGGAGTTCCAAGGAGGACCCATGCCTCCCCCTTGCTCCATCGATTACATTGGCTACCCATGCAGCAGAGAGTGGAGTTCAAAAGCATGTGCATCTGCCATAAAGCAT
Organism: Triturus cristatus; assembly: GCF_964204655.1. NCBI lineage: Eukaryota > Metazoa > Chordata > Amphibia > Caudata > Salamandridae > Triturus > Triturus cristatus. The sequence continues at coordinate 166,477,687 of NC_140593.1, read as the reverse complement.
TACATGGACAGGCGCCAACCTATATAAAGGAAAGGCTCGAGCTCCACGAACCCAAACGCGTCTTGCGATCGTCGGGCTCTTTCGTATTGTCTCAACCACGCTTTAAGCTGACGACCAAAGGAGGCAGATCGTTCTCAGTACAGGCCCCCATCAACTGGAATAAGCTGCCAGAGGCTCTTCGTAGAGAGCCCAATCTCCTCCGCTTCCGGAAGGCCTTGAAGACTCTACTCTTCAAGAACGCGTTCCCACTTCATTAACAAATTGCTAGACCCGTTACCTTCTATCTCCTCCATCTTTGTTCTGTACTTGGTCAGTAGCGCTTTGAGACCTGTCGGTGAGTTGGCGCGATACAAAACCCAGATACAAATACAAATACAGAAGCAGAATTCATTCTTTTTTTTAAAACATTTTTTATTGAGCAGAGCATCGAGAACATGACTTATCACAAAAGGAATGTAAAACAGGAAAACATAGAAAAATCAACATATGGCTAAAATCAGTTCATAAAAGCATAAAGTAAGTGCTGGAAATTATATATTTTTTCCCCTCAGAGGTTCAAGAACAGTATCATTTACATAAATAACAATAGTGAAGCAGCTTTAGAAATATCTGCTATTCATTCTTGCAGAAATACTTAAAGTGTTAATGTATGAAAGTGCTTAAGTGCCAGAGTGCTAAGTTGCTGAACTGACCCGGAGAGTCAACCTCCAAACCCCTTAAGCATATACCCGCTATTCCACCAACCTTTAAGATTCAAAAGCACCTAGATACCTTGTCGAGATAAGACTACTAACCTTTCTGATTATCCAGACTCCTAAAATACCTCCAGATTTCATTAAACGTTTTGGAAGCGCCCACCCGCCACGCATAAGCTTCCTCGAAAGCCCTAGTCAGCTTCATTTTGTTTAACCACTTCTCGTATGTGGGTGCTTCCGTCGACCTCCAGTTCTGGAGAATTAGAGAGAGGGTAACCAGGGAGGAGATTGAAAGAAAAGCCTCCTCTGCTTCTATCACATTTGCCATATCTTTACTTATTCCAAAAAGAGCTACCTCAGCCTCTGGCTGGACCCTCTTCTTAATTGCTCAATTTAAAGAAAAGAAAATCTCACTCCAGAAGGACCCTAGTCTAGGACACGTAAAGAAAATATGTAGCCGTACCCCTTCACCTTCCGCCTGGCAATGAAAGCATTTATTTTCAACTTCTGGGTATTTTGTATTCAGTGCTTTAGGTGTAAAGTATGCTAGCCACCCGGATAAAAAGGCCATTCTTTTAAAATTGGCAGCTCTCAGGACCTTACTCCCTATCTGGCATATGACTTGCCATTCTTGACTAGAGAGGGTACATTGCGTTTCCCCGAGTTACTCTTTCTAGATGTTTCTCAACCAATAGGGGTTGATCGTAATTATGCAGGAGAAGATACCAGTTGCCCACCCCTCTTAGCTTTGCTCCAAAAATGGCTGTCGTCAATTTGGTGGGCGTACTGAAAAAAAACTTTTGTCTATTTAAGAAATATACAATCTGTAGATATTAAAAACAAACTGTCTTCCTTCGGTCCCTACACTTCGTCAGCACCTCTTGCCAGGTAATTATCCTGTTCTGAATTAAGAAATGCCTTAGTTCTTCAAACCTACAATCCTTCCAATGTCTTAGATGGCTAAATGGGATCTGGAGGACGAGATTTTTGCATTCTCCCAATTTTAAATAGTGGTACCCGGAAGAGTCAGCATTTTAAAAAAAAGATTGAAGTCTGATAGAGTAATCATTCAACGTCTTATATCTCTTCCTTTTGGGGAGTTTAGAGGTTTTAAAAAATATTGAAGTCTGGGGACCCGCTACCAGCACCATTTTATCCACAAAAAAATTATCAGTTAAACCATTAGAACCCAATAAACAAGCTGTTGAGTCTAAAAAGGCTGCTTCATAGTGAACATGAGGTAAGGCCAGTCCACCCTGAACGATGGCTAATTGTAATGAAGAAAGCCTTGATGTGTTTTTCCCCCAAACAAACTGTCTAAACATAGTTTCCAACTCCTTAAAGTACTTAATGTTGATTTTAATAGGTATATTTATAAAGAGGAAAACAAGTAACGGAAGTATGGACATTTTGATAAGAGATACTCAACATATCAAAGTTAAAGGTAATAGCAGCCAGTTATCCAACAGTGTCTTGATTTTATCCTGCATAGCTACATAATTCAGCTTGTATAACTGTTGATATTGATCAGAAACATAGATCCCCAAGTAGCGTATTGGATCAGGCTTAGCGGCTTGGTACTTGTTAGACCTGGCACCATTGGCGTGGGTCTCCCTTCCATTTTCTGCTGTTGCCCCTGATGTTTTTGCTGATTTTAGATGCTTTGGGCACTGTGCCACTGCTATTCAGTGCCACAGTGCAAGTGCTCCCTATGTTAAATTGATGTTTGGATTAGTGACACCATGATTGGCTTATTTGGTTTACTTGTCAGACCCTAGTACAGTGCACTGCGTGTGCCCAGGGCTTGTAAATCAAATGCTGCTGGTGGGCTTGCAGCCCTGATTGTCCCACCCACTGGAGCAGCTTGTAAAGTGTGTTCCAAGCCTGCCTCTGCTAGTTTGTGTATTCCATGTCTGGTTTCTGAGTGACAGGGGCTGGGGGACTCCAGGAGACAGGTCTATTCAGCCTTGTGCTGACTCACCCTATCTGCTTGAGGACCGGTGGGAGGAGTAGCACCTGGGCCTGAATAGGGCTGTGCCTGCCTTCCACAATGCTGGCTCCACCTCCTGTGGTGCGTCTGAAGACCCTGGCCCACACTGACAAAGGAAAAGGGTGTACACTGGCAGGATGCACCCAGAACTGGTTTGGACTATGTACAGACACTCTCTGCCTTCAGAGACAAAGGATTTTGGTGTATAAAAAGGGGGACCCAGACACCAGAATTTTAGATCACTTCTGGGAATCAAGACGAACCTTTGCTAAGGAGAAGAACCAGGAAGCTGAAGGAGGAGACTACTCCTGTGCTGTGTGTTTGGGGGTTGGCCTGCAGTGGTTGCTTCATTGCCAAATAAAGGAGAAGAGGACTGAGGGTGCTTTTTATCAACTTGAAGAAGAATCTCCAAGGGCTTGAACTTTGAGCTTGCCTCCTGCCTGAAGTGTCAGGTATACAAGACTTCACCAACCAGCTCCCCCCTGAATTCCCTTGCTGGGAATTGAAGTGCCTGCTGTTGTGCTGGGCCTTCTGAGAGACTGCGTGTCGCTGGGAGCCGGAAGCGCGACTCAACAACAAGAAGCGTGTCGCCGCCGCAGCAGTTGCCATCGCATCTCCAAGGAAGCGTGCCGCTGCCATCGCATCACCGGAGCGCGTCGCATCACCGGAGAAGCATGTTGCAGGGCCTGTCGCGGCTCAGAAGATTATCGAGTCATCGCACGGCCGTCGGGAGTGCACGCATCACATCAACATTGTCGCATTGTAACCAAGACGCCATTTTGTCGCATCCCACCGGAGAGAAGTATCGCATCGAGGTGCCATCTTGTCGCATCTTACCTGAGAGCAGTAAGAACCCGATGCATCACCTCCCCACACAGTAAGGAAGCGAGCATCAACTCCCCTGCGCATCAGTAAGGAACCGACGCATCCACTCCCCCGAGTGTAAGGAACCTGCGCATCACCTTCCATGCGACCCTTTAGTTTGCTTTGCGTTACGCATCCAAGGTACTTTGAGAGTAAAGTGTTGCATTTACAACTTAAGAGAACTGAGCTATTTCCTACCATTTTGTAGTCTATTTTTGAGTACAGTATTGTGGATTTTTGTCGTTTGGTCTTGAGTTAAGTCTATATAAAAATACTTATTTTTATAATACAACCTGTGTGGTGTCCATCTGTAGTGTTTTCACTGTATTACTGTATGTGTTCACAAATGCTTTACATACTGAGATAAGCCTGCCTGCTCGTGCCAAGCTACCAAGGGGGTGAGCAGGTTTTTTTTTTTAGGAGTGTAGCCCCTTACCCTGACTAGACGCAAGGGTCCCTATTTGGTCAAAGGTACCTACCTCTGCCAACTAGAGACCCCGAAATCTAACAGTACTTAAGATTAACTGAAAGAAGATTTGTGTCAGAATTCAATACGAGGATTTCTGTTTTATTTTGGTTTATTTTGTAACCCCCGGTTAATTCAAATTTACTGAATTCCATTAAGGCCGATTCCAAATTCTGGCTATCGAGTTTAAGATATAAAATAATGTCGTCCGCAAATATCTTTATTTTAGACATACCAAGAATTGGTGTGTTGATTGCAACATTTTCTCGAAATCAGATGGCTAACGGTTCAATAAAAAACGTGAACATTAAAGGGGAGAGCGGACACCCTTGTCTTGTCCCCCAGTTTATTTTTACTGTTCCCATCTGCTTAGCATTAATAACCACCTGAGCCTGGGCCCCATTGTGAATGTTCCGAAGCATTAAAATAACCTGGGGAGGAATACCAAACCTGCCAAGGCCAAAAAAGAGGGTATCCCAATTTGCCAAGTCGAACGACTTTTCAGCGTCGACCATCATAATATAAGCCGGAGTTAAGTTAGTATTAAAGTAGTCAAGAATTTGTATTAAAAATTCAGTATTTGACGACATAGATCTCCCTGCTATAAACGCAGACTGATCCTTATGGATTATTTCCTGTCCAACGGGTATAAAATGCTGCGCCCAGGTCTTCATTAAGATCTTGTAATCGGCGTTGAGGCGACTAATGGGTCAATAAGAATTGACGTCTTTCGGATTCTTGCTCTTTTTCACGAAGCTGACGACGATCGCTCCTTTGAAGGGCGAGGGCACCACCCCACCATTTTTGATATAAATTAATAGCTTGGTCAGGGGTGGAGTCAATTCTTGTACCAATACCTTACAAAATTATATAGGGAGCCCATCTTCTCCACAAGCTTTGGCTCCAGCAGTTGATTTTAAAGCTGCCTGGATTTCTGTACTTAAATATCTAATTTTAGCTGTTGCAAAAGGGGATCAGACAGTTTCGGGAGATCTATACCGTCAAAATAATTCTGTATAATATCTTGCCCAGCTGGATATTCCGTAGTATAGAGGTGTTGGTAGTGTTCTATGAAGGCCAAAGCGATCTCGTCGCTATTTAACAGTGTAACTCCAGTCTTGGGATCTACTATCTTTAAAATTAGAGCCGCTTCTTGTCTAGTTTTAGTAGAGCCAGCTAACAATTTACCTACCATTTGGCTTTCCTCGTATACCCGTTGTTGGTAAGTTCGAGGACTGCTAATTTCTTCTAAAAGAAAAATTCCCTCAGCGTCTTTTTGGCGTTTTCAAGGTGATGTAGTTGAGACACATTTCTCAGCTCTTGAGCCCTTTCCATGGCCTGCTGAAGTTCAGCTATTTTAGCCCGTCATGCTTTTGACTGAGCGGCCGAAAAGGAGATAATTTGTCCTCGAACAGCAGCCTTGAACCCTCCCCATACTGCAAAGGGTTCTGCCGTCCCCTTGTTAAGCCTAAAATATTCAAGGATCCATACTCTTAAGCTCTCGACCCATTGTTGATCTTGCAGGAGAAGATGATCCCTCTGCCACCTGGATCGCTCCCTTCTCTCCTCGTCAATTTCTAGGTCGAGCTTGACATAGGAGTGGTCGGAGAAAGAATTAGCCCCGATATCTACCTTTAAAATATTTAGTGATATGGAAGTTAAAAATAAATCAATACAGGATGCCGTCTGGTATTGGCGTGAGTGGCATGTATTGCTATTAGTGGCCGGGTTGTCAATACGCCATGGGTCTATCAGCTGATAGTCGTGCTTTATAACTTCAAGGATTTTTTCTGTATTAGGTTTCAATTGTTTTTTATTTTTATTGGAGGTGTCTTTTTATGAATCTTGAATATAATTAAAATCCCCCCGATAATGCTCTGACCAGGAACTCCCCTTAGCAGCTCGTTGATCTTGCCCAGCCCAGAGGCATCATCCATAATCGGACCATAAAAATTCACAAAATTCAAAATCTTCCCATTTAATTTCACCACTACCCATAACCATCTTCCCTGGGGATCCCTGGGAACTTGCTCAAATTCCCAAGATAAACTTCTAGAAAAGTAAATGGCTACACCTCTCATCGCTAGCCCAGCTGAGGCAAAAAAAGCATCAGAGAATGTTCTCGGCAAATAAAGCTTGGGTGAATTGAACTTAAGGTGTGTTTCTTTAAGAAAAAGAACTTGGGGTGTAAAGGAGGCTAGCCATCGAATAAGCCCACCATATTTCTGCTTGTTGAGCATACCATTCACGTTTACTGACAAAATGCTACATTTACTAGCCATATCCATTACTTGAATAAGCATGAAATTTAATCTGATGCGAGATCCTGTTTTCTCCTCTCTTTGTTCCCTTTGCCACTGCTCTTTTTACTACTGAGTATCACCCCATCACACCTCACCACCTTCCCTCCTGGAATGTGCCCCCCCTGAAATGTGGAAAACCCCACTAACCCCACTAACCACGCTAGCCATATTTCAGCCCCCCCCTACTTTTTTAATGGGTGTCATGGAACTATACCCTTGGTGACACTCCTACCCCCAGAAATAGTTTTTTTTTTTAGCATCTTATTATATACATGTATGGTTTCAGATCTTAACAGAAATCTCTTTCAATAAGTCCTGAGCCTCTTCTAAGTTCGAAAATAGATGAAACTTCCCCCTCACTAGGACACAGAGTTTAGATTGCTGCACTATAGAGGCCTAGGCACCCTGAGCTTTAAAAAGATATAACAGCTTAATGAATTCCTTTCGCCTACGCGCAGCCACAGCTGACATATCAGAAAATATGTGACATTTGGTAACTTCATTTATAGAGAATTGTCTTTGCTGTATCGCCTCCACCAAGATTCTCTCCTTAATTCGGAAATCAGCAAAGTTTATCAGGATGGTACGTGGTATCTTAGAGTTAAGCAGCGAGTGTGAAGAAACTCGGTGTGCCCTATCAACAGTTAGATCCCCCGCAAATTCAGGCAGAACCTTTTGTTTGATGAACGCATTGACCCATTGAATTGTTTGAGATCCCTCACTTCCTTCGGGAACACCCACTATTTGTAGATTCGACCATCGAGAATGGTTCTCAAGTTCCTCCAGTTTGTTCTCCAAAAAGGTTTTATTTTTCGCCGCTTCGTTCGCATTCAGAAGCATTTCACTTATCTAGTCTTCTAACAGAGCGATCCTTGATTCGGCTTCCTGCAATTTAACTGGAAAACAGCCCACTGCCTCTTCAATTTTCCAATTTTCCCCAGACGCATATTAATCAGTAGGTCAATGCTCAAAGGTGTGTTTAATGAAGAGGCAAATACCTGGAATAAACCGGAGACGATGGAGTACAAGCAGCGGATCAGCATCCTGGAAAATTGGAGAAACAGTTATGGGGCTGAGGCTGGGGAGGATGAATCTGACAATGTGGAACAATAGTTGTCCAAAAGTTATAAAATATCTTGTTGGGATGTTTACGTCGGCCCTCAGTGCCAACCAAAGCTTTTACGTCAGTCCATTTAGAGTGCAAATAAGTGGGGTGGAGTGTCAGGAAATCTTTTATCCTTATGTTTTGTTCCTCCTGGGAGTGGCCTTTAGTACAAGCTGCACTTCATAGTTCTATTCCTAAATTCCCTGTTTGTTCCATTCTCAGGAAAGTTTCCTTTGTCAGACTCCCCGATAATGCTTTGAGTTGGTCCCTCTGCCTTTCACAGACTCTCCTATGCTGGCAGTTGAGTTGTTTCCTTCCATGCCCTCTTCTTTTAGGGCTACACAACTATTCTACCCACGCTTGTCTCTCGGGCATTGAATATCATGATCCTCTGCCTGGTGCAGTGGGACCATCCCAGTGAACATTCTTAGTCCTTGGATCCAGTGCCACTTGTTCAGACTCAGGGTCTTATGACTCTCCCTTCTTGGTGCCATTTGTGCCCCCTTTGCCTTCAAGCGCCTAGCTGACAGAAGACTTTCTGTAGTTCTTCTTGGGACGGACCATTTGCAAAAAAGTGAGGTTGACAGATTGTGATGGTGTGTGCGGAAGATTTGAATGGTGCTTAGTAGCCTCCAGGTATGAGGGATCGGGTAGTTCCAGACCTCCCTGATTTGAGGGTGGAATGGGTCTCCATGTTTTAACTGTTTCATGAGTGATTTGGATGTGCCAGGGGGATTCCAGCAGATACCTCCCAGTTATTTCTGATTCAGAATTATCAGGTGCCTTTATCTTAAGGACTCCCGTCATGAAGGCTGCCGTCCACATGATTGTTAGAGTATTTGGTGGACTTTGAACTTACATATGATGCCACCTTTCTGTCTTGCCTTAAAATGATGACTTTCCTGGTTTTAGCACAGAACTCTAAGATTTTAGTAAATAAAAGCTTGTGCATATAATACACATTCTGCCCTCTATATTTTCTATTGGGGGTTATAGTGGTAGGTGGAGTTGGGGAATGCCTGTTTAGTTTCTCCTTGATATTTAGTAGCCATCTCTCACTCTGCAGTCTTATTCCTTCTCATGTTCCTTTCATGCTAGTGGTTTTCGCACCATCAGACCAGCACAGTGCGTCACCCATTCTCCAATATGGAGCCTTTTTCCATTGACCATCACTGTACTGCCTGCTGTTTGGCTGTATTGCTCTCCCGTGGTGGGCAATGATATCCGTACTCTTCAATTGCAGCTTTTTCCAATTTCTTATAGGCGTTCCTCTCTATAATGTCTAACTAGGTTTCTCCATAATAGTAGAACAATTGGTCTTCTTCAAAATAGCGCTATCTAGTAACCACCTGTGCCTTCTCTCCAAACAGAATTTCCAAGTATGCTATTCATAGGTCTCACCATCCTAAACTACAAGAATGGCAATCCGCTTATCCTACACATCACAGGAGCAAAAACGTTCAGGACAAAGGGTTATAGATAAATCCTGAATAGGTGAGTTTGCTTTCTGAAGTAAACAAGGTAGTCGGAGGTGCTCAGGTGAGTTGTTCCAGAGTCTGGAAGTCAAGTTTGAGAAGACTTGGTTAAGGGTCTTATGTGATCAGCTTGTTTTGCTCTTTTCACGACACGAGCAGCTGTGTGCCGGATGGCCCAGACAGGGGAAAGATTAGCCATGGGCAGGTCTGCAAGTAGGCTATGGTAGCCGTCGAGGTGAGATTGTACTGAGGGAGTAGCCAGATAAATACAATATTTCCCATTTTGAACCCTTTTCTGAATGGCAATAAGTAAACAAAGTATATGGTCACCCTAAGGAACCTTTGAAAACAAGCATTGAAAATGCAATTGGTCTCGCCTTTGATTAAATTAAAGCCATTTGCTTTGCTAATGGTATTGTATAGCAAAGCAAATGGCTCTAACTTAATGAAAGGCGAGACCTATTGCATTTTAAATGCTTGTTTGTATAGTGCTTTACACCGCCATAAGAACGCTGACAGCGCTAAGGGGAACAAGTCATACGGGAAACTATTCAAATAAATAGATAAATAAATCATGCGCAATATGAAAACATTTCCTACACAGGTTCAAAGTGAAAGCAATATTCTTTGAACCACACACCCTACCTACAAAATGCATCTTACTATCCGTGAGTAAGCACTTCACCAGTAAACATATTGCTAGTAAGACCTATATATATGCTTCAATACAATGCTATAGAGTACAATACAATGCTACAGTAAAATAGACTACAATATTTGTCACTGATGGACAATGTTGCTGGTCAACAGCTGCACTTCAAAGGCAAATGAAGCCAACGACTGGAAGAGGATGACCCAAAGCACATACAGTAAAGAATACATAATTGAAAAGGGTCCCTGTCAGGCCCTCTATTTACGTCCTTAGCAGTGGCGTAACAAAGCTTAAGGGGGCCCTACCTATAAAGTACTTCAAGGGGTCCCCATGCTCCAGACCCAGTAAGAAGCTCTGAGGCCAGGGGCCACCCATGCATAGTGCGGGAGGGGGCTACCTGGAGCTTGGGGACCCCTGCATCATGGGGGTAAAGGGGCAACTGTTACACCACTGGTCCTTAGTTGTAATGGCACAAATATGATAAAATACTAAACAATCAATGTAAAAAAATAGTAAGGTAATCAATGTCAGTGAATTAGATCCAGTTTATATTTTACTTAATCTTACGTTCCATAAGAGTGTTAGCTATTTCCAGGATGTTATGTTTCTATTTTTTTTTCGTGTAGCATATTACTCTTGTATAGTCCAAACTTTGAACTGAGTTGCCTCTGGTTGTTTAGAACTGATAGCACAATTGAGGGCTGTAGAGCAGAGGCTGAAGGCAATGCGAATTTCTCACTGGGCCCGTCAGTGGATCAAAAGGGTGTTCAGAATTCACAGTCATCCAATCCTTGGCCTCTCTGCAGAGAGTACAGCGCAAAGGTCATGTATTCCAGTTGCAATTCTGGTTCTCTGAAAATGCGCGTGAAGGTGGTATACCATTACCAAAATATTGGCCAGACGAAAGTAAATGAAAGTGCAGTGCTTACAGTGAGTGGGTGCATTGTGTGCTTTAAGGTGTTAGATATGTAGATGGATGAGTTGTGGAGAAAAATAAGGGCATACCTGCCTAACACAGAGTGAACATAACAGGAGTGCTTGAGCCACTCTGAAGACCACTAGCCCTTCCATAGGCCAAGGTAATGTTTAATTCACAGTCTCCCAAGTATAGAACTGTAACAGTCTTAATATAAATTTTTACCACAATATCAATGCTTTTACTCATTTATCTTAAACAACTAATAACCATTGACAAAGCAAATAGTCCTGGCTGGTTTTAGGTACATGTCAGTTATTGTGGTATATAGCCGAATGCAGTAACAAAGCTCAGACAGGGACCAAAATGCCAGTAGGGTGCTTTGCTGCACACTCTGGGAATTGCAGAAATTTCGTTTACAAGTTTAATCCACGGCCTAAAATATATAGGCAACGCCCCTTTTTAGGAACACTACCCCACACACTTTTTTTCATAAAAAGCGTGCAAGTCAGCAACATCAATTTGTATCGAAGCAATGTGTGCTCTGACTCCAGGTCTATGAGCCTGGGGTCTTTGCTGTACACCGTTGTTTGAAGAAGGCTGGCCTGAAACATTTTCAGGATAATTAGAAACTGTGTAACGATTTCTATTTAAATTAATAAATGGTGCATATGCTACGGACAACAGTGGATATCCAGGATGGCCGTCAAGAGCTAAACTACATGCCTTCAATACATTTTCTGTTACTGTCGCTCATTCGTATGTGATTGTATTTAACATCGCACCTCGGGTTTGAGGACGATAAACAACCTATAGTTGGATGACCTTCAGAAAGATTTGACAGCTCTGGTCACTAGGTATCAGTTTGTTTCCGGAGATTGCTTGTGTAATTAGATTTATTTTGAAGGGGGTCTCGGAGACCTGTAATCACAGCCACGAGGTGTTTGGTATGTAATGTTAAGCTGCATGCCCGGTAAAAGCAGGGCTACCTGTGTGCGTTGTCGCAGATCACACTTGCCCTGTAGGTGGCGCTGGAAGGAGGCCGGGTCTAGGCAGTCAGCCGGGTGAGGGGCGTCAAGAAATACCGAGACTCCCCCGAACTTGTCCAGTTTGCCCTGAAGGGCAAAACCGAGAGAGGTGCAGGCAGCTTTCTGCACAAACCCCAGAGAAACAGGGGGAGCGGCGAGAAGCCACCATCGGAGCATCAAAACCTGAGCCAGCATGGTCTCTGAAGGCCACTGTGGCGAGTCCACTGCAAGGGTTGTGTAATATGCGGGGAGTCCACTTCCCGCAGAGGGGCCAGGGTCCAGGACTGCTGAGCAGCGGGCACCCGTAAAGCACGTAATAGAAGTACAGTACAAACATGTCCATACAGCAGCCCCGATGCTGTCTATGGAAAGACGCGCAAGAAACAAGCTGGTCACACATGTTCACGTTATCGCGGCGCGCACAAACAGGAGAGGTGCACGCATATGGTGCGAGCAGGAGTTGTAATAACGCTGCGAGCCGTACGCGTGCACATCTCCTGTCTTGCCGTACGCGTGCACATGTCCTGTCCCCCTCCCAAACCAAGTCGACAACAATAGATCTCGCTAGCGAGCAGCGCATGGGGCTGCGTCGCTAGACGAGACCTAAAAATATGTACGGCAATACCTTTAATATTTAATAGCCTTTCATATTTGTCCTTCCTTACTTATTTTCTTCAACCTTCTAGTGATCCGTTCTTCCATCCTGCCATCGTTCATTCCATAATTCCATCCTCCCTTCCTTCTATCATCTCTTCCATCCTTATACCTTTCAATCCTTCCATTCTTGAAAAAGTCCTTCTATTTTCATTTCTTTCTATCCATCCATTGTTCTATCCTTCCTTACAGCTTTTCATCCATGCAATCATGTATCTTTCGGTCTTTCCTTCTATTGGGGTATCTTTGTTTTAATTGTTTAGCCGATACTTCCATCTCCACCTTGTTTCCACCGTTCCTTCTATCTTTCCTGCCACCCTTCATCCCGTTCATCTTTGCTTTCATCTCTTCCTTTCCTTCCATCTCTTTTTTGTGCATTCACTCCATTTGTCGCTCTGACTTTTTCTTTGCAACTTTTATCTGTTCTCATCCCCCCCCTACGCTGTGCTTAACGTTTCTGCCAACTCTCAGCCCATACCTACTGCTCTGCAACTGTGTAATTTCATATTTATTACCTTCTGAGTGAGACCTGGGAGGAAATCATCAAAGTGCAGAGAATCCATAAAGAGTATTTCAGTGGGCTCCGCGTCAACCCTCGCTGCAGCTGGGGAAGCGGGTTGTTAAAAACACACTGGAATAGTACAAGGGCTTGAACCACAGCCCCGAGATCTTCAGGTGAAATGGAGGGTTTGAATTTCCTAAAGAACTGAAGTTGGAAAGATGCAGTTTGGTTAAATAGGAAATTCGTTTTTGCCATGGAAATGCTTTGGTTGAGGGTGTTACCTAACGATTTAGCAAAGGGTACTAGTGTTGGAGTGGAACCCAGGCCAGTAAGATTCTGAAGCCTGAGATGAAATTGGGGAGTTATGGCCTGTAATGTAATGCAGTGTAAGGTGGATTTGTAGAGTGCTGCCTGTCACCTGTGATGGTATCGAGGCACTAAGTAGGTGAGTGTAGGCGTGTGGTGAGGCTGAGCCTGAATACAGGCAGTCTCGATGGTCCTGCAAGAAGACTTATTGAACAGCCAGGTCTTCAGCTTCTTGCTGAATTCAAGAAGCCAGGAGGAGGCCCTTATGTGTTGGGGGAGGTCATTCCAGGATCTGGCGGCTTGGTAGGAGAATGACAAACTCCTGTTCTGCTTCTGTGGATGCAGGGTGTATGTGCGAGTGAGAGTTATGCTGAGCGAAGCGGTCTGATGGGTTGGTGGAAGTGAAGCTGGTTATTGAGTCATGCTGGTCCCGTGTTTTTTAGTGATTTGAATGCGTTGTGAGAAGGTGGAACTAGCAGCCCTTCTGGTTGAGGACAAGTGGATCTCTATGGGGAGTGGTGTGGGTTTAGTGTGGTAGGTCAAGGACGAATCTGGCAATGGCTTTTTGGATAGTTTAAAATCTGTGAAGGCGATGGGCTGGGATGCCGGCCTAGGTTGCATTGCATTAGTCCAATCTGCTTGTAATTAGGGTCTGCGTGATGGTATGTCTGATATCAACTGGGAGCCACTTGAAGATTTTACCTAACATGCGGAGGATGTGGAAGCATGAGGAGGTGACGGTGTTGACTTCATGGGGAGGTTGGTGTCCAGGATTAGCCCTAGGATGAGCGTGGTCAGTCGGAGTGGGTGTGTGACCAAGATCGGCGGGCCACCAGGTGGAGTCCCAAAGTGAACCCTTATTCTAGAAGACCACACTTCAGTTTTGCCTGTGTTGAGCTTGAGGTATGTGAGTGTAGCAGGAGGAAATCAGTTTTAAAGGGGTTATATTTTAGGAAGAATGCACTGATCCATTTTTTTCTCTATGAACAATTTGAGGCTCGGTATGTCTTGAGGGTTTGATAGTTTGAGGTATATGTGGGTTTCAGCAGCATACTTATGAAATGAAATTCCCTTTGTGTGAAGTGTAGAAACAAGTGGTTCCATGTAGAGGTTAAAAAGAAGAGGTGACAGGAAAGATCCTTGGCGCACACTGGAGGAAAGGAGGGATAGTGATCAGAATTTGTCAATTTTTGCAATTCGTGATCTGGAAGGGATAAAGGATTGGAATAATTTTATCCGTTGGAACTATTATAGGAAAAAATAAATATATGCGAATTTTTGGGTTTAAAAATATCAATTAAATATATAAACCCAAGTATGAAATTAACCACCAAGAAATCCGAAAGGAATTAAATTGTTAACAACCTACAACTTTCATTAACTGTTCTTCAATCTCGAATATGTGAATAGGACAGGACTCATAGTATTATCTTGTAAAATCTAGTATAATTGAACTTTATAATATTTTTTTAGGAAATAAAAGCAACTCTTGTGAAGTTTTTATAGAAGAAATAAAACTTATTATAGAATATAAGAAATTGATGCAAATCGAAAGAATTGACCGTTGGATTTACTTTTTTTTCTGTGTTGTATTGTAACATTTTGCCCTGAAATTTAATTATTTGTTTCACGTGTGGGACTTCAAATACCAACCGTTGTGCTTTTACAAGATCAAGCATCAAGGTGCTCTCTGGTCAAGTATGGATGTTGATTTAGTTTTTGTGTTTTTCTCAAATGATGATGAAGATGCTATACATCATAATATCGCCTTATAGCCCGCCGTAGTGGACTATACTGGCCATTAAAGGCCCGCTGCATCGTTAAAGGCCCGAGCCGAAGGCAAGAGACTTTAACAAAGCAGCGGGTCTTTAATAGCCGGTATAGCCCTGCCACCGAAGGGCTATAAGGCTATTAGAACATTCTGCCACTAGAGGGCAGAATGTTCTAACAAATAAAACAAAGCCTTCAGGGAGCGCGAGGGGATTGAAATCCCCTCGGGTACCCTGATGCCTTTGTTCACAGCCAGAGCTGTGAACAAAGAAACATTGGAATGTTGGAGCATCGGGCTTATACCAGCCATTATAAGCCCGGAGTACTCCATTGTTTTCAATGGAGCTTCCAACGTTCCAATGTTCTAATTACGAAAATGATGAAGCTAGTTTCTGTAGGTGTAATTACACGTCTGCACCACTATGTGCCAATGAATAGAGAACATACAATAATTTCCTATGACATCAAATACGGAATGATTTTAATGAAAGACAGGGTGAATGACTAGAACAATTACAAAGGGGTAGGGCTTTTTAGCAATTCAAACAAGCGTTGGCATAGCCAATAGGTCTCGCCTTTGGGACCTTATAAGTGTTTAGCCATGCAACAGTTGCATAACTAAATACTTATAAGGTCCCAAAAGCGAGACCTATTGGCTATGCAAAGCGGCCCTGCGGCCGCGAAAGTGATCGCGATCACGATCAAACATCAAAGCGGCCCTGCGGCCGCGAAAGTGAAAGTAATCGCGGTAAAAGTGGCGCGCGCGCCCGTGCACATGCACTGTAGCTCTAGGCTGGCCTGGTAGCACTTTTTGGAGCCCTCTCAATAAGTCTCGCCAGACCAGCGCATGCGCTGGGTCAGGCGAGACCTAAAAAGTAACCTTAGCTTTTTATACAGTTGCACCAGTTTCAAAATATCTTTCAAATGATGCCACTTAGCTATCACTTTACACAATGTATGCGTTACAATACACCTGTAAGACTATATCAGTATAATGTATAAACCAATTGAAAAAGCTGCTGATGTGGATGCCCAATAGTGACAAACCACAAAAAAGAAGGGCAAAGGGAGATTTTAAAGGCCAGCAGGTGCAGCCTCCCAAAGAAATAATCTTATACACTCCACAAGATACCTGGGTATAAAAAAATTGGAATCAACTTTTCTAAGTTCAGCGACTAGTGGAAAAGGTTTTTTTTTAGGACAAAAACCCTCACCCACCATAAGATGACAAGTTTCGTCATAGGGTTGCCTAATAGTGATGGCATTGCATATGATAGCTTCCAGGCCTAAGTAAGTGAATACTGTGAATACTGGCAATACAACCAGAGGTAAATCTAAATTATTATCTTTCCTATTCAGATTAACATGGCATCAAAATTGATATAAGTGAAATTAAACAACATTCAATCAAGAACCCATACAGTTTAACTTAATTACATTGCATGATGGAGATTAAACATTTACGAATGGTAGATCAGTGGCAGCTCCTCAGCAATGGCGGAGGAGTGTTGCCTCACTGCCTGGTGCAGAGCCAGCAAATGAAAAGTAAAACGATGCTCTAGCATCATTTATTTTCTCGTTTGCCGGCTCTGAGCCAGCTTGTGCATGGAGGGACGGGGCATGGGAGGGGAGAGGAGGAGTGCTTGTGCACTCCCAAGTATGCTTATGTGTTTGGCCGGCCGTCTCAGGCCGACTAAAACACACATGCGCACTCAGGTTTCTCCAGCCCAGCTGCATTCAGCAGCTGGGCTGGAGAAACCCCACAGACGCCATGACCTGAGCGGAGCGTCATCCCTGCCCGCTCAGGCAACTCCATGACCTGAGCGGAGCGTCATCCCTGCCCGCTCAGGCGAATCCCCTCACTGCTCTGCAGCACTGGGGAATGGATGGGATTCTGTTCCAGGGGCTGCTGGGACAAGCAAGAGGCCAGCAAGAGCGAAGCCATGCGTGAAGCGGCCTGCGATGGCAGGTACATTTTTAAAATTATTTTAATTAACACGTCCCCATCCCCCCATAATCCCCCTGCGCACTCCACCCACCCGCCTCACCACCTTTTATTAGTGACAGCCGCCACTAGGGTAAAGCAATAACTATTGTTTATAATTCTGGGAGGATGTTTTGCATATTATAGTCTCTGAATGAAGTGAAAGTAAACTAGATTAGGAGGAAGTAGCAACTACAAGGTATCCTAACACCTGATGCAAAATGTAGTATTGTTTGGAAAGCAGAATGAAGCATGACTATTACAAAAGCAGTCTACATGGTTCAATATAATGGTTTCATATAATAAAGAAATTAAACTCCCTGCAGTTAGTTTCAAGATGAAATGATGAGAATATGATACTGAATTGATGTCTGATCCAAAATATTGCATGCATTAAGTATATTCAACATACTGGGGCTGATTCTCAAAGGACGTCTGCAGTGGTGGTGGAGGCCCCGCACTTGTGGTGGGGCATCCGTACTGCAGTTACCCATTGCGGAGGTCCCCCCACAAGTGCAGGACCCCCGCCACGGCTGCAGGGCCTCCACCATGAGTGTGGAGGCCCTTTGTGAATCGTCCCCTAGGTGTATCAAAGCAAAGATAAATATACTTGTATTTAGAACCCAAACTGGAGTATGGTTCATGAAATTTGCTTTGCAGGCCTCTCTTTGAAACACAATGAGTGTCCTAATAGAACTCTTTTCAGCACTCTTACATGCTTTTGTGAATTAGCCTCAAAACATCTAAAAGTGGAATGTTTCTGGGAATCTGCACCATGGTGCAAGGGTGCCTGCAATGCGGGGATGATTATTTTACTGCAGGAAAGGAAAGGAAAAATAAAGATATTTCTCCTCCTTGTGCCTCCCCTGGGGAGGAGTACGTTTTTGGCGCTGCCTCAGATTTACGATTTCTCGTAAATCTGGGACAGTGTGAAAAAGCAATTAATGTTGCTGGGAACGCCCCCGCAACGCCCATCGCAAGCCCCTTTATCACAGAAAACTGCGTTAAAGGGAGCGATATTTACGAGGCAACATTAAGCCCAAAAAAGTGGCTTAGAATTGCCTCGTAAATATGGAGCAAGCTCTTGCGCCACGGAACGTTGCCAAAAGTGAAGTTCCGGGGGTGCGAGGGGGTTTCAGTCTGGAAACGCTTGCATGAATGGAGCAGAAGGCACTTTTAACCAAGCTGCTGCAGATGGTGCACTTAAACCCCTGATCATCAGAAATGTAAGGAGGTGGCATTAGCAACGCGATATTATCTCAAGTGCAGCATTGTCACTGTATTCGATCTGTTGACAGTGTTTCAACCTCTGACTTGACCCTTAAAAGGAATGGGCAGAAGTAACCTGGGCAAACATTAATGGCATGTTCAGCAGATTATGGAAGTTGTGAATTCCCATAACAGCCACTGGATGCCCAAAATATGCAAATCAAACTTCATTACATCCTCACCATCAGTGTGGCATTCAGCACAGTTTGTCTGCATCTGCTAAATATTGAAAGAATTAGTAAAGACAAAAGAACATACGTTCTGGTCACAACTCAAAGATTTTGCTGTGAGTAGGTGTGAATTCCTCTCGTGAATCCAAGCAAGCCAGTGGGACTCCTAGTTTACTTGTCAAATTCAGTAAGTTAGGAGCCCTCCAAGTGTACATCACAGCGAACTCTTTGTGAATAAGACCCACTGTGTCTCTGTGTGTCAAGAAAAGGCCGAGGACCCTACTCACAGACACCTGGCTCGAGTCCATGTGACCTACTCTTATAGTAATTCTGGCTCATTCCTTGAATTCAGGAGTAAGTAGGAGTACTCGTGGCTTGCTAGTGGCTTACTCCCGGAATTCAGGAATGAGCCCAGAGCAGTACAAGAGTAAACCACAGAAACATTTCTGTAACTCGTGCCCACATCCTTTAGCCTGCAGTGTGGATCATTTTTCTAGACTCTGCCAGGCTTGTGGTCTGGGATCTTACATGTTCGGTTGTTCTATTGTTTTATGTTTTATGTTCCATGTTCTTGTTTTTTGAACTTCACCTGTGTTTTGATGTTTTGATGTTGTTCTTGTTTGTCCTTTCTGTCGTTCTACTGTGTGTTCTTTTGCACGAGACTCGGACTTGACTGGACAAAATGGATTAAATCTTGAAACTTTGGTCAAGATGAGTCTTGCATCTTTTCCGCTTTTGTGGAGATTACATTTTGAATATCCACAACAGGTATATCAGCTGCTATGTTTCCTTGAAAAAAAGGATAAATTACTGAAAATACCGAAAATCTAATTTGGTAAACGAAAGCTTCGCAAAAAAATGTATTTGTATTCTATCCAAGTGACATTTTACTGTAAAAAAATCATAGTTTGGCACGCGAGTCATCTAACTTCGTTTTTCCTGACAAACTAAACAATAGCAACACGACAGGACAACCTGGGAAAATAGCACTAAATGCACAAACAAGAACGGAAACATATAGCACGAGAGAAAAAATAAGCGAGGGAATAAATGTTAGTTGATGAAATGAGGCGTCCAGCTGGCACATACTTGCAGGTTAAAAAGAAATGCAAAACAAGAAAATGTAATAATTTCGAATTCGCTAAATCTGATATTATATCAATAAGATGCAATTTCAAAATTATTTTTTTTAGTCTTTTCCACATATAATCGAAAAGAGGTCTTTGTGGAGCTACAAATCATTGAAACAATTAGATCTAACACACGACATAAAAAGTCAGACAGTGATGCTGTGCCCCTCTCATTGTGTGGATGCCCCGGTGAGAGCATCAATCCTGGTTTGGCTGGAATTTTCTAATGGTCAAGATGAAGCCAGCAGCTCTCTCCTCAGTTCATCCTTAACATACTCCCAATTCAGCAGTCAGATTAATTGCCAAAGTTAGTTGACAAAATCGCATCACGGCATCTCTGAAAGTCTCACATTGCTGGTGGTTCATCTATGAATTATTAGTCAGTCTCTCGCGTGTCTCCTTAAAAGCCCACGTGGCTCCGCGCCAGAATACCAATGTGATCAAACCTTTCTTCCCACGTCGAGCTCACTTTGTTAGTCCTGCCATTCTCACAGTTCAATTCTGCTAGTGGTGGCTGGACTGTTCCAAGCAGCATGCTATGAGCTGGACTGAGGGGGTAGGGGGATGGACTGTTCCAAGCAGTATGCTAGAAGCTGGACTGAGGGGGTATGAGGAAATAGACTGTTCCAAGCAGTATGCTAGAAGCTGGACTGAGGGGGTATGAGGAAATAGACTGTTCCAAGCAGTATGCTAGAAGCTGCACTGAGGGGTGAGGGGATGGACTGTTCCAAGCAGTATGCTAGACGCTGTACTGAGGGGTAAGCGGGATGAACTTTTCCAAGCAGTATGCTACGAGCTGGACTGCGGGGGTAGGGGGATTGAATGCGTCTGCCTGCGGGGTGGGCTCCCGATTCCATCGAGGAATCAAGTGGTGTGGGCACCCGCCTATTAAAAAATATATTGCACCGATGCGGGGTGAGCACCCGTAAAAGAAATGAAAGCATAAGCTGGGTGGGCTCCCGCTCGGCACGGCATCATGGGGGAATCCCTATGACGGGGATTCCCTCCAAAAGGACGGCAGCTCAGCGCTGCGCAGCCCACGCTCTCCTCCTTCTTGGGCCCATTGAAATAAAAGCGCTCCCAGGCGCCAGAGGCAGAAGACAGTCTTTAGGTCCATGGGGCATAGTTGGGCCCAGGGAGGCCAGCACACAGGGCCCTCCAACAGCGAGGTAAGCCCCTGTGGCGGTTCCTCCTGGGCCCCAGCAGCAACAAGAGTCTATCATGGAGTCACAGCCCCTATACTTATACCACCATTCTCTTTGTTCTGCAGAGCACAGGGCTCTGGGGAACCAGTTCCAACTGGTTCTGGGGGTGTTGAAGCACTTTGTGTACAGTGCTCACACCCTCTTTTGCCAGGTGGGGGCTCATCATCAGACACACCACAGGGGGGTGAAGCCAGCATTCACTAGGGCAGGCACCATCCTATTCAGAGACCAGGGACTTCTCCTCTGACCACTCCATATGCAGATGTCCCATTCAGCCTAGCGCTGACTCACCCTGCCCCTCCTGGAGCCACACACACCTCCCAGCCCCTGTCACTCAAAAGCCAGACATGCAATTCACATCACGCAGGCAGACACATAGCACACAGAAATGACAACTTCTAAAAGTGGCATTTCTAAAATAGTTATAATAAATCTGCGCACACCATTGCATAGCATTTATTATCACTATTCCAAACATACCAAACGTGACCACGCTGCGCCTCTCATATCAGGGATTACCACTGAAACACTTATCAGGGAATCCCAATGCATTCCTACGGGAGGGCACCCCCATAGTAGTGAGAAACCAAAATGGCTGTTTGTCACTACCAGGACATGTCACACACTTAAGGCACATGTCCTATCTTTTACCTACAATGCACCCTGCCCATAGGGCTAGCTAGGGCCTACCTTAGGGGTGACTAACATGCAGTAAAAGGGGGGTCACGGACATGGCACACACTTTAGGTGCCACGTCACAGCAACAGTCACACTGCGCGCACAGGCTCTGCAATGGCAGAGGCCTGAGACAGGTTTGAAAGGCTACTTTGGTGGGTGGCGCAATCAGCGCTGCAAGCCCACCAGTAGCATTTAATTCACCAGCCCTGGGTAAGGGATACCACTTTACAAGGGACTGACAGGTAAATTAAATAGGCCAAACAGATGTAGACCAATCTTACCATATTTAACACAGAGAGCGCACGCACTTTACACTGGACAGCAGCGCTAAAGTGCCCAGAGTCCTAAAACCACCAACACCATGTCAGAAAAAAGGCTAGGAGAAAGGCAAAAGTTTAGGGATGACCCTGCAAAAAGGGCCAAGTCCAACAATGAAGGACTGTTCCAAGAAGTATGCTAGAAGCTGGACTGAGTGGGTAGGGGTGGTCTGTTCCAAGCAGTATGCTAGAAGCTGTATGAGGGGGTATGGGGAAATAGACATGTGCCAAGCAGTATGCTAGAAGATGGATTGAGGGGGTAAGGGGATGGACTGTTCCAAGCAGTATGCTGGGCGCTGTATTGAGGGATTAGGGGGATGGACTGTTCCAAGCAGTATTCTGAAAGCTGGACTGAGGGGGGTAGGCTGATGAACGTTTCCAAGCAGTATGCCAGAAAATGGAGAGAGGGGGTAGGGGGATGGACTGTTCCAAACAGTATGGTAGAAGCTGTACTGAGGGGGGGTAGGTGGATGTACTTTTCCAAGCAGGATGCCAGAAGATGGAGAGAGAAGGTAGAGGGATGGACTGTTCCAAGCAGTATGCTAGAAGCTGGACTGAGGGGGTATGGGGATGATGGACTGTTCCAAGCAGTAAGCTAGAGCTGGACTGAGGGGGTATGGTGATGATGGACTGTTCCAAGCATTATGCTAGAAGCCATACTGAGGGGGTATGGGGATGATGGACTGTTCTAAGTAGTATGCTAGAAGCCGTACTGAGGGGGTATGGGATGATGGACTGTTCCAAGCAGTATGCTAGAAGCTGCACTGAGGGGGTAGGTGAATGGACTGTTTCAAGCAGTATGCTAGAAGCTGGACTGAGGGGTGTGGGGGTGATGGACTGTTCCAAGCAGTATGCTAGAGCTGGACTGAGGGGGGACAGGGGTCAATAGGTCTGCTTAAGAATGCTCCTCGGACTTCCCAGAACCGCACCTATTGACCCTTTGGATTAACTTAAGGCCTGCCTGCACAGGCAACCTTCTAAAAGGAGTTTCTTGGGCCAGGCGATAAAGACTGATAGAACCAATGTAATGCCAAATGCATTATCACTTTACTTCTCTAACATGGTCAAGAATCTTTCCATTTTCTCTTGTCTCACCACCAAGACACACTTTCTTTGAATACCTTACTCTTTTTGTTGCCTTTTATTTCCCCACTTGGAAACAGAGCACCTTTGCTCCGTCTGCGTCCTGTGAGCACTTTCAGAGGAGGTCCTATTCTGTTATTGTATTGCAATGTATTATAGCATTTACATTCCATTTACTATCCCGATGTGGGTGCAGAAGTGTTTGCCTGCATTAGTAGCGCACTACACTGTGCAGGGTGTGTGGTTGGGAGGACGTTGTCTTTGCTTTGATGCTATGTGGGAAGTGTTTCCATGTTGTGTGGATGACCACCGAGGTGCAGTGTTGGAGACAAACACTCAGTTTTATGGTTTCCATTATGCTGGTAGCTTGGGAAAGCTCTGCGGGTCCCTTTATGGTATTTCTTATGACGTAGTCTGCTTAGCTGGTTACAGCACTGGGTTGTCCAATCTGAGATGTTGTGTATAGTTGTGGTCCTGTGCTGGCATGGTTGGAGGGAGAGATATATTGGAATGGGCTTTTTTAATTATCATCCCATATCTGAGTGTCATTGTGAGATGTACAGAAGTGGTCAAGTTGTAAAGATATTTGGGACCTGCAGTGGTGGGCTATATTAAAGTCCTCTGAATTGTCCAGCAATGTGTGACAGATCTCTTCAGTTATTCCAGGCCTGTTAATTGGGTGATGGCTAGTTTTTTTGCTGTGGAGTGCTGGTGATGAACAGCCCTCATAGCAGATATGTCTTATGGGAATTTAAGAGGTATAAGTTATAATTTGTTGCTGACCAATGGGTATTATGGTTTAAGTATTGTTGTGGGCCATAACTATTTTATATGCAAGTACATAACTATATTATGCCACAGCGAGTGATTAATTTGAGCCAGTAGTTTTCAAAATTGCCTGTACCATGCACTTATGTCAGCTGCCACATGGTGGCACTGTTTGTGTATTTAAAGATGAGCAGAAAAACAGTTGTTTGTTAATTCAATATACATTAAAAACAACTAATACCTGCCACCCAAGCCATTCTTAAAGCTTTGGTGGCCTCAAACAGTCTGAATTGTCACACCTGTAGCAGTGTGATGGTTAGAAGTTGTGTAAGTACAGTGGCAATGCGTGGTGCAAACTGTGATTACCTCCTAATGAGGGCCCAACACTTCTTTTTTTTTTTTACAAATTAAGCACTGGTCAGCCCTTCTTATCTGCATATTGAAAGCAGTGTGCTGGTTCAGTTGTTTGCAGTTTGTGGGTTGTAAGCTGAGGATTGCTCTTGAGCGTGCAACTGTTCTCTGGGCTCTATTGCCAGGGTGTGGGTGGTGTAGTTATGTAGGGAATGGCCATATTTTCAGCTGTCTTTGGAAGTTTATTTGCTCCTGGGTGCTTCTAATGTGGGCTGGTCCTGAGGTCCAGAGCTTGGCAGTTTATATTGAGAAAGAGGTGCCACTTAAAAGATTTCTTAAGGAAAGGTGGTATAATATTAAGTAGTGCAAGCCTGGAGCACAATGTTCTGTTTGGTTTGTATTGCTTAAATTAAATTTGTAGGTATAGTGCTCATCTTCTTTGGGAGGCTCTATGGACAATGGAGAGTGCCTTGAACATTGCCCTTCTTGCTCTAGGTAGCCAGTGGAGTGGCTCCAGGGCTGGAGTCAATTGTTTTCTTGGGTGAAGGCAGAGAAGAAGCCTTGCAGCAGAATTTTAATGAGTTGTACTTTGCCTAATGTGTTTAATGTGGGTGCGTCAAGGTATAGGCTGTTGGCATAGCTAAATGCAAAACAAAACAAGGTGATGGATGGAATGCTTAAATTAATACAAGCCACTGTCAATCACTCAGGCCACATCCCAATCCATTGTTTTTCACCCACCATGCCACCTGTTTGTACTCACCCATATGCATATCAGTCTTGACCCTGCTCATTGGAACAGTCCAGCCCAAACTTCCAGGTCAGGTCCTCCCTCAACTGGAACACACGCAACCCAAGAATTGTTTTTCCCTTGTGATGGTTTCATCAGCTGGATATAGCTTGGTTCCAGTGGCACAGTGAGCCCTGGACCAACGTCTGGGCATACCCGGTGCACTTAGGGCCTCAAATGCAAAAACAACAAGGTGATGGATGTAATGCTAGAATTAATCTCAGCCAATGGCAATAGCTCAGGTCTGAATCCCAATCCACCATTTTCACCCACCATGCCACCTCAGTTTGGCCCCAGCCATATGCAACCAGTCTTGACCCTGCTTCTCATGGGAAAAGTGTTCAGCCCGAACTGCCAGGCCCTGTACTCCCTGAACTGGAACACAAGCAACCGAGGACCGGTTTCACACTTGTTATTGGCTCTTCAGCCTGGCATATCTTGGTTCCAGTGACTGGGTGTGATCGGGACCCACGTCTGGGCATACCCAGGGCACATAAGGCATCAAATGCAAAAAGAACGAGGTGATGGATGGAATGCTTGATTTAATCTCAGTCACTGGCAATTGCTTGGCCCACATCCCAAGCCATTGTTTTTCACCCACCATGCCACCTCAGTTTGAAACCAGTCATATGCAAATCAGTCTTGACCCTGCTCCTTGTGGGAACAGGCCAGCCCAAACTGCCAGGCCAGGTCCTCCCTGAACCGGAACACAAGCAACCCAGGACCAGTTTTGCCCTTGTTATGGGCTCTTCAACCGGGTATCGTTTGGTTCCAGTGAGTTGTTTGTATACCTTATGGTACTCTAAGTGGCACGACTATGCCCAGACTTGTGTCCCAGGCACACTGTGTCACAGGAAACAAGCTTTACCCAGCTGATGAGTCCACAACAAGGGCGAAACCAAGTCTTGTTTGCTTGTGTTCTGGTTCAGGTAGGGCCTGCCTTGGTAGTTCAGGCTGGACTGTTCCCACTGTAGCAGGGCCAAGATTGATTTGCATATAGCTGGGTCCAAACTGAGGTGGCATGGTGTACAAAATAATGATGGATTGGGATGTGGCCGGAGTAATTACCAGTAGCTGAGATTAATTCAAGCATTCCATCCATCACTTTTTGTATACTTTATGTTGGCAAATCCAAGCTTGGAAACTATGAGTGTGAGGGTGGCTTGCAGTTTTTGCTGGTGTGAAAGATTTAGGAAGATGTAATGTAGTGTTTTTATTGTGTGTAGAAGGCACCCTTTGTAACATTGCTAGCATGCTGTATGAAGGATACGTCTGATTCCATGTTTGATCCTAGGTTTCTAACTTCTCTTGATGTTGTTGGAGCGGCTTGTAGTTCCTTAGGCAACATGGCAGTATGCTGGTAGTTTTCGCCAGTGCCTGCAGGGCATCATCTCTGCCTTTGGGGTATTGAGCTTTAGAGGGTTATTCATCATCCATGTGTTTATGGCAAAAAGGCAGTGATCGAGTTCCTATGGCAGTGATTTTTGCATGTAATTGGAATGTGATTGGCTATTGACGATCACCTGGCTTTTTAAACTCAAAGTAAGAAAAGTGGACCTTTATGGCAGTAAAAGGATTATCATGAACATCAAACATACTTTAGTTGTGTCTACACGAGCTTCCCAAGGAAGGTGACAGGAGCAGAGAAAGTTGTGGCCCTGTGTCCATTCTACAAAAAGCTGGGCAAGATTTCAGGCCAGGAACAGGCCATTCTGTTCCCAGCTTGTGTTGAGTATACAATGAGGATCATGTTCACCTTGTGGGTTTTGGAGGAGAAGGACTGAAGTGGGTCCATCTGAAAAACACACCTTCCATGATGTCCAGTGTGCAGGACTGGTACTATCTGACAGTACGTACTGCCCCTCTAGAATCATTTGCTAGTGAGTGTAGGGAGGATACCTCTTGAGTTTCTGCATAAATGGATTATTCTGCTTGTGAAATGATGTAGGTGAGAGTCTCAGAATGCTATATCCTTCAACTATTTGTTTCACTGTTTTCAATAGCATGTCTTGCATTTGTATGTGTACGTGTCAGTTTTGTGACCGAGGAGAATTAGTGGGCATGGTTTAGACCAGGGTTACAGTTCTGGCTTCTAGAAGTGGCCACAAATGTGTGATCTTGAGGAAAATCCAGGAGCCAAAAAAGAAGCACAGTTTATACAAATTGTTCATCTTTACTGCTTGTACTAAGTACTCGAGTTTGAATTGAGAGTTTATAGAATTGTTTTGCTTCTCAATTGAACTTAGGTATAGAAATGGTCTGTTTTACGAGTGCAAATTCACGCTTTGCATTTCCAATGTGTGAATCCACTCTCATTAATAGATTCACCCACATATAAGATGACACCAGCACGGTGTAATTTTATGAGTGAGTGATTCTCAGAAGGCTAATAGTAGGCTTATGCTGTGAACATCACATTGTCTGGAGAGGCTGTTACGCGTATTCCATACATTTTCTTTGGCAGTATTTGTCCGACTTTCAATGCCAATTAAGCAGGTTATATAGGATTATTGTATAACGATCCCCTGTAGCCTCGCTCCACTTGGCCACTGGTTGAGTATTTCACTTAGGTATTCTAGGTCCATATTTCTTCTGTGATTGCAGGATCAATATCTAGATGTAGAAGCAGAAGGAGGCATTGGTCCGCTCTTGTGAAGCGGTGTAATTGGCTCCCTATTGGCCTAGACGAGGATGCAGTTTTGTGGTGACTGGCTGAGGTAGCTACTGTCACTGATTGAGTGTCAGTAGTAGATAGACACTAATCCTGTTGTGGCTGTCAGGCCCTCAAGGAGACTCAGCATCAAACAAACTCCATTTAGCATAGTCTATGGTATAGTGTACATCACTTCTTGTAAAGGCTTCATGTTTCCATCTGGTCACATGTTCACAGTTTCCTAAATCATGGGAAACCGCTTTGCGATTACACTGTGTCTTCACTCAGCAAACTTTGAGGCTATTATAAATTGCACAGATGGCATGTGTGAGTGTGTGTGTGTATGAGCTTATGAGTGTGTGTGCATTTGTGAGTGTGTGTGTCTGTATTATTTTTTGAATGTGTGTGTGTGTGTGTGTGTGCGTGTGCATGTTTGTGTGTGTGTGAGAGAGAGAGACTGTGTGTGTGTATCAGGATGACATGCTTTCATATACACGTATCCCACTTCAGGCGGTGGGCACCCGTGGCAGTCCTGACTGGTTAGTGCTATGTAAAGATAGGTCATTTAGGTGATGTTGCTACAGACTCATTCATTTGTGGCACCAGCTTGAGGGACTTGGAATCCACCGGCTTGCCTACCACCAACTAATAACTCATGGCCTGGATACCCTAGAAGGTGATCCGAGTTGATTTGATTTGGTGGCAGGTCATGGGCCTTAAAATAATATCTTTTCCTTCCAGGGCTCAAAGTTTATTTATTTATTTGAAGTTTTTATATGGTGCGGACAAGACCCTTGCGGTATCAGAACGCATTACATATGTTAACAAGCAGAGAACATAATATCAATAATAAATAGTTGAGAAACAGTACAAGATATGGCAGATCCCAGATGAGGGTGGGATCTCTTCAATGATATTTATGACAGATAGATCAAGAATAATAGTTTGATAGGCGACCACTAATCCTGAGTCCTGAAAAGCTCAGAGAGACGAGTTCCAGGCTCTGAAGGCATAAATGTGTTTATGAGTGGTAGTTTAACTTCTTTCTTGAAGGATGCTGTTGAAGGATTAGTCTGGTTTCGGGGGAAGGGAGTTCCAAGTTCTTAGGGCGATGTCAGAGAAGACACTATTGTAGATTTTCTTTTTAGCGAATCTCTGTGGTTTTAGCAGTAAAGTGCTGGCGCTTCTAGAAGATCTGGAGCCGCCCGAGAGTTCAAGCTTCTGAGCACGGTAGCTGGGGGTATTGGAGCGTAGGGCTTCGTGGGTCATGCATGCAATATCCAGTTGAATTTTTGCATCATAGGGAAGCCAGTTGCGGGCTTCTAAGTTAGGGGTGATGTGGTTGTTTCTTTTTGATTCATTGATGAGCCTTGCAGCGGAGGTGAGAGTGGCCCTTAAGGGGGCCGTTTTGGATTTGGACAGCCATAGTCTAACCTGGGAATCACTCGGGCTTGGACACCATAGTTAAAATCTCATGTGTAGCCTGCATATGGAATTAGTGGAATGCAAAAGCTATCATGCCTAGCATCTTTCCCACTGTCCTTACTGTCAGAAAGTGACCCTTGTGGTAATAGTGAGTTTAATCTATTATTGCTTTTACTGTTCTCAGAGGGGAATGCTCTTGCTTGTGTTGTAATAATTCTTGCTCCTAGGAAAAAAATCCTTCTGGTGTTGAAGTCCTACTCATAGACAACTAAATAACAAAGGTTTTGTATTAATGATTCAGTGCAGGTTTATCTGCAGCTTCAAGTGACAAGCATTCTTCCACAACACTTGGCCACAGGGTTGTGCGAGTGTTGTGTTGATTGATGCCCCACCAACACAACATTGCACTTTTTGGCACTACTCCATGTTCTCTTTAAAACCCAGAGGTTTTTTTTTTCATGGCAGAGATGAATATCTGTTGAGGCCAATTAAAAAAATAAAAAGGAAAGATGACCGGTTTTGCATTTAAATGTAGGTCTAGGAAAGCAGTTTTCCAGTGATCAACCCTCGGTTCTATCATTTTCCTACCACCACCAAGTCTTGGTGTCAAGATCTTGGCTAGCATGAAGTCTGCTGAGGGAGCTCATGTGTGTGTGTGTGTGTGTGTGTATATAGTTTTTATTTAAGAAATGTAGCAAACCTACTGAATGAATATAGGTGGGAACTGATCAACTGATTCAATGATTGGCCAGAGAGGAACCAATCAGATTATAATCAGATTATAATTCTACTCTGGTGTTTATTGTTGTTGCACTTTAGTACGCTCCCAAGGTATTGAACCCCACCACAGACACTTTCATGAGCAGAACGTTGTCATTTGAGTTGGGCAAACGGAGGGCCACCTGGGGGGTCTTGCTGGCCATTGATAGTTAGTAGTGCATGCCAATTCAGAAGATTACTGATTAGATTCTACATTTACTTTATTTCACGTTTGTTATTAGAACCCCAGGTGTGGACAGGCTGGTGCCTGGTGACTCCGAGCTTTGCAGTCGCCTAAGCAAAGCTGATCTCGCATTAAATCAGCCTGGGCTCCTGGGTATCGAAAAGCATGTGTGCATGGTTTGGCTTCCCTTTAACTTTGCATTTTTTGCTGTTCTCATAAATTTACCCACATGTTCTAAGCAATGGCACCTGCTAGGGATGACTTACGGATGCCTGGGGCATCTCCGCGTCTGTAGGGGAACTTGTAGGACAGTCTCATGATTGCTGCAGTGATGTTTTTATGAGTGGGAAGCACGCGTGCAGCGCCTGGCCAAATATTTCCAATCACAGTGATAACATTGCTAATGACAAGAAACACTACAAGCAGCCACCTAGATCAAACAGCTGGCTTCTTGAAACCATGACATGCCTTCAGCAGCTTCACGTCGCCATGAGTATATATCCATGCACGGCGGCAGCTGGCAGCGGTGTCGGCTCTTGAACGCTTGCCGCACTCTTGCTCGCTGAATGGAGGGCACTTGTGTATGCAGGACGCGGGACCCTTAATGACGTGTCTAATTGTGCCTGTGATTTACTCCTTTCTGTCGCTGTTGAAGTGCCTGGAAGCTTGAAGTCACTCATATGAATGAATCTTAATTCTGTCAAATCCATGACACAAGGACCTCTTTGGGACCGTGATCCGCTGGTGACCGCTGGGCCACCTGTTCACCAGATGTTGATCTGTGTCCAGAGATGACACAAAGGAACTGTTCTACAGTTGCAACATCTGCTTACTTAGTCCCAGCTTGTCTTTGGCAGGGTGTGCATCTGAGAGGAGGTCATTAATTGGTTCCCGGTACCATAAAGGGACCCAAGCAACAGCTGGCTTCCAAACTGCAGCTGCCATGTCTACTTTCCAGCTTTATATTTGTGGCCGGATAGCTTATTTCTTGTACCAAGCATTCGTGATTGAAGTACATACGTATAGCACAGAAGCATGGGCGCAGTACCTCTAAGCGCTGCAAATGACCACTAGAGGAGAGACATCGAGAATCAAAAATCACTTTGGCTTCCTCTGAAACCTAGCACGAGTCTTTTCTTCCGAGAAGAACATCTGGATATCAAGGGACAGCTGGGTCCCAATTATGAACGCCTGACCTCGAAAACTCTTTTGCCCCTTTATTCTTTATTTTTAAATCTTGCAAAATGTGAGGGCATGCTGCTGGTTCCTGAAAGCATTGACATAATGACTCTATGACTGCCTCGTGCAATTTTAAATTTGATCTCGTATTCATTAGAATCCTATGTGCCGAATGCAGATCTTCT
Source organism: Triturus cristatus (assembly GCF_964204655.1). Taxonomy (NCBI): domain Eukaryota; kingdom Metazoa; phylum Chordata; class Amphibia; order Caudata; family Salamandridae; genus Triturus; species Triturus cristatus. Next base: position 166,446,831 of record NC_140593.1, on the reverse strand, counting down.
GTTTGCATTATTGATTGGAGGGAAAAGAAATGCGTCAAGCTTTCAAATCATATTAAGATCTGGAATCAACCTGTAAATCGGGTTATGATGGTTGCCACCTGCATCGAAAATGACTTGCCACCTGGTTTTATTTTTTTATATCGTGGGACAAAGAGGAGTCGAGTGCTCACTGACCACAGGCATTGAGGGGAGGGGTGGAGTTAAATGTATTCCTCACCTGGGGCTGGCCCTGGGAATAGCCTGCCTTTTAAACAAAGATGCGGGCTCGGGTTGAGGCGCTGTTACTCCAGCAGCCAGTGGAGCAAAGACAAACGGGTTAATGTACTCGTTGGATTTAAATGCAGCTCTCAAACCAAAACAGAAATTATATTGTAAATCGGTCCCTTAGCATGCTGGTGTAATTGGTACTTCAGAAGGCTCAGTGAGAAAAGCAAGTAAGCACTGGCAAAGCCAGTAGGACTCCCTCACCTATGGGACCTACTGGCTTTGCCAAGGCTTTTTGGCAGTAAAAGCTATCTTTTTGCCGGTGCTGTTCAGTATGATATTATCACAGTTAGTGGTCGTGTCATTCCGTTGGCACGGCCATGTGTCACCAAGCGGGCTATTTTTGGGGGGATTGTTGAAAGGTTGGTCCCTGCCTGTATTGGCATAGAAATCAAAAGAAACAAGCATTTGCAATGCAAAAGGTCACACATTTACGCGTGTTTAAGCTATTGGCATTGTAAATGACAATGCGTTTTATTTATGTTTTTAAAACCAAAACATAAATAAAAGGCATTGTCATTTACAATGCCAATATCTCAACTCCCTATTCCCTACTCCACCACAACAAGTCTCGCAGAGCAGCGCATGCGCACTGACTCTAGACTCGAACTAAAAATGGGCTGAAATGCACCTCAAAGTAATTTTTTAGTGGCTGAGGTTAATTAAATCTTTCCACCTACCATTTTTAGGTCTCGCCTGACCCAGCACATGCGCTGGTCTGGCGAGACTTATTGAGAGGGCTCCAAAAAAGTGCTACCAGGCCAGCCTAGAGCTACAGGGCATGTGCGCGGGCGCGCGCGCCGCGCTTTACCGCGATTACTTTCACTTTCAATGTTTGATCGTGATAGCTTTCGCGATCACTTTTGCGGCCCCACGGCTGCTTTGCATAGCCAATAGGTCTCGCTTTTGGGACCTTATAAGTATTTAGTTATGCAATTGTTGCATGGCTAAACACTTATAAGGTCACAAAGGCGAGACCTATTGGCTATGCCAATGTTTGTTTGTATTTGTCATTGAGATGTCCTTAGTCGTCACGCTACCACATATGGTTACTGTCCCATAAAACTCCAGCTGCTCTTTACGGATGAGGCCCAACAAGGCAGAACTTTAAAGTAACTGTGTACTTGGGGCCAAGGCCATTGCAGCATCGCAAATTGCTTCCAGGATTTACTGGAGTTCTGCACTTCATGTGGACCGATGAACAGTCACCTCCACTGGTGTGGGCTCATTAATCTGAGGACAAATTTCTCCCCCTTGCCGCTTATCAAGGCATTTGTATTGACATCCTTCTAACTGTGGAAGAGGGATTTACACCAGATCTTGCTGCCTACTGTCAGTGTGGGATGATTAGCTGGACTGTTTATCATTCAGACACTGAGTGGCTTTGATGGTTACGGATTGGCATTTAAAAATGACATTTTGGCAGACCTCCGGTATGTGTTTTTCACAAGTTTTTTATCTAGCTTATGTTGTCGATGCAAGAGGAGGGGGTGGTGGTCTATTTTTCCAAACAATGAGCATTAGTAAGATCAAGGTCTACAAAGATGATTTAATGGAGGATGTTGAGCTCTGTAATGGACCTTCCCTAGAATTCACAAGTATATAATTTAAAAAATACATTGGGTGGAAAACCAGGTAAAAGTATGTTTTTGTGGGAGAAAAACCTCACAAAACTCTATTTTTAGCAGATCTCTCCCTCGCACAAGCCTTGGTCAATTTGCATAGTTGTGCAAAATTCACAAGTTTCCCAATTTGGTAAAAGTGCGATACAAGTCAAATTGATCTGACTTCCTCCACCTGATTTGAATTCAGAAGCGGCAGCTCCTCTGCAATTATGGAGGAGCGTCGCCCCACCGCCTACCTCAGAGCCAGCAAATGAAAAATAAAACGATGTTCTAGCATCTTGTACAGGGAGGGGCGGGGCATGGTAGGAGGAGTGCTTTGTGCACCGCATATGTGTTTGACCGGCCATCTCAAGCCATCCAAACAAGCATGCCCACTTAGGTTTCTCTAGCCCGGCTGCATTGAACAGTCGGGCTGGAGAAACCCCCACAGACTCCCTGTCCTGAGCAGAGTGTCTTTTCAGCCCGCTCAGGCCAAACCCCATCCTGCTTTCGCAGCATGGGGAGTGGATGGGAGTCTGTCCCAGGGGCTGCTGGGACTAGGAAGAGGACAGGAGGCACGACAAAATGCAACGCGGGAGGCGACTTCAGGTAAGTTATTTTTTTAATATATATTATTACTAACACCCCCACCGCATGCTCCCCCTCCCACGTTCCCTACATGCTTTGTTTGTGGCAGCTGCCACTGGAATTCAGGAATCCCTCTTTGATTGGTTTGAAGGTATGACAGGTAAAGGGCGCACACCGAAAGTCACTGGATGTGGGAAGAGTGTGTCTAGGAATGAATCCCATGAACTTGGCCCTCAATTTTTCTGAGCAGTCTGGGAAGGTTCAATTTACCTCAATGTATATCTTATTTTCCAAACGTGAACAACAGCAGTATAGGTTTTTAAAGAATTAACTACAGATTTGAAAGAAATAAGGCATGTATACATAGAGTCTTAACATATTTAAATTTCTGATCATAGCTAGTTCCCGGGTTCAGTATGTGGCTATCCTCTTCTGGTAAGTATAAAAATGAAATTTGTTAAACAAATGGCTTTTCTGATTTCATGAAGGACTACTTTTTAGGGTAACAGAGCAGAGTAAGGAGATTTATGGGGTAAAACACACACACACACACACACACACACACACCCCTCCCCTTTCCCCCCCACCCCCCAAAAAGAGTTGCCCCTGTGAGGATAACCACCTTGGAGAAAACGCCTCTCTTGTGAGGACTGGACCTACCAAATTCTGCTTTCAATCTTGCTGGCTCAACGCGTTTCGGAAAAACCATTCCTTGTTCACGAGCCGGGCGCCAAAGAACGAGTAACAACTCCTGGTGCAGCGGAACAGGGACGGAGTTAGCCCATTTTGAGTGACTTATACTGGCAGCACCATATTCCTGACTTGTGCCCACAGGGTAACATTGCCGATATTTGGGGCGCACAACAACACCCATATGGGTAACACTAGAGTGAATGTACTGCAAATACCAGAATACCCGTGATAAGGGAGGACACGCCCACTGAGGTTGGAATTAATAAATCAATGCAGGTGAACCTCACTCAAGTTGTTGCTTGTTCTTTGGCGTCCGGCTCGTATATATATATATTTAAATATCCACACGAACCTTGACGAATTGGATGCCCTGCCTAACGGGTCGCGGCTTGCTGGCGACATCACTGCCCAAATGTTCCACAAGATGAATCACGCTTCCTTCCAGCATGAAATTCAAGTCCATCCAGTCGAGAGGTAAGTAAAGTAGATTTTATTTTAACAGACAGCTTCAGTAGTAATAGCATGACGCGTTTCAACACAACAGTGTCCTAACCATATGCAGCTGTGGGGAACAAGTGACTTTGAGTTTAAATACACTCCGTTAGTAAACAGTGAAGAGGGATGCTTGTATGCACACATCTACTTTAAAAGAGCCAGTCACAACTTATTTTTGTTTTTTTTGTTTTTCAATCTGGGACTGCACTACTGGTTTCCTTACACAATATTCTTATCAATTTCATTGACAGTGCAGTATTTTGAAGCAGTGTCCGAATTTGCATGGTTTAAGTCCCAGTACTGGTATGTGTGCATACAAGCATCCCTCTTCACTGATTACTAATGGTGTGTATTTAAATTCCAAGGGGCAGATTTACAAGCCCCTTGCGTCACTTTTGCACCGTCATTGCGTCATTTTTGTGATGCAGCGGCAGCGTAAAAGTTATGGCCCATGTGACGCATCTAGGGAGATGCGTCACGTTGTGAAGCCCTGTGCCACATTAAACCTGCGTCAGGTTTAATGTATGCAGAGTGGGCGTTCCATCGCAGAAAGCCCCGTAAAAGTGACGCAGTGAAATCTACAAGATTTCACTGAGTCACTTTTACGTCCATGCTGTGTCAAAACCCTGCGCCTGCTTGAAGCAGGCGTAAGGAGTGACGCAGCATGTTAGGCATAAGGCGCCCCTGTGCATTGCTGGAGCTGCGTTGTGCTTGCGACACAACTCCAGCAATGCGTGACTTTTCCGTCAACAGATGCGTCAGAATTTCTGACGCATCTGTCAATCCTTGCGCCATGGTGTGCCGTATTGTAAATACAGCGCATCCATGGTGACGCAAGGGTTTTGCATGTTGGCGCAGGGAAAGTGACGCATCTCTACAGATGCGTAACTTTCTTGTAAATCTGCCCTCAAGTCACTTGTTCCCTACATCTGCATATGATTAAGACACTGTTGTGTTGAAACACGCCATGCTATTACTACTGAAGCTGTCTGTTAAAATAAAATCTACTTTACTTACCTCTCGACTGCATGGGCTTGAATTTCATGGTGGAAGGAAGCGTGATTCTTCTTGTGGAATATATATATATATATATATATATATATATTACCTACTGGCGGTCGCCAGTAGGTAGTTATAGTTAGGACCCTGTTTTCATAGGAAATCCGCAAAATTCTATTTGGAATAACTTTGGCGCCGGTTGACGAATCCTCGCGAAAGTTTCAAAATAGGTGGGGCGCTCCGCTCCGCTCCTACCCTGAAAGTCTCGGGGGGATTCGTCAAGCGGGGGCTGAGAAAAAAGGGGGGTCCCAAAACGCGTTTTTCCCATGCATTTTTCCATAGGACCTTTAGACACAGCTACAGCCCGAACGGCTGAACAGACTTACTTGAAATTTGGCAGAGAGGTAGTCCTCAGGTCAAGGAAGTAAATCTGTTCAGTAGTTCCTAAGAAAATAGCATTTAAATCAATATATATATCTGTGGCAGCTTACGGTGCGCTTACCGTGCGCTTACGGTATTGGAAAAATAAAAGAATCACTTTTACAACGAAGCGCATAATATGTCCTCCATGTGCGCACGGTGCGCGAAGCGCATCGTGCGTACATGGCCCATCCAGCGTAACGTGGGCACGCGGTGCGCGTAGCGCACCGCGTGCCCACCGAGCCTGCACGGCACTAACTGCGTAAAGTGGGCGCGCGGTGCGCGAAGCGCACCGCGTGCTCACTGTGCGCGCACGGTGCGTGAAGCGCACCGTGCGCGCACGGAACGAACTGCGTTAAGTGGGCGCGCACGCCACGAATGGCGTAAAGTAACTTAGCATTTAAAAAACCGTACAAATTCACTGAAAAAACCATAGGTTTCACACACGTTATAGTTAGGAATTAGCATTTAAAAAACCTTGCAAATTCACTGAAAAAACCATAGGTTGCACACATGTTATAGTTAGCTGGACATTTTACTGATAAAAAACCAATGAAATTCCCCCGTTATAGTTAGTGCAGGCAACTATAACTCACGCGACCGCAATCCTCTGCTGATGACATATGTGTCTTTATGAAAAAAAAATATTTGTAATATATGTATAGCTAAAATTTAATGGAAGAAGACATGGGCAAATAAGTGTCTAAATACAGTATTAGCATCAGCAGAGGATTGCGGTCGCGTGAGTTATAGTTTCCTGCACTAACTATAACGGGGGAATTTCATTGGTTTTTTATCAGTAAAATGTCCAGCTAACTATAACATGTGTGCAACCTATGGTTTTTTCAGTGAATATATATATATATATATATATATATATATATATATATATATATATATATATATATATATATATTCACTTAAAAAACCATAGGTTGCACACATGTTATAGTTAGCTGGGCATTTCACTCGTGAAAAACCAATGAAATTCCCCCGTTATAGTTAGTGCAGGCAACTATAACTCACGCGACCGCAATCCTCTGTTGATGCTAATACTGTATTTAGACACTTATTTATCCATGTCGTCTTCCATTAATTTTTAGCTATACATATATTACAAATATTTTTTTTTCAGAAAAACACATATGTCATCAGTGATGTAATATCTGACGTCATCAGCAGAGGATTGCGGTCGCGTGAATTATAGTTGCCTGCACTAACTATAACGGGGGAATTTCATTGGTTTTTCACGAGTGAAATGTCCAGCTAACTATAACATGTGTGAAACCTATGGTTTTTTAAGTGAATTTGCAAGGTTTTTTTAAATGCTAATTCCTAACTATAACGTGTGTGAAACCTATGGTTTTTTCAGTGAATTTGTACGTTTTTTTAAATGCTAAGTTATGTTTTTATTTATTTATTTGTTTTTTAAGGTTTTTCACTGTGCGCGTACCGTGCGCGCACGGTGCGCTGCGCGCACTGTGCACGCGCTGTAGGCGCACGGTGCGCATTGCGCACCGAGCGCCCACGTTACGTAGTTCGCGTAATTTTTCCGTTTCTACCGTGCGCGTACGCTACGCGCACTCCGCGATTTTTCATAAAAAATGTAAAATACATTTTTGCCCTTGGGGGTCCTTCTGGGACCCCCTGACCAAGGCTAGGGGGTCAGGAACTGTCCACCCTGCCCCCTTTACACGTTATCCACCTTTGTTTTGCACCCCCTCAGACTGCGAGAGACAAAATGGCGGCCGACACTTCCTGGTTTCGACCGATTCGAATGTTTACTAAGATCTAACAACCAATCAGAATCGCGCTCGCGCACGGCGGCGTGCGCGTACGGTAAGCTTACGGTACGCGCTCGGAGCGCGCCTATAGATATATATATTGATTTAAATGCTATTTTCTCAGGAAATACTGAACAGATTTACACGAGACCTTCAAAAGGCACATCCATGACCTGAGGGCTACCTCTCTGCCAAATTTCAAGTAATTCTGTTCAGCCGTTCGGGCTGTAGCTCGGACTAAAGGTCCTATGGAAAAATGCATGGGGAAAACGCGTTTTGGGACCCCCCTTTTTCTCAGCCCCCGCTTGACGAATCCCCCCGAGACTTTCAGGGAAGGAGCGGAGCGGAGCGCCCCACCTATTTTGAGAATTTCGCGAGGATTCGTCAATCGGCGCCAAAGTTATTCAAAATAGAATGTTGCAGATTTGCTATGGAAACACGGTCCTAACTATAACTATCTACTGGCGACCGCCAGTAGATAATATATATATATATATATATATATATATATATATATATATATATATATATATATATATATATATATATATATATATATATATAAAGCAAAGGTTAAAGTTACGTATGGTAATAAGATCAGGTTGCGCTCCTCGGTATCACAAAACATGTGTGCAAGGTTTGTCTTCACTTTAACTTTGCATTTTTTTGTACTCTCATGAATGTAACCACATGTTCTAAGTAACAACACCTGCTAGAGATGACTTACAGATGTCTGGAGCATCACTGAGCCTTTAAAGACACTTGTAAGACTGTCTCATGATCTTTTTATTGAAAAGTCTATAAGTGGGAAGTACACATGCCCTGTCCATTTATAATGAGAAAATACACTACAAACAGTCACCTAGATCAAAGAGCTGGTTTCTTGATACCATGCTTTATGTTATAGTTAGGTGAACCTATAAAATGTCAGTCAAATTATACAGTTTTAAATTAACATATTCACCAGTTATTGTTATTTTAAGTAACCGTAACTCGAGCCCTAAAGTAACCACAACTCACCTCCTTGCTATGCACTGCTCATGACCTCACATATTACATCACTCATGATGTGTTCTATGACATAATTGAGAACGTGACTGACACATCTGAAATTACATCATTGATAACAAGACGGTGCAGGGTGGGGGCGCGAGTTATAGTTATTTTAGTGATAGAGTTACAGGTACTTGAAATAACTATTATTAAGGAATTTCAACGGTTTTGTTAGTTTAAAACTGCATGTTTTTACAGACATCTTCACCTAACCATAACATTCTTTTAACATTTTTTAACACTTTGTTTTTGTCAGTGAAAAATAAATAATTAAAATATATATATATATTTATATTCACTTAAAAAACCATAGGTTTCACACATGTTATAGTTAGGTGGATATTTCACTTGTAAAAAACCAATGAAATTCCCCCATTATAGTTACTTCAGATAACTATAACTCGCGCGCCCGCAATCCACAGCTGATGACGTCACATATTACATCACTCATGACATGGTCAGTGGCATCACTCTTGACATCACTGATGACATCATCCTTGTGATAGAGTGGCCGTCGCGCGAGTTATAGTAACGGGGGAATTTCATTGGTTTTTTACGAGTGAAATATCCACCTGTGTGAAACCTTTGGTTTTTTAAGTGAATTTGCAAGGTTTTTTAAATGCTAATTCCTAACTATAACGTGTGTGAAACCTATGGTTTTTTCAGTGAATTTGTACGGTTTTTTAAATGCTAAGTTATGTATGTATTATTATTTTTTTATATATTTATTTTACAATAAACTACGTATTAAAAAAATTAACATTTTTTTTTCTTTTGGTTTTTCACCGTGCGCGCATGGTGCGCGCACCACCGCGATTTAAAAAAAAAAATTAAAATATTTTTTTCTGCCTTCGGGGTCCTTCAGGGACCCCCTGACAAAGGCTAGGGGGTCAGGAACTCTCTACCCTGCCCCCTTTTCACGTTCGCCACCTTCCTTTTTCACACTCGCACTGAAAACAAACAAAATGGCGGCCGACACTTCCTGATTTCGACCGATTCGAACGTTGACTAACATGTAACCACCAATCAGAATTACGCTCGCGCACGTTAGGGTGCTCGCACGGTGCGCGCACGGTGCGCGGCTATAGATATGTTTGTGCTTTTAACTGCAATTTTCTCAGGAACTACTGAACAGATTGACTCCATATATGCAAAAGGCACCTCCCTGAGCTGAGGACTACCTCTCTGCCAAATTTCAAGTAATTCTGTTCAGCCGTTCGGGCTGTACCTTGGACTAAAGGTCCATATGGAAAATTGCATGGGGAAAACGCGTTTTGGGACCCCCCTTTTTTCTCAGCCCCCGCTTGATGAATCCCCCCGAGACTTTCAGGGTAGGAGCGGAGCGGAGCGCCCCACCTATTTTGAAAATTTCGCAAGGATTCGTCAACCGGCGCCAAAGTTATTCCAAATAGAATGTTGCGAATTTCCTATGGAAACACGGTCCTGACTATAACTATCTACTGGCGACCGCCAGTAGATAATGAAATCAGTGTATGGTTGGTCAGATGAATTAGATTTTCAAATGAACATTCAGTTTAGATTTTTGCATCATTTTAAATATCATTTCATAGGATGTAATTTGTGTTTATATATAACGTGTGTTATAAAAATTGCAAGTAAGAAATGTGATTGCAGTGAATGTGTTCATAAATTCATGTCACACCAAACAATAGAATATTGAAACAAGTTACCATATAGACAAATAAACGTAGTTATAAACACTTATCAAATACAATAAAACATGCCTTCCCAAACATATGAGACTCAATGGATGGAAGGTGCGTTTGTCTGCCGTTAATAGCCTTTCAATTAATCATAATATAGATAAGTCACATTGCACACCTAGCAGTTCCAATAACAAAGGCAGAATATTAATATTTATTATAATAGTTATTATTATTAGTATTTTTATTTACATATATAAAGACAAATTGTTAGAATCCGGGTTCTCTGGTTGGCACAGATAGGTACTTGTGACGAGCAGGGAACCTTTCCTCTAGTCAGGGTAAGGGGTTACACTACTAAAACAACCCCTGCTCACCCTCTAGGTAGCTTGGCGCGAGCAGACAAGGCTTATCTCAGAGCGTTATAGGTTAAGCATTTGTGAACACATACGGTAACCAAGTGACAACACTACAAATGGACACCACACAGGTATTTATCTTAAAAATAAGGATTCTTTATATAGGATTCTCACAAGACCATTAAACGATTAAAAATACACAATACGGTTGCTTAGTTGGTAGAAGATTGCTTAGTTTCTCTTAAATTCTTAAATGCGACACTTTAAGTCAATGTACCTTAGATGCGACACGCAGGGCAACGAAAGTGTTGCAGCGATGCAAATGCGTTGAAGTTCTTGGTGCAAAAGAAATAAAGACGGGATCTTCCAGATGCGTTACGCTTCTCCGATGTTGCGAGAAGACTCGACTCGATGCGTCAGCTACAGCGGCGTCACCCTTGATGAGATGCGACGACAGCGGCCTTGGCAGCGGCACTCTTCTCCGACGTTGCGAGACGCTTTCACTAGATGCGATGCTGCAGCGGCGACACCCCTTCTGCGAGATGCGACTGCAGCGGCTCCGACGGCGGCACGCTTCTCCGTGGATGCGAGGCGCTTTTCTGGTTGCGGTGCAATGCGACAACTACGATGGCTGCGATGGCGACACGCTTCCTCCTCGATGCGAGACTCTTCTCTCGATGTGGTGCAATGTGACAGCTACGATGGCTGCGATGACGACACGCTTCTTCGGCGTTGCGAGACACTTCCGGAATGATGCGAGACGCTTCTGCTCGATGCGATGCTGCGGCGGCGACACCCTTTGCGAGATGCGACGACAGCGGCTCCGACGGCGGTATGCTTCTCTTCCTTGCGTCGCGCTTCCAGCTCCTTGCGACCCGCAGTCCCTCAGAAGGCCCAACAACAGCAGCAGGCACTTCCAACAGACTCTGGGGAGCTGGGGGTGAAGTCCACTGGTCCTGGGACTTCGTTCAGGGGGCAAGCTCAGTTCAAGCCCTTGGAGATCTTTTCAAAGCACAAGTTGAAGTAAAGTCTTTAGTAGTCTTTCTCCTCTCCTTCAGCAGCAAGGCAACCATTGCAGGCCAATCCCCCAGGTCAGGGACAGTTACTCCTCCTACAGCTTTCCCAGTTCCTTCTTTTCTGGCAGAGGTTCTTCTTGTTACAGCAGGATCTAATTTCTTGGGAGCAGGGCCCCAATACTTATACCCCTAATTCCTTTGTTCCTCTGGGGTAGAGGGGCCTTTGCCCAGTCCAAACCAGTTCTGAGCACTCTGTTGACATGACTCTGCCTTTCTATTCAGGGTGCAGGGCAGAGACATCAGCCGCTCCGGAGGAGGTGGAGCCAGCATTGTGGTAGCAGAGTACAACCCTATTCAGAGCCCAGGTGTACTCCTCCCACCCATCTGACTGCCAATCTTCCTATTCACCACCAGGCTACCTAGCCCTGCCCCTCTGGGTTTCCCCAGCCCTGTCACTCACACAACCAGACAGGCAGATACACATCATAGCAGAGGTGGGCTGAAATGGTCAGGCAAGCAAATACCAACTTTCTAAAAAGTGGTATTTGCAAACACAGAATATTAAAATAAACTTTACTAAAAGATGTATTTTATTATTCTGAGTTCAGGCATACTAAACTCGAATTTCTACCATGTTCCCTGGGTCTGTTAGGATCATAGGATGTAACAATTCTAAAAGCCCATTCTGGCCTATGGAGAACAGGTAGCCTTACAATAGTGAAAAACGAAAATGACTGTAATTCACTATTAGGACATGCCACACACATCAGGGCTTGTCCTAACTTATACTTACAATGCACCCTGCCCTTGGGCCTACCATAGGGGTGACTAATATGAAGTTAAGGGAAGGTGTAGGGACTGGCAAGTGTGTGCACTTGCCCAGTCAGCATGACAGTACCAGACTGCACGCAGGTTCTGCAATGGCAGACCTTAGATACATTTTACCAGGCTGCTTCTGTGGGTGGCACAACCAGTGCTGCAAGCCCACCAGCAGCATTTGTATTTACAAGCCCTGGGTACTCCTGGTGCACTTTACTGGGGTCTGACAGTAAACCAAATAAGCCAATCATGGAGTCCAACCAACATATCCATTTTAAATAGGGAGAGCATATGCACTTTAGCACTGAACAGCAGTGGTAAAGTGCCCAGAGTCATAGAATAGCCAACAACAGGTCAGAAAAAGTACAGGTGGAAGGTGAAAAGTCTAGGGACCATCCGGCCAAAGGGCCAGGTCCAACACCAATACTTAAATCTGAACCATGGGTTTGATAAACAGTTATACATTCCTTTACCACCACAAATATAAACCAGTGGCTGGGAATGAGAACTGTTAAGCACTTCAAACTGCAGGACCAACATTAACATTTTTGGCCCTTGTACAGGTGAGGAAACATCACTCAGAGAGTCCAAGTGAGAACTTTCCCATTTATAAACAACTTTAATCAATATGAAATGCTCTGATTTAAGAGGAAGATAAAACTCTGCACATGTATGTCCCAGTGATGAGCAATTCAGCTTCTTATTTACCCTCACGATAGCTCAATGTTCTCAGTGCCCGGTAAGGAATTTGTAAGCTTCAGGTTAGAATACTCGCAGGACTGACTTGGATCTTCATCATTCTGCGACTGATTAAATGAGCAATACTGAGTCATGTAATAATGATAACTTATGAGTTGACCATGACAAGAGTCAAGCTCCTGACCTGCAGATTACATCAGTTGTCAGCGGCAAACGTTAACTGAATGAGTCATTTTATGAACGTTTGGCATGTAATATAAATCACTGTTAGTGATGTGAAGTAACCTGGCTGAGTTGATCTGTTAATATATAGAATTATAGTGAATTATGGGTATGCTTTTCATCGAGGGGTTCTGAGTGACATCAAAAAGACAACAAACGCAAAGCTAGAGTTCTCTATGATATACCGCAGAACGTGGAGGTTAAAAACATCAGTGTAATTCACTTTTCATCCATCTATAATTGTATGCCCCAAAATCATCTGCCCCCGCTTTCATCTACTACCCAGGGGCAGAGGGGTAATAGCGAGGCCATACATAACAAAAGCCTCTCCTCCCTGAGCCAAATGTGAAAACAATACCTTGCCTGCCCTCCATAACCAGCCCCACCCCCTTCCCTGCCTTCCTTCGCCCTCCTGCGGCTGTGCTTTCTGCTTTCATTCAAGCAGTGCTGCAGTGGCTCTCAGGGGCCCCATCAGACTGACCTGGAAGGCCTCTATGCCAAATTGTGTTATCAACTGTTGCTACGATGATAGCAGTGAGGTACCAGATTAAGAATCTGGGATAAAGGATGAAGCTTCCTATGGAAAACAATACCTGTTATTCACAATTGTAAGAAACAGAATATATACAGATGTGCAGAGTATAATATGCTATTTATTTACCATTGCTAAGTGTGGGGAGGGGCCAAGTCTCAAGTGAGTCATGATGCCCCTTCCCTGCCTCAAAAATGTTAATACACAGAATATTATACTCTTCACATTTGCATATAAGGTGTATGCTGTAGTATTTTTTTCACGTGTACTCGTTTCAACAAAAAGTTTTTAAGTAAAACCAGGAAGCAAGGGGTTAAATGTGTGCAGTATGGTAAAATCACACCGAAGCGCCCATGTCACTATTACCAGAGTTGCTTCCCTGTGTAACATAGTTCTGCAATCTGTGTCAACAGTAGCATTAAGTAAAATGATGGGGGCCCCGGCAGAACGTGAAGTGGGTCCCCCCTCCCCCAGTCTCCCATATCTCAGGGATATTCATTAGCCTTGGATTGGAAGAGGGCCCCCTGAAGTCTTGGGAGCCCGTCAAGGGTTTGGGGCCCCTCTGCGCCGTAGGGGCTTGTGTTACCCCCCTGTGTGTCAATTTTACTATACTGTGGCGATAAACATAAAGTTGACCTTTGCACTGAGTAAAAATGTGTGAAGTGCTCCAACTGAGGTGTGATCGGGCAACATTTATTTTCACAGCCATGTCATAAATCAAGTTATTGATTAGAAGTATTAATTTGCTTGATGGACATGGAGCTGCAAACGGTGCCCGTGCTCTACAAAGCATCTTAATACTTTGACCAAGGATATTATTGTCTGCACAAATAAATTGCTGATTTCACTGACCACTGTCAATGTTTCACGGACACCATCATTATTTGCTGAACACCTTCATTTCCCACTGAATTCATTAATGATTTACTGCATACCTTCATTTTTCTCACTGTACACATTTCTAATTTAACTGAAAGCATTAATGATTTCTTTGAACGCGTCATATTTTTTCGCTGAACACCTTGTCGATTTCACCAGACGCCGGTCCTCACTTTTTGGGGGGCCCGCACTCACACCAACTTTTTTATTTATAGATTATTACAAATAACGCTGTTTTCTTTATTATTACGACTCAATTAACACAGCTGGCTCCTCCAGCTAGGGCCAGCTGGTGATCTGCCATGAGTTCTCTTTTACTGCAGGACATGCTTGAGACTTTGACACAATCTCTCCCCCTGTGAAGAGGCCTCAGGCCTCTGGGCACTTCCATAGGAAGGCCTGCACCCCTCAAGGACTTCTGATGTGCCTGGCCATGTCATTATATACATCAATGATTCACAAAGGTCTTTATCACTTCATTAAAAACCTTAATAATTTTGCTGAAATTCTCTTAATTATAGGACAGCTGTGATAGTTGAGCAGTACTGATGATTTTATCAAACCCTTTACTCATATATTAACCCGTTGATCATTTCACTGGCCACTTTGAGAGTTTCAATCAATTTCTTGATGATATCAATGAAGCTGTATCACACACAGTCAATAAAGATGTTTATATTTCACTGATATCCACATTCCAACATTTCGGTGGATACTTTATTATTATTATTATTATTATTATTATTAAATGCAATTTGTAAAGCGCATGGCTACCTAAAAAAGGTTTCCCAGTGCTAAGCTCAGTTACTGTGAATAGATCAGACCAGAGTGGTGTCAGGGGAAGGTGCAGAGTTAGGAAAATTCCGAAAACTGAAACTGCCAGGTCTTTAAAGCTTTGCGAAACTGAGAGAGTGAAAGACATTCCCGCAGTGTTTGAGGCAGTGGCGGCCCGTTCAGCTAAGCACGGTGAGGCGGGGCGGGGCAGTGTGGGGGGATGAAACTGACATGCGACAGAATAGGGAAGATTAAATAAATAAAACCACCTACCTTGGGCTCGCCGCAGCGAGCGCAAGGTAAGTGGTTTTATTTCTATGTTTTATATTCCCTATTCAAATGTATGTCACTTTCACCCACCCACCTTCCCCGCACCGCGCTTACCTGCACGGGCCGCCACTCGTTTGAGGTAGTTCATTCCAGAGTCTTGGTCCAAGGAAGTAGAATGCTCGGCCTCCTTGGCGGGATTTCCTGCTTTTTAAGAATTACTGCCAACCTCCTGTGACCAGAGCGCAATGAACGTGTAGGGGCATACTGGGACACCGAGTTTCAATGTTTTAATAAAACCTCCTTTTTGAACGAACACCTTCATTATTTTAAGTAAATCTTGACTTTTGAAAGAGACCTTGATGACTTCATTTAACAACAGTTTTAGGAGGCCTAGTTGGTATTTCATTGTATTCACTAAACTTAAGTTCAGTGATGTTTTAGAGTCTGACCCACGAGTTCAGCTGCTTTTGCAATGTTTATTCTGCCCAGCACAGTACCCTTCTGTTGCTTGCATTATACAATGTTTACTTGTCTCTGTTGTTGACTTATACTGCACATAAATGTTCAGGGGCTTAAGGTTTTCCAGGTAATTTGTAAGGGAATAGGATAAAGTCAGTCGAAGGAATGACCAGAGAACACTTCTCATCACGTAGCAACATATGACAGAATCAATGTATGCTGCACATTAGGATCACAGGAAATGAGTTCTATATATGATATCATTCAAAGCGCTACTGATTGTTCAATTTCTGGCAATCTAGTTCAGTTCGATGCATACTAGTGACAAACATTGTCAAGCATTTCAATGTACAATAGACTTAAGTCCATTTTTACAACTTTCTTATTCTTATTTTGAGTTTTATTTACCGCTAGCTAGACCCGAAGATATCAGAGCGCTTTACATGTTATATGATATCGTTTACAAGAGGTACATAAAACGTGAACAACCCTGCATAAAAGATGCACTTCTATGCTATGTCTACTGTGGTTTAAAATACAGGATCATAGATCGGCAAGCAACAACTCTCGCCGCTGAAGTCTTTACGTAGAAACCATCCACAACAAGCATTTACAATGCAATGGTCTCGGCATTGGTAAAGTTAGAGCTATTGGCATTGCTCATGACATTATTTGTTTATGTTTTTGTTTTTAAAACATTTAAAGAAACGGCATTGTCATGAGCAATGCCAATAGCTCTAACTTTAACAATGCCGAGACCGTTGCATTGTAAATGCTTGTTAATTTCACTTTCACGAGTTTAGTAACTGTAAAAACTATATCCTCCAGAATGCAAAGGTGCGCTTGTAACACCAATAGGAAATGAGGTAACAACCATTTGAATACTTAAAGGGGGTGGTTACAAGTGGTCAGCTGATCATGAACAAGGCATTTGAAATACCAAAACGCATAGATCGTTGTCTTTGCCTATATCCCTGCAAATAAGGAAGTAAGAAAATCAAAAAAATTGCAAAAGCACTACGGGAGTGCGACCCATTTGTCCTCTTGGCTGGGAGGATTGTGTGTAAATATTGAGCGCCGTGGTTCTGCCGCAGGGGACTGCACCAACAGTGAGCGCTGCATAAAACGGTGAACTGGAAACGCTTTGGAGGATTTAATCAAACCGGGAGCAGTGAACGCTGGCGGATTATTATATCTGGAGGTATCCGAAATAGACCTGTGAAACACACCATTCTGAGATAAGAACCGAGGTAAGCGTGTGTACTGGTCGAGAGAATTGTATTCAATAAACGCATGAGAGCGGATAGCCAGCTAAGTATCGGGGGAGTGTGCAATTGCAGCAAGAAACCGCAATGATGTTTCAACGAGACCACGCACGGTGTGAAAGCTGACTGGGATGGTTGCGAGCAAAACCTCGGCCGTAGTAAGCAAATTGAAATACTCGAACAGGGTGATCGGAGTAGGCAAAAAACACTGGGTGACCACCGGGAGGGAGGGGCCGTGGAGGGGAGAGCGAGGAGGGGCCCTTGCCCACCAGCCTCCAGGCAGCAGCTGGATAGAAAGAGACGGAAGGGGAAGAGGCTGCGAAAGACGGAGAAAAGTGATCTGATGAGGAGACAGCCAGCGGGTGGAGGGACTGATGGGAAGAGGGAGGGAGCCAGCGTGGAGCCTGCGTACAATATGTGGAGGGATGGGCGGATGCTACAACGAGGTGAGGCACAACAATGAGACGAGTGGCACCAGACGAGCCGCTTTGACTCCTACTCCAAGACTCTCTGGTACAACATGGTGCCTACCATGCTGCTGCCGTCCGCCTCCCATTGCCGACCACCCAAAGAAATCCGTCCCAGCGCCGCCGCCTTTCTCCGAGGCGAAGCAGAAATGCCTCGGAGAAACGCAGTGTCGTTTTCGGATTCGGGGGCGTGTTTTTCTGTTATCTCCTCTTGCCATTGGCTGGAAGAGATAATTAGACTTTCTGCAAAAAACACGCCCCCGATCCGAAAAGGACGGGGCCTGATCGGAGTGACGGGACCTCTTCTCCAATGGCTGGCCAGCATTGAAGAGGCCAGCCAATGGAGCACAGGGGAGAAGAGGGGCGGGTTCAAGCCCCTCTTCTCCAAGTCATTAAATCTCGGATCGAGACTGCGCAAGCGCAGCCTTCGAGCCGAGACCTAAAAAGGATGCATAATGGATCATATTGTGCATAGAATCATGTTTTGAAGCGTGCAGTCACTCTGTTTATACATCTATAACCCTGCATTGGGTGGGTTCACTGACATGGTTGCACGGTGGCTGGTTAGTTCTTGTGGCGGTCACCCCCACTCCTATGGTGCCAGATGATTACACAACCTTCACATGAATAATACCAGCAAAACACGCCTGTATAGAATATATGTATGGGATAAAGAATAGAATGTTAAAAAATATCGAATGATTTATGGTCTTTTTCGATGTAAGTTAGTTCCTGTTGCATTGCAGAGGAATCACTTCCAGGGAGGGGGCATGATACACCAATCAGCCAATAGCATGAGGTGAAAGAGTGTTCTCATCTGACGCAGAGCCTAATCCCGCTCTATGTTTATGTTAAAGTGTTTGCCATATCCAACCCCTAGTCAAGCTCGCTATATTGTACAACACCTCAGACACAGATGACAAGACCTCCTAGTGTAGTGATACTCAAAGTAGTATGGCAGGGGCCGCATGCGGCCCTCCTGACCTGTAAATGCAGCCCCCTGATCAACAGTTTCACTGAGCTGTGGTTCACTGGACCCAGCACTAACATTAAAACAATGTTAAATATACACGTAAGCCTTTATTTAAAGGTTAATTGAAGTTAAAGAAAGGAAATAACTAGGTTGTTCCGCACCACTTAACTTTAGGAACACCTTCATTTTCAAGCCAACTTGTAGCAAAAGTGTAAAAATATGATCAGGTTGCCTCAAAAGTTCAAAAGGTGTATTTCGTTAACACGCAGAACCATATCAGATTAGATCAGTGCATTTGAGAAGCATTTTTAAGTGATAGTTTTAAAAAATGAATCAAGAAACATACATTCTCCCCCCCACACTGACAACAATGCCAATAGTGAACTAGGAGATAAGTCACTTGTTATGTGCACTCTTAGAGTGACCTCCTCTTCTACATGAACAACATTATAGTTTATTAAATCAAATCAAAGACGGGAGAAGGTTTTGCGTAGTGCACATCCTGAAGTCATGTATTTTGAGGTCCTCCCATATGTGATAAAAGAAAAAGGAGAAGTGAAATGAAACAATTGCCTAGGAACACACAATTTGGTAAATTAGGGAAGCTGGGATTAATCCCTGGTTTTCTGGTTTTACATTGTGCGACTCAGCCACTAGATGTATATATGCTTCGCTTCCCCGATACCCACCTTACCGCGCGGCTACCCCCGCCCAGGATAGCCACCATGCTGGCCTCGAAGCAGCCCAAACGGATCTAACTTTGTGGCCCTTGGATAAATATTTGCGAGTACCCATGTCCTAGTGTCACAGACGGGTCGTGACTTTTATATGGGTCGTGAGGATTGTAATCCCCATCACTGGAGGTCAGCTGCTCTGTCCACACAGATCTAGGACACCTTACTACACACAAACGCATCATATGTAGGTAAGTGACCAGACGCGGGGTTAAATGGATTTGGGGACCATTTTTGCAGCTGGATGACAACCCCCTCCGTTTGACACGTGATGCAACCTATTAGCAGGCAAGACATGCACGTATTACCTCTGTATTTGGAGGATCCATTATCTGATTGGCCCACCACAACCCTGCCCTATGAATTGACAGGGCATTGGAGGGTCACGTGCCTGACGTACAGACATTGGGTTAAAGGTCATCCTCCCAGTCGAAGGACTTATATGTATTGAGAATACTCAAGGCACACGCCACTCCTACGCAGGAAGACACACAGACCCCACTTACATTCCACCCCCACATAAAGACACCAGCAACAACATTTGAGCACAACCTTCCACCCCACCCCACGGCCCCTCCCTCAATGAAATGCCCTCATTTACTTTTCTCCATTAGACGCGCGAAGTCGCAGAACTGAACGTTTTTTTGTCGTCAAACGTCTGTCCGCGTCTTGAAGCAACATTCCAATAGGTACTGAATGGACCGTTATCCGGTATAGCTCATTGAAGACCATGTAGCTATAAACCCATGTCTGCAAAAATCTTCTGACCATTATTGCGTGTCTCATGTGTGATGGCACTTAACTGATTGCGAAATAAAATTAAGAAATGCTTGAAAAAAATATGCTTTAGCAACCCCCGTGGAAAGGCCTCGTCCCTGAAAAGTTTCCCACAGAACCTCCTGGCCTAAAATCCGACCGCTGATCAGAAGCTGAAAAGATAACTCCGAGGGTTCATGGCCCGATGCAGTGATCGGTATGTAACCTACAGACCACCTGTTTGTACACATGAAATTCTATGTCTGCATGTCATCCTTCCAAAGCTGATAAAAGGTGAACTATGGACTTAGCAAAGAATAAAAAGTGCTATTTCAGTGCCGAGACAAATCACGTTCCGGGGAGCACTATATAGTGATTCAATATCAAAATTGTACTGTCCCGGCTCTCCTCTAGAAACAAGCTGTTCTCGCAGGCGCATACTAGGGGCCCTTGCCCAAGAAAGCTGTCATTTCTACAAGCTGTTTGTTGATTTCCGGTACGTGTGTTTTGTGCAGTGTCCCTCAGCCCATGTGCTAACCGGATACTGTACAAACACACAGATTCAAAGCCAGAGACACCTGACCCCGGCCAGCTGCCCCCACGTGCTTCGTGGCAGCCTTTCCTGCCATCACTCTGGCCGCCCTTCTGACACTTTACCTTCTGATGTCTGCGAATACTGGGTGAGCAGGCCAAGGAGATGACCAGGCGGGGGGAAGAGGCCGACTAGCCCGGATCTGTGGGGCTGACTCACAAGGCATGTTGGAGTATCTAAAAATACTACAAGAGGACTCTTTACATACTCCTACGACTTGTGAATTGACCCCAAATTGTACAGTTCCCTATTAAAAGTGCAAAGAGGGCACAGTCTTTTCAATTTTTACTAATTGTTTATGACTAGGACCAAATATTCCAATTAAATTCCATTTGATATGTTTTGGGATGATTCACAAAGGCCTATAAGAGTACTTAAAAGAGTACTTCACCGGTACACTTTAACATACTCTCACATGACTTTGAGAATTGACCTTGTTGCGTGTGACATGAGAGGAAGGTATGCACCAAACATTATAGGGAGAACCCTCACACAACTTGCAACATGCATATGTTGGATTAAATACATCCCACCTTAATGCTCTGTGACTTCTAGCTGGAGACTTTAATTTGAACTTGGTGCATGATACAGAAGGGAATGATCATACTAACGTATATGACCACTAATGGAATATTCCCACTCAAGTCACGAGAATTCGAGTGAAAGGCATTGATAAGGCGATTTCCCTGATCAGCCACTGACACCATCTAGTGTTTCTAAAATTCTACACAATTTTTTGGGGATTATACATTTGCAAGTTTGGACCTATTTTTCAATATCAATCAGTTTCAAATTGAACTGAGTTCTGAGGGTGACCACTTGCTTTAAAGTATTGAAAATAAGTTTGTCCAAGTACAGCACTCACAATGAGTCACAGTGAAACGTCCAATCTGAAACGTCAAATGGGCAGGTGAGATTACCAATTAGATGTCTCTTTTTGAGAAAAAGCAGTGCTTAATTTTTAAAAGAATTAGTGCCAGGGCCCTCATCAGGAGGCCACTGCAGCTTGCACCACACACTATCCCTGCCAGTGACACTACAAGCCCACTACTTACCATCAAACTCCTACAAGTGTGACAACTGAGACTATCCCAGGTCCCCAAAGCTATAAGAATGGCTTGGGCAGCAGGTATTTGTCATTTTTTAAAATAAACACGTCTTGTTGTGCTCATCTCTAAATTAGATAAACAGCGCCACCATTTGGCAGACTGTAAGAAGTGCTGGTGTTGACAATCAAGTGGCGGTGCTGAGCACCGGAAACCACAGTCTCAAATTAAACACTGCGACGAAGAACCCCAGAGTCAGAGACTACGAAGGAGAATTTCCTCCAACGCTGAATAGCTGCAACCACCTCTCAGAATGGGTCAAATTTACACAGGACCTGGTATCTGAATTTGGAACAAAAAACTGCCAAAAGGAACACAACTTGTGCAAGCCAGACCACACAATAGTTGGTTCACTATAACTTTACAAGAAGATAAAAGAGAATTGAACAGAGAAAAGACTTTAAAATTGAACCATCCTTGGCGAGGAAAAGAACTGGACTACTGAGACAAAATTATAGAAGGACAGTTTTGAGGGCAAAGACACACAAAAAAAATGTAGCCCCACTTATTTACAGCCTGTAAGACAAAGAACAAAAAAGGGTTTTGGAATTCTATCATCACATTATCCCATGTGTGCAACATGGGAAACAGTGCAAATATCATTGAATCATTTTGGAAAACACGCAGCGAAAAACAGTACCCAATGCACTAATACAGAGGCACCACCGGGAACTCGGGGACGCCGTAAATATGGCGGTTGTGCCGGTCCCCGGGACGCTTCTCCTGCGGGGGGCGGGGTTAGCGGCCGATGACGCGCTAACCCTGCCCCCGTGGGCGATGATTGGTGGTTGAAGGAGTGCCCCGGAAGCGAAACAAGCACTTCTGGGGCAATGTAGGTAATACGGGTCCCAGATCCTGCCGGGACCTGTTAGAGCCAGAATTCTTGCTGGACTGTTCCTTTAAAAGGAGCACGGAGCAGTGGCACAGGCTTTTCCTCACCGCTCCGCTTTGGGGATAACTGCACGCCTCTGTCCATGTCAAGGAGGTTATTATTTAACCTCTTATTTGCTTTTCTCTTCCCTTTGCAGGATTTTTGGGCAGCGTTTCAAGCACGAGGGGCCAGCAATTAGCTGCAGCTTTTGGCCCTTCTCCCTTCCTCACCATTGGAAGGGCACTACACCACAGCTGGGAGCCACGCGGGTTAGAGTGAATACTCAACTGCCCCACTTGATTGGACTTTGTGGGAATAGCTGTGGGGGTGTTGCAGTCTGGTGATTTCCGTTGCGATAGGGAGGTAAGGGGGATTGTGGGGCAGCGCCCGGGCCTGATTCTGGGTGGTTGTGACCCCGGGGTGCATTTTGGGCTAGGGTTAGCGTCCTCATCAATGCAGGGGTGGTAATTGTGGCCCGTAACATTGGTTTTGGACATTTTATGCAGGGGGCATAGAAAGGTTTTTAAGTCTGCATTCCATAGGCGAGTATTTAAGCTCTCTGTCTCGCCTGCGGGGATTCTTGTAGCCAAGGTTTAAGGCATTGGGCTAGCAGTTATACACCTTGTGAGCCCTCCTTTTTGTGTTTTGAGTTAGGGTATGGCACCCAAGGCAAAGAGGGGTCAGATCCCAACCAGGATGGAGCAGTGAATGGAGGCAATGACGCGCACAATGACTGAGTTGGGGCAGTCTGTGTCGGAGTTACGAAGGAAGGTAGATGGGCAGGAGGAATCCGAAGTTAGGCCTAGGCGTCCAGGGGTGGCTCCTGGGGCAGCATTCCCTCCAGCACCCCAGGGGTCAAAAGCCAAGCGTGGAAGTGGGGGGCTGCACCACCAGGGTTGCCGAGCCCAGGAATCCCAGGGCCTTTAGTCCCAGCAGGGGGATCCAGGCCAGAGGAAGTGAATGGGACAGCTCCATTGGGACTACACCCCCGGGTGGCGTGGGGGGTCCCAGTCAGCCAGGCACAACAGGGGGCCCCGGTTTAGAGAGGGCACCGACTCAGCCAGTCAGCCAGTAGCACCCCTTGTGGGCCTCCGGACAGTAGTGTGCCTGGTCAACCAGATTTGGTAGCCAGTCTGGTGGCAGTGCTCCCATGGTTAGTCAAAGCGGGGACAGTGATTCCTTGCAGGCGGGGGTGTCCTGCTAGCCTAGGGCGATGCAGTGGAAGGGGACAGGTAATTGGTGACTCAAGTGGAAGGGGCTAAGCAAGGGGTGCCACAATCAGTTGAGATGGGCCCACCGGCGGCAGTCGTTGGGGTTATCAGCGATGTGGGGCAAAACAGCACAGGGAGCGACAAGAATGTCCCTGAGCCCCCCAAAGCTGGCACATCTGCAGGAACTCAGCATGCCAAGATGTAAGTCGGCACGACTTCAGGTACGGGGCAACTGTTACTGAGTTTGGGCTTGGGTGAGATGCGTACATCCCGGGAGCGCCTGGGGCGGCACATTTCACAGGAGGTGAAAGAGCAGATCTGGAAAGGGGAATATGTAAACATGTTTTCTTTGTTGATTGATATGAATGAAAAAGAGGAGGCTAAAAAGATGAGGGAGTGGGCTCATCCAAGGGATTGGGGCAGTTGGCCCACCAGGAAGAAGACTGATGAAACTTTGATTAATTGGATAAAAGCATTTTCCAACTATCATGCGATAATGATAGCGAGGTTCCCAATGCTGGGCGCGGAATTGGTGTGCCATCAAAATAGGATCACATGTGCACATGATGAGTACAGGGGAGTGTGTTGGAAAGAATATGACAAGGCATTTTGGAGGGTGAAGGCCTCTGACCCGGGCTTAACTTTAGATCATATGCATGTCATCTTGTGGTTAAGGCACATGAAGACCCCGAGCCAGGACACAACAAGAGGGCAGTCCTTTCAGTCAGGAACACCCCATAGCGGGGGAGGGGGTGGCAAAAAGGGTCTTGTTGGGATTTCAACAAAAAGACCTGCACCAGGCCAGCTGGTTCATGCAAATTCAAGCATGCCTGTTCTTTCTGTGGCCCATCTTCCCACCCAGAATCCAGATGTTTCAAGAAATCAAAGGATAAGGGAGGTAAAAAACTAGAATGAGGGCTTGTTGCTTATCAAAGCACACGCACCCATAACAACAATGCATTGATACCCTGGCTAAATAAATACTGTTGCCCAAACACAGCCCAGACTTTGTTAGAAGGTTTCAGGGATTGCTTTAGGATCCCCACCCCTGGCTATACTGGGGTCTCTTACTGCTGCAATCAGCAATCAGTGAGGGATAAGTCTATGGCAATAGCTAAAGTGTTGAAGGAATTGAGTTTAGGGATGCTGGCTGGTCCTTTTGATACAATTCCGGTTGATGATTTTGGTTGCTCAATGCTGGGGGTGGTGCCCAAAAAAGACCCGGGGGAGTTCCGCTTGATCCATAACTTGCCCGCTCCCAGGGGTCAGTCATTAAATGATGCTATTGATGGGGCCCTGTGCACTGTGAGATACACGTCATTGGATCAGGCGATTGCAATTTTGCAGTCGCTTGGCCCGGGCACATTGTTGGCCAAATCTGACATAGAATCTGCCTTCCATTTACTACCGGTTCATCCGCAAGACTTTCATCTTTTGGTGTTCCAACTAAAAGGGAAGTTCTACATGGACAAGTGCATGCCAATGGGGTGCTCGGTCTCTTGCTCATATTTTGAGAAATTCAGCTCTTTTTTGGAGTGGGTTTTCAGGCAGGTAACTGGGCACCACTGGGTATTGCACTATTTGGATGACTTCCTGTTAGGAGCGCCGGGGTCACAGGAGTGCGGCAGGGCTTTAGAAGCATTCTGCACACTCATGCGAGAATGTGGGATCCCCCTGACGCCTGGAAAAACAGTGGGGCCGGCCACACAAATTGAGTTTCTGGGCATAGAACTGGATTCAGTGGAGGGTGTTTCACGCCTCCCACTGTGTAAGGTAAGAGGTTTCACGCTGGCACTGGAGGATTGCCTGGCCTTGAGGGGTTGCTCTGCTTCACACGCCCGCATTTTCCTCCTGCATATTGCTTATTTGCACACGCTGTTGGCTGCTGCTAATTCGTTTTTAAAATTATTAAAACACTGAGGATATTTGTTAGACATTTTTAAAGAAATCTATTTTTTACGTTTTCTGTGTTCACTGTGATACTGTGTTTGAATTTGACTCCAATTCCGATTGGGGGCTTTTACCTAACTTCCTGGTTCTC
This sequence comes from Triturus cristatus, assembly GCF_964204655.1. Lineage (NCBI taxonomy): Eukaryota > Metazoa > Chordata > Amphibia > Caudata > Salamandridae > Triturus > Triturus cristatus. The sequence continues at coordinate 166,421,222 of NC_140593.1, read as the reverse complement.
CGGTTAGCCAGTGAGAGACGCCATTTTGGGGCAGTGCGCTCTCTAGCTTTTCTGGCTGCCAGGATTATAAATATGCACGCTGCATGGATGTGCTGCTGGCGCACCAGCGTCCCGAAAGCAGCCAGGGCCAGTCACTCTGCCCGTCAGCCTATTGCCCTAATGGATAGGCTGCGTTACACTAGTAAGTCACTACTGTCACTTCGTCCATCTGCATGTAACTCCCATTGCTTGCTAGACCTGCAAACTGGTCAGGACACTGTTTGTGCGGTGTGTGGCTTTAGGTTGTGTTCAGACTCTTCTATTTCTGGTCAAATTACTGATTCCTCTATCAGGCCCTCCAGGTCTCCTCCTATCTTGGCGGCTCTGATCAATGCTCGAGCTCTAAAGAAACACCATCTAGATGTTTTTGAGCTCCTCTTAGATAAACCAGTGGACCTATTGTTCATTACAGAGACTTGACTGGATGATACATCTGACCTGATTGTCACATTGGCCACTCCTGACGGCTATGAGATCTCCAGAGCAGACCGCGTTGAGGATGGGGGGGGGGGGGGTGGAGGTGGAGTGGCTATTATGTACAGGGATAAGTGGGATCTCCACAGGGGAGATACTAACTCATGGGGTGGTTGCGAAGCCTTGGATTTTAGTATCTGGTTTTCTGCCCATTTTATGTGTGGGCGGCTCTCTGATTTATAGACCCCCGGCTCTGCCAGGGCCTTTCTTCAATCATGGGGTGATGCAGTGACCTCTCGGGCGCTTCGTTTCTCCCATTATATGGTTTTGGGGGATTTGAACATTCATCTCGATCAGACTGACGCCAAAGACTCACTTGCTTTTGTCGACATCCTACAGCTTGCCCAACTCTCTCAATGGGTTAACCTTCCTACGTACCATGGGGGTCATATTCTCGACCCAATCTGTTCCAACTTTTCTATCACGGTTGAAGATCCCCTCCCAGTCCCATGGTCTGACCACCGTCTTATTTCTCCTGGGAAGTGGCCTTGGCTAGCCCATCAGGCCATTTTTATCGCAAACTAGCTTTAAAATTTTTTTAGCCCTCCAAACTTTCCTCAGCCATGGCGGCCTCTAGACCCACTCTCCCTCAGAATCTTGATGGGAGTCTTGCGGGATTCTCAAATTGGGTATCCAGTACCTTGGATATGCTAGCCATGCCCACTTCTTCTAGGTTCACCAGGGAGTCTCCTTCCAAAACATGGTTCACCCCGGTTCTGTCTACTCTTAAGCATGAGTGCAAAAAACGTGAGCATGCCTAGTGCCTTAGTGAGTATTGTCCTTTGGCTAAGGGTAATCTCAGGCGTAGATAAAAAAGTTACTATGCTGAGATAACACAGGCTAAGAAGCAATATTATGCAGCCCGCATTGAGCAGGCGCAAAATAACTATGGAAATCTTCGCAATAGTTCAGATCTTTACATATCCCATGGCGCAGTCAAGCTCAATCCCTGCCACAGAGGCCTGGTGCGATACTCTGTCCAATTTTTTTATGGATAAAAGCCGCACAATTCAGGTGGCTTTTATGCCCTGCTCTGGGCCTCTATCTGACTCCTTGCCTTGTGTCCCTACGCCTGCTATTCCTAGGCACTCTCTGCATGCTTTCGCTCCAGTGGATTTGCCTAGCTCCCTCAAAATTTTGAAGGGTCTGAAATCAGGCTCGCCCACTGATGCCTGTGCGGCCAGATTGTTGGCTGCAGTCGCAGAGATCATTAACCCGAAAGTGAATAACATCATAAACTCTTCCCTTCTTGAGGCTTTTGTGCCGGAGGTCTGGAAGCAGGCTAAAATCCTCCCTCTTCTAAAAAAGCCCGCCCTTGACCCCCAGATCCCAGGGAATTACCACCCCATCTCCCTCCTGTCTAGTCTAGCCAAAGTATGTGAAAAGGTGGTGACCAGACAACTTACTGAGTTTGTCCAAGAGTCGGACCTCTAGCATCCAGCCCAGTCAGGGTTTCGATCCTCTTATAGCACTGAGTCAGCATTGGAGGAGGTCTCCGAGGCCTTTCGATAGTGTCTAGATGCCAGCGGGAGAGCAGCTTTAGTAATGCTCGACCTGTCGGCAGCGTTCGACACGGTCCCACACTCACTGCTGCTTGCCCGGCTCACTAAGATTGGCGTCTCGGGCTCTGCCTGAAGCTGGCTTAGGTCCTTCTTGGAAGGGCAGGTGCAACAGGTTTGGCTGCCGCCGGCAGCGTCTGCCCCTCAGCCGGTCGCCACAGAAGTCCCGCGAGGGTCCTCCCTTAGCCCCCTACTTTTTAACATCTATGTCACTCCTCTGGTCTATTTGGCCGAGGACTTGGGGGTTAAGGTGATTGCCTATGCAGATGATACTCAGCTCCTCTTTACCTGGGAAAAGGATGCGGACTTTGTATCCTCTGTACAGCACTGCTTGTCTTCTGTCTTTAAGTGGCTGGCTGCTGCTCAACTCAAATGCAATGAAGACAAGTTGGAGATTCTCCTCTATGGTAATTTCCTCCCCAGTTTCAGTGACACGATCTGGCCTTCAGGGTTACCCATTCCGACATCTAATGGGAAATCTGCTAAGAACCTGGGAGTGTGGTTCGAGGACAATCTATCCTTTTCTACCCAGGTAAAGAAGCTCTCAGGTAGCTGCTTTGGTCTCCTTAAAACCTTAAGGAGATTTCTTCCTCTTCTCCCTAGGCTGACTAAAGAGACGGTCATCCGCGCTCTGATTCTCTACCGTTTGGATTATGCCAATGCTTTATATGTGGGCATCCCGGGATATTCATTGAATAAACTCCTGGTTTCCCAAAATGCGGCCGCTAGGCTTCTCCTTGAAATTCCCATTAGAGTAGTGTGCAAGACCATCTACGCTCACTTCACTGACTTCCCGTGGCCGACCGGGTTAAGTTTAAATTCCTTGTTATTGACCATCGCGCCCTCCATGGTCACGGTCATGCCTACCTGGTGAAGCGGTTTTCCCTCTATGTCCAGCTGAGACAATTACGCTCATCAGCACTTCTTTTAGCTCAAGTCCCCCGCTTCATTCCTCACAGGCTGGGCGGCTGTTCCCTTGTTGTGAAAGCCGCTCAGGCATGGAATGCCCTTCCCTAAGCACTTCGCAATACCCAAGATCCTTCGGCCTTTAAGAACCATCTAAAAACCTACCTTTTTGCCTAGTGTTAGTTTGCTGACTCCTCTTGGTTAGTGTCAGGACACTCTTCAGAGTAGCTGTGCACGTTCTACAATTATATAACATAACATAACTTATATAACAGAGAAAAGGTCACTTTACATCAACTACAGAAGGCAGTGGGAATGCTTAATTTTGCATTGTGAATCATTCCAGTGGTGCGGCACTTCTCACGCTCCATTGCACAAGCAATGTCTGGTCTGGAAGAAAAGCATCACCATACCCGGTTGTCCAGCAGCGACAAACAGTACCCAATGCACTAACCGTCATGTGCAGAAGTGTTTAACAAACTCTAGGAACCAGCTACAGTTGATTATAAGAAAATTCAAAACTAATGGTGCCCCCGGCCCAAATGCTATTCCAACTGATCTATTTAAATCAGACATGCAATCTCGGTCTAAAATTCTATCCTCTCTCCATATTAATTGTCTGTCCAGATGTGAGATTCCAGATTCAACGAGAGGGTTCATATTCTGTGCTAACCTCAAACCTCAATCTTTCCGAAGTTGATAAATGAGTAGCATTGAGCTGATTAATGTAACATTCGCTACTGTCATTACAACATTGATGAATGCAGCTTGTTCACTTTCCACCTCATTGAATTAAACTAGTGGAGTAAGATGCGCTGTTCTTACTGCCCTAGTGCTAATAGGCTTTTATGTAGCAAACTCAAAGGCTATTGGTGGTAAAGCCAGGGAATATGTTCAGTCCAGTCTACTCCCAGCATTCTCTGGGACAGCCTCAGGTTTCGCAAACTGTGTTTCTTTGTTTATAAAAATATCCTCTATTTAACTGTAATGTTGAATGACGACACTCATAGGTATTTTGGGCAGTGGGAAGAGATGGAGACCTGGTTAAATACCTGCAGGGGTCTACAGTTCAGTTGGAAAACATTAAAAAGCTATAATCAGGAGGTGGAGGAGGCTCCTATGACAGAATCTACGAGTATATAATGTTAATTAATTTGAAATATTCATTATTAAACTTGAACTAATGCAATTAAAATGTTATAGCACATTAACCCATGAAGTTGAATGTCTATTAAATCATAAGTGAATTTAAATATATTCTTTTTATTTATAAATAATAATCTGTGAACAGTAATAAAAAGTACCTACCCTCATTAGTATTTATGTTTTTATTTAATATTTAATACATGTTGTTAAAAGTATGTGCATGTGTGTTATAAATGTAAATAATGTTTATTTATTTTTTTAATGTAAAAGTTTAATTTATTTTTAATTAAGTTTTCCATTACATTTTATAGTAATACATCAATAATTATATATATATATAAATATATATATATATATATATATATATATATATATATATATATATATTATCTACTGGCGGTCGCCAGTAGATAGTTATAGTTAGGACCGTGTTTCCATAGGAAATCCGCAGCATTCTATTTGGAATAACTTTTGCGTGGATTGACGAATCCTCGCGAAATTTTCAAAATAGGTGGGGCGCTCCGCTCCGCTCCTTCCCTGAAAGTCTCGGGGGGATTCGTCAAGCGGGGGCTGAGAAAAAGGGGGGGTCCCAAAACGCGTTTTCCCCAAGCATTTTCCCATAGGACCTTTAGTCCGCGCTACAGCCCGAACGGCTGAACAGAAAACCTTGAAATTTAGCAGAGAGGTAGTCCTCAGGTCAGGGATGTGCCTTTTGCAGGTCTGGTGTAAATCTGTTCAGTATTTTCTGAGAAAATAGCATTTAAAAGCATATATATATCTATAGGCGCGCACCGTGCGCGTACGGTAAGCGCACCCTGCCGTGCACGAGCGCAATTCTGATTGGTTGTTAGATCTTAGTAAACATTGGAATCGGTCGAAACCAGGAAGTGTTGGCTGCCATTTTGTCTCTCGCAGTCCGACGGAGGTGAAAAATAAAGGTGGAGAACATGAAAAGGGGGCAGGGTGGACAGTTCCTGACCCCCTAGCCATTGTCAGGGGGTCCCCAAAGGACCCCCAAGGGCCATAAATGTTTTAAATTTTTTTACGGAAAATCGCGGAGTGCGCTTACCGTGCGCGCACGGTAGAAACGTGAAAATGACGAGAACGGCGTAACGTGGGCGCGCGGTGCGCGAAGCGCACCGTGTGCCCACAGAGCGCGCACGGTGCGCGAAGCGTACGCGCACGGTGAAAAACCTTAAAAAAAAAAAAAATCAATAATAATTACATAACTTAGCATTTAAAAAAACGTACAAATTCACTGAAAAAACCATAGGTTTCACACACGTTATAGTTAGGAATTAGCATTTAAAAAACCTTGCAAATTCGCTTAAAAACCATAGGTTTCCCACATGTTATAGTTAGCTGGACATTTCCCTCGTAAAAAACCAATGAAATTCCCCTGTTATAGTTAGTAAAGGGAACTATAACTCACGCGACCGCAATCCACTGCTGATGACGTCAGATATTACATCACTGATGACTTATGTGTCTTTCTGTAAAATAAATATTTATTAAATATGTATAGCTAAAGGTTAAAGGAAAGAAAAATGGGTAAATAAGTGAATAAATACAGTGATGTAATATCTGACGTCATCAGCAGTGGATTGCGGTCGCGTGAGTTATAGTTCCCTTTACTAACTATAACGGGGGAATTTCATTGGTTTTTTACGAGGGAAATGTCCAGCTAACTATAACATGTGTGAAACCTATGGTTTTTTAAGTGAATTTGCAAGGTTTTTTAAATGCTAATTCCTAACTATAACGTGTGTGAAACCTATGGTTTTTTCAGTGAATATATATATATATATATCCAGACAAACAGGAGCCCATTTGAGGCCACACAAGCTTAATGATTCTCACAATTCTAAATTGAATGTTTGCTAGCAGGTACCTCTTCAAGAAACAAGACACCAAGCACTTCTTTCGCCAAACGCGTTTCAGGAAAAACCTTTCTTCAGTGGCGTGATAACAATTGAAACGCTACTGTGCACAATCAATTTAAACACCTGCCTCAGTGGGCGTGGTCCTAGGGCCTTCTGGGTGTTGTAGTGCATCAAATATTCCCAAGTGGGTGCGTTATCATTGTTGAATAAAATCATAAAACTGATGTGCAAAGTCTTGAAGGGAACCTGCCCCGCTTGTTAAACGGCCGGTCCCGGTCGTGAGGAGAGGCCAACCGCCTGAACAGCGGATCCGTGACTGCACCATCGGGTGCGGCAGAATCGGGACGATGTGAAGCTGACACCGGTGCAGGTTGGTGTCAGCTTTGGCTCCTATTGACTGTTTTAAAGCTGGGGGGTTCCCTTCAAGACTTTGCACTTCAGTTTTATGATTTTATTCAACAATGATAAGGCACCCACTTAGGAATATTTGATGCACTACAACACCCAGAAGGCCCTAGGACCACGCCCACTGAGGCAGGTGTTTAAATTGATTGTGCACGGTAGCGTTTCAATTGTAATCACGCCACTGAAGAAAGGTTTTTTCTGAAATGCGTTTGGCGAAAGATGTGTTTGGCGTCTTGTTTCTTGAAAAGGTACCTGCTGGCAAACATTCAATAAAGAAATGTGAGCATCATTAAACTCATGTGGCCTCCCTCAAATGGGCTCCTGTTTGTCTGGATATATATATATATATATATATATATATATATATATATATATATATATATATATATATATATATATATATATATATATATATATATATATATATATATATATATATATATATATATATATATATATAACCTCCTGGCGGTAGCCAGTAGGTAGTTATAGTTAGGACCTATTTTCCATAGGAAATCCGCAACATTCTATTCCCAATAAGTCTGGCGCCGGTCGACGAATCCTCGTGAAATTTTCCAAACTTTTGGCCAGCTCTGCTCCGCTCCTACCCTGAAACTGTTGTGGTGATTCGTCAAGCGGGGGCCGAGAAAAAAGGGGGGTCCCAAAACGCATTTTCCCATAGGATCTGTTGTCGCAGCTACAGCCCGAACCGCTGAACAGAATGACACCAAATTTGGCAAAGAGGTAGTCCTCAGTTCAGACTTGTGCCTTTTGCATAAATGGTGTGAATCCGTTCAGTAGTTCCTGAGAAAATTAGAGTTAAAAGTACATAAATATCTATGGCCGCGGAGGATCCGCGGACCGTACATGCACCGTAAGCACACCCTCCCCGAACCGAGCGCGCACCCTCCTGATCACGCACCGAATGCTAATTGGCTGTCGAGTGTCTCTCTACATTCGAAACCAGGAACTGTTGGCGGCCATTTTCTGCCTCTGTAGAAGCGAGGCTGAAGAAGCAAGGGGAAAAAGTGTGTAAAACATATAAAGGGGGCATAGTGGAAATACTCTGATCCTCGAGAGGTGCTTAGGGGGTCCCAGAAGGACCCCCTGGGGCCCCCCTTTTTAAAAAAAAAATAAAAAACGGCGAAATGCGCGCACGGTGCGCGCATCCTAACACGTTGGGTGCACGGATTCTCTCGCGTTGGGTGCGCGGATCCACGGAAATGTTTTTTGAAAAAAGACAAGAAATCATTGATTGTATGACTACTTTCTACACTGAAAGGTAGGGTGTATATTTCTGTTTTTTAAAGGTATGATTCTTATTGGTTAACAAAAAGAGATTGTAAGGAACATTATATATGATTAGCTGATATGTTGAAAAGTGAAGCACACTTCCTCTCTTGTGTAGGAACATTGTGTGCTGAACTTCTGACCTGTGTGCTTAGTGCAGTGTTCCATGACCTGTTTCTATGGTAACAGGCAGAAGGCAGATTGGGGGAAGGGTTGAAATGTCTTTCAGTTGGAAAGGGTTGAAATGTTTAACCAATAGAAATGTGTGTTTGCTTTTGAGTTTATGTGTGAAGGATTGTGATTTGATATTTACATGTATATGTGTGGAAAATGAAAGGGAAACTTTTCCATTCTTTGTTTTTGCTGAGAGGTGCACAGTGCAGAGATTCTGTAAAAGAGAATATGGCGAGTGACAGATATACTTCTTAATCTACAAAAGAACTTGAAAGATGAGTTATTTAATCGTGAGGGGATGTATGTAGACTATTTTGATTTTAATCAGACTAATGTGTTTCTCCTGCTAAAGTGTAGGGAGTACTTTTTTTCTCTACAATCTTATTGACAGTGTGTGTGCATGTAGAAACCATTCTGTGATAAGCATTTGTGTTTTTCATGTGTTTGCAGACAGATAACTGTGCTGTTTTTATATTTTGGTAGAATTATAAACCAGTCATTGTTTATGAATTTGTGAAATGAGTTATGTTATGTTTCTATACTAAAATGTAGTACTACTTCTAGATGAAGAAATGTGTTTTGGTATAGTGCAAGGGATAGTGTTGTTTGTCTAGAATCGCACAGTGAGTCTGTGTGCATTTGGGAACCACTGTGAGAGAAGCATTTGGTAACATTGTGTATTTGCTGACAGATAACTGTTTTAACCTGTCATGTTGTGAAGTTTTGGTAGCATTAGAAGACAGTTATGGCTTATGATTTGATTAAATGAGTCAGGCTTTGACAGAAAAGTGCAGTCCTGAAATATGTAGATTGTGTGCAGTTCCCTTACCACTTGCACTGTAGTGAAAGAGTTTTGGTAAACTACTAGGGATAGTGGTGCTTGTCTAGAATCACAGTGTGAGTTAGTGTGTATTTGGGATCAGTGTGAGAGAAGCATTTGGTGACATCATGTATTTGCTGAAAGATAACTTTTTAAAAATCTGTCATGTTGTGAAGTTTTAGTAGCATTAGAATCCAGTCTTTGCTTATGCGTTGATTAAATGAGTCATGCTTTGACACTGATGTGCTGTACTTAAATATGTAGATTGTGTTCAGTACCATTAACTCTTCTAGACTAGTGAATGAGTTTTGGTAAACTCCTAGGATAGTGTTGATTGTCAAAAATCACACTGTGAGTCTGTGTGCATTTGGGTAAGGGTTGTGAGAGAAGCATTTGGTAACATCGTGTATTTGCTGACAGATAACTGTTTTAAAACTGGTCATGTTGTCAAGTTTTAGTAACATTAGAAGTCAGTCTTTGCTTATGCTTTGATTAAATGAGTCAGGCTTTGACACACAAGTGCAGTCCTGAAATATGAAGATTGTGTGCAGTTCCCTTACCACTTCCACAGTAGTGAATGATTTTTGGTAAACTCCTAGGTATAGTGGTTGTTGTCTAGAATCACACTGTGAGTCTGTGTGCATTTGGGAACCACTGTGAGAGAAGCATTTGGTAACATCGTGTATTTGCTGACAGATAACTATTTTAAAACCTGTCATGTTGTCAAGTTTTAGTAGCATTAGAAGCCAGTCATTGCTTATGTGTTGATTAAATGAGTCAGGCATTGACACTAAAGTGCAGTCGTGAAATATGTAGATTGTGTGCAGTTCCCTTACCACTTCCACTGTAGTGAATGAGTTTTGGTAAGCTACTAGGGATAGTGTTGTTTGTCTAGAATCACACTGTGAGTCTGTTTGCATTTGGGAACCACTGTGAGAGAAGTGTTTGGTAGCATTGTGTATTTGCTGACAGATAACAGTTTTAAAACATGTCATGTTGTCAAGTTTTAGTAGCATCAGAAGACAGTTATGGCTTATGCATTCATTAAATGAGTCAGACATTGACAGTAAAGTGCAGTCGTGAAATATGTAGATTGTGTGCAGTTCCCTTACCACTTGCACTGTAGTGAATTAGTTTTGGTAAACTCCTAGGGATAGTGGTGCTTGTCTAGAATCACACTGTGAGTTAGTGTGTATTTGGGATCACTGTGAGAAAAGCATTTGGTAACATCATGTATTTGCTGACAGATAACTGTTTTAAAACCTGTCATGTTGTGAAGTTTTAGTAGCATTAGAATCCAGTCTTTGCTTATGCGTTGATTAAATGAGTCATGCTTTGACACTGATGTGCTGTACTTAAATATGTAGACTGTGTGCAGTACCATTAACTCTTCTAGACTAGTGAATGAGTTTTGGTAAACTCCTAGGATAGTGTTGCTTGTCTAAAATCACACTGTGAGTCTGTGTGCATTTGGGTAAGGATTGTGAGAGAAGTATTTGGTAACATCGTTTATTTGCTGACAGATAACTGTTTTAAAACCGGTCATGTTTTCAAGATTTAGTAGCATTAGAAGCCAGTCTTTGCTTATGCTTTGATTAAATGAGTCAGGCTTTGACACAAAAGTGCAGTCTTGAAATATGAAGATTGTGTGCAGTTCCCTTACCACTTCCACAGTAGTGAATGATTTTTGGTAAACTCCTAGGTATAGTGGTTGTTGTCTAGAATCACACTGTGAGTCTGTGTGCATTTGGGAAACACTGTGAGAGAAGCATTTGGTAACATTGCGTATTTTTTAGCAGATAACTCTTTTACAACCTGTCATGTTGTCAAGTTTTAGTAGCATTAGAAGCTAGTCTTTGCTTATGCATTGATAAAATGAGTCAGGGTTTGACACTAAGGTGCAGTACCATGTACTATTCTGTTCACTGTGGCAGAACTGAAAATTTAAAAGTTTTACCTAAGCAGTGTCCTAGAAGTAGTCTGATTATTTAGTCAGTTTCTAAGTACCAAATAGATTGCTTCAAATGTCTATGCAGTATGCATGTAGTGTTCTAACATACTATACACTTGTCTTTTACACCTTCAATTCCCTAGTCAGTATCTATACACTTCCAGGAAACACCATGTCACTTCCTTTGCAGTCCTCTAGAGACCCATTCAACAGCATGTACTAATCCATTCACTGTGCCAAAACCCAAACACTTATAAATTCACCAAGACACTCTCTTTCCAGTACTCTAATGATTCAGTCACTGCCTAAGTATTCATGCACTGAGCCAGGTCTTAGCACATGGACTTCTTCAAACCCCTATCCACTATGCATGCAGTCCTCTAACCACCTACACACTTGTCTTTCACACCTTCAATTCCCCAGTCAGTATCCATTCACTTCCAGCAAACACCCTGTCACTCCCGTTGCACTCCTCTAGTGACCCATTCAGCATCATGTACTAATCCATTCACTGCGCCAAACCCTAATAAATTCACCCAGGCACTCTCCTTGCAGTACTCTAATCATTCAGTCAGTGCCTAAGTATTCATGCACTGAGCCAGACCTTAGCACATGGACTGCTTCAAACCCCTATCCACTATGCATGCAGTCTTCTAACCACCTAGACACTTGTCTTTCACACTTTCAATTTCCTAGTCAGTATCCATACAGTCCAGCAAACATATTGTCACTGCCTTTGCACTCCTCTAGTGACCCACTCAGTACCAAGTACTAATCCATTCCCTGTGCGAAAAGCCTAGCACTTATAAATTCACCTAGGCACTCTCCTTGCTGTACTCTAATCATTCAGTCAGTACCCAAGTAGTCATGCAGTGAGCCAGGCCTTAGCACATGGACTGCTTTAAATGCCTGTGCAGTATGGATGCAGTCCTCTAATCACCTACACAGTTGTGTTTCACACCTTCAATTCCCTAGTTAGTATTCATACTCTTCTAGCAAACACCCTGTCACCCAGTGTGTCTCCTTATAGTACTGTAATCATTTAGTCAGTTAGCATGTAGAGTTTTAGTGAGGTAGTCTTTAGGGCATGAACTGCTTCAAAGTGGTATGCACTATGCATGTAGTGTTTTAACCATCGTCACACTTGTGGTTCAGGACATAGTTTCTTAGTCAGTATTTATATAAAATGTGTTTGTACAGTAATGGAATAGTACCATTTTGAAAGTTATTAATATACATTTATTTGTGATTCTTTTTTACAGATACAGAATAGGAGTGTTTCTCATCTGTTTGCACTCTTCTCGTGCAAGATTGTTCGGATGAAGGGTCCTTAGGTGTTTCATCATACTTGCCGTGCCGTACGAGTATTTCTTGTTACAGAACTCTTTTGCAAATCTTGCACGTGACCAAGGTGGCATTGGTCTTTGTTTGCCGCTTGGGAAAAGTAAAACATTTCCTCACCACTGAAGAAAAACGTTGTGGGCGTGGTGCCTTCTGCATAAAAATTTCCTCAGATTCGGTAAATATTTTAAAGCGGCAACATTTACAGTTTTTGTAAGTGAAACCTATAAAATTTTGTTAGCTGTATGCATTTTATATATCTGTGATTTGTTTCTTGTGGTATTTTGTTGAGAATAGCATGTTGTTTTTTTTTTAACAATCTTTCTGATTTCCCAGGTCTGTCGTCGACATCCATGGTCCCCACAGGAGTGTTCCGCCTTGTTGTTTTGTATTATTGTTGATTCATTTTGTTTATTAGTTTATCGTTCATATATATGTTATTAAAAAAATAACGTTTGAAAATAGTTTAATGTTTACATATTTATGATTTTAAAAAATAAAGTGATCCGTGATGTCATCAGTGATGTCATTTGATATGTCATCAGTGATGTCACTGACCATGTCATGAGTGATGTAATATGTGACGTCATCAGCAGTGCATTGCGGGGGCGCGAGTTATAGTTAGCTGAATTAACTATAACAGGGGAATTTCTAGGGTTTTGTACGAGGGAAATGTCCAGCTAACTATAACGCCCCTGAAACCTATGGTTTATTCAGTGAATTTCTAAGGTTTTTTAAATGCTAATTCCTAACTATAACGTGCCTGAAACCTATGGTTTTTTCAGTGAATATATATATATATATATATATATATATATATATATATATATATATATATATATATATATATATATATATATATATATATATATATATATATATATATATATATAATTCACTTAAAAACCCATAGGTTTCACACATGTTATAGTTAGCTGGACATTTCACTCGTAAAAAAACAATGAAATTCCCCCGTTATAGTTAGTGCAGGCAACTATAACTCACGCGACCGCAATCCTCTGCTGATGACGTCAGATATTACATCACTGTATTTAGACACTTATTTACCCATGTCTTCTTCCATTAATCTTTAGCTATACATATATTACAAATATTTATTTTTCATAAAGACACATATGTCATCAGTGATGTAATATCTGACGTCATCAGCAGAGGATTTTTCACCCCCTCAGACTGCGAGAGACAAAATGGCGGCCGACACTTCCTGTTTTCGACCGATTCAAATGTTTACCGACATCTAACAACCAATCAGAATTGCGCTCGCGCACGGCAGGGTGCGCACACAGTGCGCGCACGGTGCGCGCGTATAGATATTGATATGCTTTTAAATGCTATTTTCTCAGGAAATATTGAACAGATTTACACCAGACCTGCAAAAGGCACTTCCTTGACCTTATGGCTGCCTCTCTGCCAAATTTCACGTAATTCTGTTCAGCCGTTCGGGCTGTAGCTGCGACTAAAGGTCCTATGGAAAAATGCATGGGGAAAACACGTTTTGGGACCCCCCCTTTTTCTCTGCCCCTGCTTGACGAATCACCCCGAGACTTTCAGGGTAGGAGCTGAGCGGAGCGCCCCATTAGTTTTGAAAATTTCGCGAGGATTCGTCAACCGGCGCCAAAGTTATTCAAAATAGAATTTTGAGATTTCCTATGGAAACTAGGTTGTAACTATAACTATCTACTGGTGACCGCCAGTAGATAATAAATATATATATATATATATATATATATATATATATATATATATATATATATATAGATGTACAGATATCTATATATATATTACCTACTGGCGGTCGCCAGTAGGTAGTTATAGTTAGGACCTATTATCCATAGGAAATCTGCAACATTCTATTTGGAATAACTTTGGTGCCGGTTGACGAATCTTCTATATATATACATAAAAAAACCACAGGTCCAGGCCACAGACAGGCACACCTTCAACAAAATCCATGTAAGCAGGCTCATGGATGCATAGCCCACTTTATTGTTCCATAGTTAATGCAGACAAGTGTCCGCCCCAGACGCGTTTCAATTGCAGCGATCTTGTTCACTATATATATATATATATATATATATATTCACTGAAAAAAACATAGGTTGCAGGGATGACATAGTTAGGAAGTAGAATTAAAACAACATTAGAAATTCACTAAAAAACCAAAGGTTACAGGGACGTTATAGTTAGTTCCAGACATAAAACCATAGAAGTTCAGCAGTTATAGTTATCTCCCACCCAAAGCAGTGCCTAAAAATGCTGCTCCATACGGGCAGGAGAAACCTTTTCATATGTTTCCATGCCCGCTTCAGTGTCCGCAGGGAAAAAATTAAAAGTCGGCTCCCAGCAGGCAGAAGCAGGCAGGCAGGGACTCTGTGGGACTCCACCACCTGGCCTAGGGGGTCAGGGTATCCCTACCCTGCCCCCATGTCCTTTTTTCCCTTGTTTTTTGTATTCAGGACTGAGTCTCGAGTCCTAAGATTCTGCCATCACTTCCTGGTTGAAGTGGCGGCAGCCAATCAGATCTCACTTTGAGATCTGTCGTGTCCGTGGACCCTCCACATCGCTAGATATACATACATCTTTTTTTCTTTAATTAATCCAAAACTACTAAATAGATTTACATCAAATTGCAAAAAGCACTCTTTCTGTACTAAGATCTAGCTTTCTGCCAAATTTGGGTGTAATTCCGTTCAGTGGTTCGGGCTGTAGTCGTTTCTAAAATAACTATGGGAAATTGGATGGGGTAAATGCATTTTGGGTTCCCTCCTCTTTCCTTGCCTCTCTTGACGAATCACCCCAAAACTTTCCAGACAGCAGCTGAAGTGACCGGCAAACTCGTTTTGAAAATTTCGTGAAGATTCATCAAACTGCGCCAAAGTTATTAGCAAAATAAAAAGTGCTTTTCCTGTGGACACACAATTTAAATGTCAAGCTAATTTAACTTATTTAATATTAGCTCATTAGTTCCTATGGGTGTTATTTTATTTCCATGCCTCGATTACTTTCTATGGGGGTGTGTTGCAGTAGAAGTGATTGGCCATGGGGCTGGCATACATTTACACGATTTGACACCTTTAGTGCTGTAGTAATTTTATGAATAAAAATTGTCTTGTTCTTTTGTCAGTGGCTGTTTGTATTAGCATGTCCCTACCTAAACCCCTCCTTTTTAATAGTAAATATTTCCCATTTTCCCACCACTCCCATTGTCCCTCCCACATTTACTGCTAAAACTTGCACGTATGTGTGCGAAGACTCCTGCCACCACAGTGTGTCACACGTGAAAGCAAAAAATATGGGCGAACTAAATAGGCAGAACCCAATTGCGACATTTAGATACCATTTTAGAGCAGGTTAGAACATAGGTGCGTTATGAGGACCTGGTGTTTATTTTATTGCATGAAGAACAGCTCGTTTTGCTGGTCAGGAGAGAGGAGCATTTTGAATGCTTCTTGGAGGTCTTGGCACGGGAACAGCAGTGTTAGGTACGAGCCATTTAAGAAATGCATTGAGAGCTCTCTGAGTATAGGAGTTCAAAGTGATGGTCAGGACCAAGATGCATGGTAGGTCTTAGTGGTTGTCTAAATCATGGGATAGCCTTGCATGATGCAGACCATGCTAGGGATGCATTAGGAAACCTCTTTTGAGGTCCTTGTATTGAGAATACAATACAAGGTGTACGTCAACGCAGAGATGCCTTGTGCGATCTTAGGTAATGTTTTACTGCAAGAGTAACATACATTGGTCAGGTCTGGATTGAGAGCCCCGTGGATGCCTCAGCACTCGGCGTGGCTCATGACAGAAGTACACTGCGGGAACTCTTTGGAGGTAATGTTTCAGTGTCCAATAGACTGCAGGCACATCTAAACACTCACTGTGTAAGGTACATTGCAGATTAGCGAGCTGTAGATGCCTCATTAGCAAGATAACAGTGCACAGTGAAGGACAGGATAGATGTGCAATGTCACATGCAAGTCATCAACTATGCTCCCTGGAAGGAACAAACACAAGAAAGACAAGGAAAGCCACTGAATAACCGGCAAGCACATAAGAGTGATAACAAAGGCAACCATTTGTAAGCAATAGGTTGGGTCAAAGCCCACTGTACGTTTATGTTTTAGTCCACAATAGTTCTTCACCAGTTAGGCAGCTAATAGCTGGCTGGCAGGTGGCACCTTAAAAGTAGTTCTCTGAATGTGAATAGTGGACAGACCTGTGAGAAATAAAGAGCACCTGGGGCCATATCATACATACAATGCATTTTCTGTGTTTGCGCCGGGTGCACCATTTAAAAGGTGCGTCCGGCGCAAACTAGGAAAATGCACCATATTAGGCTGAATGCACTGCCTCTTGGGGGCAGTGCATTCATGTGAAAAACGGACGGTTGCTTTGAAGCTGTCCTAAGTTTCACAGTGCAGGCGGCAACCCGCCTGTAATTTTAAGGGGGATTAGGGATCCCCTTGCAGTCGGATGCTGTGAGTGACTGTACCCGGCTGCAATTGGATTACAGGGAGGTCCATGGGACTCCCATTCCTCCCTCCAGTGGGCTGCCATCAGGGGACCCACTGACAGCTTCTTTGCCTCTGCGTCCACGTCTATAATACGGCACGGGCGCAGAGGCAAATGGATTCACTCATTTGCATGGGGCCACGCCCCCATGCAAATGAGGGAACGCCCTCTGATGACAGCTTACCGAAGGGGATGCACAAGCGTCTGCAGCCATTTCTGTAATACCAAAGTGTAAAGCCCTGTTGCACCCCTGAGACACATCTATGCCCCTGGACTTTAAAGGCACTATTAGGCCATCCAGTGTTCATAGCGCTATGAGACCTAGGCCACACAAATGGGAGAGATGTTTTATACAAACCCTGGTTACATAGCCTAACACACTAATAAGAGACCCAAGATGACCTCTCCAAAGACATCTTTTGACCTCTCTACAGACATCTCACCTTTCTCACCTGACAGCTCTCTTCCTTTCTAGGCTTCCGCAGATAAAGCGGCATCTCAAAGTTTTCTTCACCCATCTCCAAGTGTCCCTCCAGAGGGATTAAAGAGATGCCCTTCACCCTGAGAGCAGAGCTCACGCTGGGTAGCCGCATTGGCAGAACCAGTCATTGAAGTTATACCTTCGGCACAAAACTGCGATAAATCACTGGCCCCTCTCCTGCCATCCATCACGGCCAGCAGTAAGTGAATTAAAGCGTGGACGGGCGCACTAGCAGCTAATGAAGGGGGCGGGTCTTGTGAAATCGATGCACTGCAGTCTGGGGATCAGAGACAGAGCCGGTCCCTTGCCGTGAGCAATGGTACTGTCTCCATTCATAGATTTATGTCGCATATTTGATGCAGAACGAGCCTGGCTCCAATGGAAAGCTCTTCGGAGAGCATTGTACGTCAGCAGGAGCGACTCCAGCGCGAGAGGTTCACACGGTAAAGTGAGTGTGGCGTGCCCGGCTCAAGTCATATTATAAAAACCCCGGATGAGAAAGGGTGGAAAAGCACAGAATGGGGTCTGTACATGGTAGCACAGTTCTTTTTCTATATCGGACCAGCACTTGATAGCACAGTTTAAATGGACCATAGTGACAGAATTATTTAACATCAGTCCTATTTTCAATATGAGATTCAAACATAGAGTGATTTGACCAAGATCACACTAAGTGCCCAAGCAGCAGGCTAATTCTGGGTGCATCTGTATACACTGAGCATTACAACAATGGTAGCCGTATTGCGGGCAAGAATAGCCTTACCCACGTTTGCTCCTGGCCATGCTCTTCCTCATCACTGGACTTGCAATGAGGTGGGGGTATCTCCTCTCAGCAACCAGCTGAGGTTTACATTGAGAATACATTATTTTTACTCCACTTACCTGCAGTTTGGGTGATAATACCTCCTGCTTCTCTATAACCATTTGGGTCAAATTAAGCTCCAAAGAAGCAAGAGCTTCAGCCCAAAGGAGAAATACTTCAATGAACCTACACTCCAGAAGAAGCTGCGAACAAAGGCGTATTGATATTACTAGAAACACCCTTTTGACGCTAGTTTGTCAATACTGCTGTTTAAGAGGAGGTTTGATGGCTGAGGCCCAGAATGATTCCAAAACAAAAGCAATAACAGAGCTGGCTTTACAATCTGGGGTCATACCCTTTGCAAGCCACTGACAACTATGGAAATCACGGGGCAGATTTATGTTTCCTGGCGCATCCCTGCAAATCAGCAAGGATGCGCCAGGAATGATGCGTCAAGCAAGTTTACCCTTGCGCCACACATGATGCGCCGCATTTACAATGCGGCGCATCATGGCGCAGGAATAAACAGATGCGTGACGCATCCGATGGCGTAAGGTTGGCACAGTGCTTCAGTTGCGTCTCAAGCGCGACGCAACTCCAGCACTGTTCCAACCTACCCTATCCCTAACATGGTGCGTCAAGCCTTACGCCTGCTTCAAGCAGGCGCAGGGTTTTGGCGCATCAGCGTTGGGAAAGTGACTCAGTCAAATCTTATAGATTTGACTGAGTCACTTTTCAGGGGCGTTCCTGCGACAGAACGCCCCCCCCTCTGTCGACACGCCCACGTGAAACCTGACGCAGGTTTTACGTGGCGCAGGGCTTTACATCGTGACGCATCTCCATAGATGCGTCACAATGTAAATATGGCGCAACGTGGCGCAGGGTTTACACCGCCACTGCGTCACAAAAGTGACGCAACGGCGGCGTAAAAGTGGCGCATCTCCAATATAGATCTGCCCCGAAGAGTTCAAAGAGCTCCATCAGGGATATCATCGGCACTGTTCCCAGTCCTGGAGTTTTGTGTGACAACCTAATGCATTGCAGGTATTGTAGTAATATTTTGCTGCCTTGGAACTAGTTAGACTAACAGATCTAAAATCAACTATTTGTAGGTGAAAAGTTCAGGACTGGAGACAGTGTCTGTAATGGCCTGAAGTGTGGCGGTGTGGTAATCTTAGGCGCACTCATATGGAGCGTATCTTCTTTAGTGCAGCAGAACACAACTTGGGGTCTCCGCAGTCAGTGACTGTGAGCCTCTGCGGCTGAGAATTAGAACTAATCCTAAAAGCATAATCTAGAGCAGAGGTCTTTCAAAATGAGGGGCTGGCCTCTCTGGGGGCAAGGGGAGTTTAACTGACCTTTGGGGGCTTGGGGGGTTCTGGCGAAGAGGACCTTTCATTATACGGATGGGGACAATGACAAATCCCATGCCGAAAACATGGCTGGGTTTTTAGTGAAAGAAAACAAAGTGGATGTGAGCCACTCTGTAATCTACCATCAGTAACGTGTTTTATCACTTGTGTCTTGGCTGGGAGTAGGTGTGTAAGTAGGCAGGAGGGTTCTCCAATTAACCTTCAATGCCCCTCTACCTATTTCTGATAAAGAATCACACCGTGAATACTTTTACTCTTTTAGGGAGGCCTGGCTGCCAATAGAAGGTTGATTATATTTTTTTAAAGGAATTACTGAACATAACTGCAATACTTGACTTGTGAAATTTGTTCGGAGCTACCAATGATATTGAAAAATTGCGAGAAAGTACCCTTTGTATTCTAGGAAGCACTAATATTTTTTTACACAAGGAGATGTAACATTAAAAAGTTTGAAGACCATCAATCTATACCAGTGCTTAATTTGAGCTGGTAGTTTCCGGTGCTCGGCACCAGCACTTAATTGCCAGCACCGGCACTTAATTGCCAGCTCCTACACTTATGACAGCTGGCACATGATGGCGCTGTTTGTATAATTTAAAGGTGAGCAGAAAAACAGTTGTTTGTTAATTCAATATACATTAAAAACATCTAATGCCTGCAACCCAAGCCATTCCTAAAGCTTTGGCGGCCTTCAACAGTCTGAATTGTCAGGCTTCTAGCAGTGTGATGGTTAGTAGTTGTGTACGTACAGGGGCAATGTGTGGTGCAAACTGGGGTGGCCTCCTGAAGAGTGCCCGGGCACTTATTTTTTTGCAAATTAAGCACTGATTTATACATGTACTTTAAGGAAAGTCACCAACCTGCCAGCTTAGAGAATGCAACCAAAGTTCCATGACTCTTCTATGTCAAAAATAAATGTTTCAAATCAGACTTCAACAGTTTTGGGAGCTGGGGTGTATTAAAAATGAAAGCAAAAAGATCGGGAATGGGTAACTAAAAAGAAATGGCAATTTCTTCTGTTATTTCTAAGGCTGCAGCCTATGGAGAAGCAAATATCTTAACTGTCCGCGACCCATATCTGGACATCAATGCATCTTCTTGTTGCAGGGACCTGTTCTTAGAGTCCAGATAAGTAGATAATTTCACCTATAGCTAAGGGCAGACATGATGTGCTAATGGCTAATTATCGATATTTCAGAAGCATCACTGAAAAACTACTGGCTCATGTTACGCTTTTGTGACCAATTTATTACACTGCAGGGAAAGTGCAGATATTCCCATTCCTGGAGAACTTTGATGGGAGATGATTTAAACTGCTGTAGGCTATTCCTATCATGGATAATTGAAAAGTTATCTATTGGACCTTGCATTGTATAATTAAGGTTAGTTGGTATGTTCCAAATATTTATGATTTACTAAGAAGCAAGAAACATGTTAGTGTAGAACAAATTATGTTGCTCGTTTAATTATCTGCTTCTATTGGGCGATTATTTTCAAGGGTCAGTCGTATTGTAACATAGATTCCAATTCTAATAACCGTTTTTTCATTTTTATGGTTAATATTTTTAATTTTGGAATTTATGCAATGTTGGTACGTGATGTTGTAATTTGCCTTTGTTTTGCTAGGTGGGCTTATGGATTTCTAAATGAACCCATGTTGAATGGAATTAATTACACACCTTGTCAACTGCACGCAGCACCTTCTCACTGAAACCTGAGAGATAAGCATCTCCAACCGCCAGCCTATGGCACCCCTCAAGTATATGGGGAGTAACCATGGAATATCAGTGTGAGGCAGCACATCCCCTTGATAGATCTTTCTGGAAACCGTCAGGCTGTAATACCCCGTCTAAATAATAAGACAGGGAAAGTGGCGAAAAAATGCACCTGTGGAAGGGCACCGTGGAAACCTTGCAACCTGGTTCTGACAACCAATGAGAAATGAGCAGATCATGAGATTTACAGAACCCAGGCACCAGGCTCTGGGCAGCCCGAAACAGGGAGAAGAATCCATACGGTCATGGGTAAGGAGGAAATATCGCTCGTCATATGGGGTATGTGGAAGGAGTAAAAAGGAGTTTCTGTTCCCTGCTAAGCTACAAGTGGTTCTTGTGGAGAAAGTTATCCACCTTAAATCGAGGACCGAGATGAGGAAAAGAGGGGCGTAGACGGATTGCTGAACCCTCCAATGGCTATAGGCATTCTCCTGACCACACACTAAAATGTCTTTTGACAAATCGATGAGAAATCACCAGTCTGCAGCAGTCCAAGGCTGAGTGAAACTGCATGTCCAACATTGTGTAATGGTGCAGAAAGGCAGGCGCATGCTGTGAGCAGTGACACTTCTCTTAGGCATGTCTGCAACAAACACTACTCATAAAACTGCAAGCCATGTTTTTTTCACCTTTTTGCCTATTGTAATGTCACATTTCGAAATAGACGTTGGTTGTTGTTTCTAAAGGATGGTTTATGTATGTCAAGCAGGCCCAGGAGTCATGCTTTTATTTATTTCAGGTACCTTTGTTCTATAGTGAGGCAGCACGCTTTAATTCATTTAATTCAATTATCCCGAAATTATTTTAGCATATTTAAGTGCATAAGAAAAGCCAAGTACAATCAAATAGGTTACAACTAAATATACTTTAGTGGGCCTAGAAGGTATGGTCAAAAGCAAGGGGGTAGGGGATGGGAGCACATTAAGAAGTGGGTGAAATCATTTGGTAGAGAAAAGCTCAGGGTATGCGAAAATGCAGTTAGCTCAGATGCGTATTTCAGCCCTCTTTTAGGATAAGCTGGTGGCTTGAGCCCTTATTTCAGTTTTGGGGGGGGGGGGGGGTGGGCAGTGCTTAATCTGAGCAGGTGGTTTCTGGTGCTTGGCACCAGCACTAAATTGTCAACACCTACACTTATGACAATCTGCCACACGATGGTGCTGTTTGCCTTATTTAGAAATGAGCATAACAACAGTTGTTTTTTCATTCAATACACTTTACAAATAACTACTACATGCCACCTAATCCATTTTGATAGCCTTGGGGGCCAGGAAAAGTTAGAAATTGTCACACTTGTAGAAGTGTGATGGTTAGTAGTTGTGTTGGTTGTATCATTGCCAGCCAGTAGCGGTCCGTGGAGGGAGTTCGGTGGGGCAGTGAGGCGGGGCGGGGGAGGGGCAGGGTGGAATATGGATGAACGGAGGTAAGTACACATTTAAATAAATAAAATGAATTTCGTTGCGCGCGCTGCTTCGCATTTTGCGATGCAGCGCGCGCTAAGGAAAGACGGAGAAGCGTCGTTCCTCTACTTTTTGTAGCGAATTAAAAAATAAAATGATAACTCAATGTTATAATTTTTTTGTTCTTGCTGTGACGTCTTGGCAGGGCAGACGGATCTGCTCTGCTCTGCTCTCAGAGTAGGGGAGGAGTGGTGGGCACTATGTAAGGGCGCATGAATGTTTGGTCGGCCATGTGGGGCCGGGCAAACTTTCATGCGCACTGTGCATGTTCTCCATCCAGGCTGCATTACAGCCTGGGAGGAGAACATGCTGAGGCTCTCATTCCCTGTCTGAGCGCCGAACCATGGCGCTCACACCAATCACAATGCTGCATTGCAGCGTTGTGGTTGGCAATGGGGAGCCTGAGAGCCCAGGTGCTTCCTGCTTTCTGTTAGCAGAGAAGAAGCCAGGAAAAGGGCAGAGAGACGGAGGAGAGGCGGTGTCCGGCCAGCCGGCAGGTAAGTGATTTTTTTTAACCCTCCACCTCTTCCCCCCTCCCTGCTCCACTGCTGCTTCCCGGGAGCAGCCGCCACAGTGTAGGGGTAGAGCGACATGTGAGTCAATCTACATATAGTGCAGAGTGGATTGCAGCGTCGACTCATCTGTCAGGTGAATGATGTGAGAGGGGTTTATGTGGTTGTCTCTTTATGCATTACATATTTGTGCTCATTAGGTGACACGTCTTCAGCTGTGAAACATTAAATGTGCTTGCTACGAGTCTTGTGTATATCAATATAATGTTCCGTCTGAAAGCTCAGCAGCATTGTATTGAGATATAACACTGGGTTTCTGCAGAGTTCTGTTTATATAAAGATGCGATGTTAAATCAATGATCCTTGACATGATTAAGCAATAGAGAAGTTGAGAGCTCGACTGTGATTTTTTTGTAAAACATTATTATTGGCATTTATAGACAGTGATACACGTAGGCACAGGCGATAGCGCCATTATCATATAGGCTTACATATAAGGAGCGCCCAGTCACATCCCTTTTGGTCTCTCAATCTCGTGGGCCCTCGGGCTTCTCGCCTCTACCCTCAGTTGGGCTGCAGGAATGTGTCCGGGGCCAGCCTCTGGGTATGCCCTACTGGAGCGCGCAGTGATCGCCTCGCCGCTTGGGGGCCGTGCAATGTGAGTAATCCCCTGTAAGGGGTGTCGTAGAGGCTATAGGGTTGCAGCCATTAACTAACCGTCAACTAACTGGGGACAGAGAAACTAGGGAAAAGGGGTGCACTATGTCGCATATCATGAATACTTGTAGCTGTGCGCCTGAGAGCTGGACCATCGTGTGGGATAAAGTCGGGGTGGTCACGGATGCGGAGGAGGGAAGGGGGTCAGGGGAGGCGGGAGCACCGATCATTGCCTATGAGGGACCTGGCGGTGGTACCTGTGGTGTCTGCCTCTGCGAGTCACCGGGTGCTTGGACTGCCTGCGCATTTCCCGGTGTGGGCTCCGGAGTGAGAGCTCGACTGTGATGATGTTTGTCTATCCTGTATGCTCTCGCCCATTAGTCGTACTTATCTAGTACACACTGAATATGGTACAATTTGCAACCATATATGAGTAAAATGTACACTAGGTGGGTTAAAACCTTGCATGGAGTACATGAATTTATTTTTGGAGTTCACAACGTTTCCCAGGTTATGCCTGAAACCAATGCTTAATTTGAGCCAGTGGTTTGCGGTGCTCGGCACGACACTTAATTTTAATTGCCGGCATTTAAATGCCCGATCCTGCACTTATGACAGCTGCGCATGGTGGTCCTGTTTGTGTAATTTAAATATGAGCAGAAAAACTCTTGTTTGTTAATTCAATATACATTAACCCCTTCGCCGCGGCGGAAATTCCGCCGCGGCGCTGGGGGGTGCGGGGGGGCAGCGCGGTGGCCCGGTGCTCATGACGGAGCCACTCCGTCATGAGCCACAGTTGGGCTGTGCTCATGACGGAACGGTTCCGTCATGACTCCGCCCAGTTGCGTTGTCCCCCCGCACAGGCGGGGAAACAGCGCCGCGTGGGCGGAGCGGCCGCCAACGGTCGTGTCATGACGGAACCGGTCCGTCATGAGCACACGGCAACCGTGGCTCATGACGGAGCGGTTCCGTCATGAGCGGGGAAGGGGTTAAAAACAACTAATACCTGCCACCAAAGCCATTCTCAAAGCTTCGGCGGCCATAAACAGTCTGACTGTCACACTTGTAGCCGTATAAAGTGCAGTGGCAATGTGTGGTGCAAACTGCAGTGGCCTCCTGACGAGGGCCTCAGCATTTATTTTGTTTACAAATTAAGCACTGCCTGAAACCTTTAGCAGTCAAGGCGTACACAGAAAAAACCCTTTTTGAATTACTATCTGTGGCAATGCAGTGGGATTTCTGTATCTGTAACTGTACAATTTCAATTAGAGAAATGCCATGACTTTTGTGCAGAGGTACATTTCTTTTTGTATGCCAAGAGAAATAGATTTCCCTCAAATGAGAAACCTATTACTTAAAATCCCTGCCAGTTTTGGGGGAGTTCCCTTCCCATCTTAGAAAATGTCAGAAATGTACTCCTGGTAAAAGTAGTCACTGACCATTTCCAGGGTGGAAAGGGGTTCTAGAAGAGTTTGAAAATACTTACATATGTATATATATTTTTTCGCTGTGCACTCTCTTACCCTGCGAATAGATTTATCCACGCAATTAGGGATGGGAGAAATTGAATTTCTGTTTTATTTTTTACTTTTTAAATGATGGAGCAATAGTTTGTGGATTTTATGCCAAATTACATGAAGTGTAGTTAGCTGAAAACTCACATTACTTTTGTTTGCGAGGGTATACCTCATGTACAAAAGTCACACAAGTTATCAGAAGGACACATGTTTAAGTAGAAATGTCTCTCTGCAACATACCGATGTACCAGTCAAAGTTTTTTGTTGTTGCTAGAAACAACCTCAGACAGATTAATTGCATAATGTGAATTAAAAAAAAGTTAGAATTTTCTCTAGCATGAAATTTGAAAACCTTGTGAGACTTCATAGGTATGTTAATGATTTTTGCCAGGACTACAAAAAATTCGTCTTGTGAGTAAATACCAAGGGGCATATTTTCAAGCCCCTTGCGCTACTTTTGCGCCACTTTTAACATGGGAAAAGGGAGGCAAAAGTGGCGCAAGGGGCTTGTTAATCTGCCCCCAAATGTTTGTGAATTATTGTAAAATGCGACATGTGTACGGAGGCTAAATGTACACATGCTAGCAGTTTTGTGAATCGGGTACAATTGTCTTTAGGCGAAGGTGTTTTCATTACCCAGCAAAATGCTGCACATTTTACTGACCTCGTTTGAATGAGAGGTAAGATGGACCACTTCAATTCTTCTCACATCTTTATTGTTCAGGTTTTTTTACTGATTGTATTTTAAAAACAAATCACATCAAACCAATTTGCAAGGACTTCAAACTGTACCTTAAAATATAAATGTTCAATAGTTCAAGTACAAATTGACGTTTGCGTAAAATACAAATATGCAGTCTGTAATGAGAACACAATAAAAGGAACAGAACAACACAACCCAACATCAAGATATTAATTTAGGATCTATTTAAGCAAATAATTGTACATTTACTTATAAAGGCTTATTCGTGACTTTCATGTAAATTTACAGTTTGACAAAAAGTTATTTATGGCTCTCTCTCTCCTAAGGTTTTCAAAAAACACAGTTTTTGCTTCTCCGCTTTATTCCCCACCACTACCCTCCCATATCCCACACCGTCTCTTCTGACACCACAGTCTTTTTCCATCTTAAACTCCATCATGAGCCTGTTTAGTATTTCATTCATTCAGGAAATTCCACATCAAAAACCATGCACAGCACTTCGGTTAGAGTGGATATCTCTCCTTAAACATGCATAGTACACGCTATTTTAGATGTGCGACCATTTACACACACCAGCAATATATAACACTTCACAAGTTCACTTAGGCATCCAGGTGCTTTTGAGGATAGAGAGGGTGAGGCCATATCTATCAGGACAGTGTTTAACAGGGGATCCAGTGGAATGGAGAATACAATTATTTGTAACCAGTTCTCCATGCTAACAATCACCAACAATAGGCATTCTAGAATGTGTCTTTATTTGGTGACGTACCCTCAGAGTCTGAGATGTATTATGTATTATGTCGCCCCTTACTGGATTACGGCGTATACTATTTGATGAATTTTGTAACATCTAATACATGTCATGATATTTATTTGCTCACTCTTTTTAAATGATGATATGTTTACCACGCTTTTTATCCCAGTCTAATGATTTTTGCGATGATCTCTTTTTATTCTCAATTTTTCAGAGCTGAGTTATTTATATTTTAATTTGCATTGTTGTATTGTTAATGCATCATAAATGTATTTATCTTTTAATATACAATAAAGACATTCGAACACAGAAATAATTGGGACAAAAATACAATTGTGATTCAAATCTGTCACCTTTACATATTCACAGTGGTTGCATTCACAATCTTCCTATGAGTTCCATCTGTATTTCTAAGACAATGTCAATAAAATGTGTGTGGCGACCGACTTCCAACTTGGCACACCCCAGGAAAAACACAGGGTGCTGCAGCCAAGATTGCAGCTACTTTGTTTCACCAACCAAGCAGCAGGCAAAACACCCTCCCAAGAGCTGGCATTAATCTGAGTTTCCAGGTGCTTTTAAATGCCTCATTTGGAGGGCACGTCTAGATTCCAGAGTGTGCTCTAGCAGGATCTAACCCCCTTACCCTTAAACTCAGGCCCCACCAAATTTCAGCTTGTGCTCTGAAACATTTATGACATAAGGCAGGTGAAAATGCAGCTAGGACCAATCACTCCAAATTATGGCATATAGGGCCATATGTAGGTGGCCTAACATTTACCACTTCATAAATACCGAATTTTACCGATTCGGTATTTATGAAGTGGTAAATGCTATGTAGGTAATCCATCGGTAATATTTACCGATTCGGAATGTGTCGGTATTTTAGAATCGGTATTTACCGATTCGGTAGTGGTAACTGGCTTCTTATTGATTCCTATGGGCCAGGAGGCCCATAGGAATCAATGGGAAGCCAGTTACCATTACCGAATCGGTAAATACCGATTCGGTAATGGGGGGAGCACAATCAAGGGTGGCAGGGTGTCACAGTGACACCCTGTTGCACCCCTGATTCCTGCATGTGTGCACATGTGGCACACATACATGCCCTAAGGGCATGTATGTCTGCCACATTGCACACTTCTAAGTGCAAAAAAATGCATTTTCTAAGCCAATCGTCATTTACCACCAACTTTTAGTTAGTGGTAAATAACGAATCCACACAACACCCACACACTCCCCCTACATCTCATTTCAGGATTCGGTATTTACCAAATCGGTAAAATTACCGATTCGGTAATTTTACCGATTCAGTAAATTACCGAATCCTGAAATGTGCCCCCTACATACCAAAAGCCTGAATACCGGTCGGTAACGGGATTTTTACCGAAATTCGGCCGTTACCGACCGGTATTGGGCTTCCTACATATGGCCCATAATGAGATATTTAGGAGCTGACAACGCCATAAACTTCTAAGTCAAATACATTGTAATGCCACTGCCAAGGTTACTCTGGCACCAATGGGAAGTGCACCAGTACATTTAGGATTAAAAGGGGTGTTAAGCAGGAGTGGGTTCTTGCTCTATATATACACTCTTTATTAACGGCCGGGAAAAATTCGTAGTAGCAAAATATAATGGCTGGCTTTGATTCGTGCAGATAATGCTATCCTGATGGCGAGGATGGCAAATGCCCTTTAAAAACTTTTTGATGCATTTACATCTCTTATGGATCAACTAGATCTAAAGATAAATTTAATTAAACCTTTTACTATGATTTGTAGACACTCACCAGCTAAGACACACTCCCATACTACTTATGGTGCCCAGATGAAAAGAGTGCGTACCTTCTCATATTTGAAGATTCATGTTGATTATATTGGCAACTGGGCCCATTTAAGGAATATAGAGGAACAACCCTTCACTAACTATAGATAGTTTTTAGATTTTCTACAAAGTTGAACTCCAGACCTTTTAAGGAGATGTGTACCATCTATATGAGTAAATGTCTCTCTTTGTTCAGTTAAGGCCAGGTTTGCTGGCCACATAGATAGTTGGTTCCTCCAAAAAGTAGAGAACGCATTCTTAAGAAGACTGGTCGCTGTTCCCCAGAGTTATTCATCATACATTTTCCATAAAGAATTAGGGATGGCCTATATGGAGGATATGATGAAATTGCAGACAATGTTTTTATGACAATCAATCTAGACTAAACCTAAGGCAAGGCTTAAATGAGCACTTATACAGGATTGTTTATCCCTTGATCATGCATTTAATATTGCCAGGCTTGGTTTGATCAAAAACATTTATAGATGTTCTGCTGATGTTGTTACCTTTGAAGAGTTGGAATTTATTACTTAATATTTCAAATCTAAAAAAATGTTTACTTATGTAAGTAATGGATGATCAGACGGCATGGAGAGGATTTGAAAAACCCATAGATAGAACACATTCCCTGCTATTATCTAGTGAGTACATTCGGCAATATCGTATGATGTTATTACATCAGCTTCCTAGGTCTGTGCTGACTCGCTTTTGCTTAAAAACTGTACATTTTAGGGCTTCCCCACTGAAGATGGGTCAATGGCTGCTGAGTGATGTGGTGTCGGATGCTGTTTTAGCGATGTGGTATGCTCCTCTGTTTCCATTTGATTCAATGACCACCGTTCCTGTGGCCCCTTGAAGCTGATTTCAATGTCTCGGGAAAAATACAGAAGTCCGTCATGAAGAAGAACATAAACATTTTGGACATAGCGCCAACATACAATTAGCCAACTACTAATGATTCTGCTTTACATGGAAAAATAAGAGCACCAATTTATCGTCAAAGACCTTCCAAGCTCTCAGCATCCCTGCGTCTGTGTGCCCACAGTATAGTGATGTTTGGAGTAGCTTTAAATGGAAGTATGTGAGTGTCTTTTTTCTGTTGTGTCTTTTCCACCTTCCAAACTCTGTTATCCCAGGGTTCCAAACTTTGTTATTGTATGGGGTGTTATGGTGGCAAGGTGTCTGGAGGTATTGTATGTGGAATAATGTGATGTGGTGGGGTACAGTGTAAGGTTGTGATGTTGTCCTGCATGTTTTCATGTAGTGTTTTACAGTGGTACACAGTGATGTTTTGCCATTTGAAGTGTTGTGATATGAGATAGACTGCTCTGAGATGTTATGTTTTGGCACTTCAAGATGTGTTGGCGGATGGTGGGAAGTGGTGTGGTATGGTGTGGTGTTGGTTTGAATGGTGTGGTGTGGTCTGGTGCTATATGTTGTAACATTGGAATGGGTGGTCTCTGTTTTTTAAAAGTGTAGAATGGTAAAGAAGGCGAAGGAGTGATGTACATTATGAAGTGGAGCAATGTAAGATGTGTTTTCATGTGGTGTAATGTATTGTTATTGTATGTGACTTGCTTAAGTATGGTGTGATATGTAGTAAGATGTGTTTTTGTATGGTATTGTGTTATATGGTGTGCTATGGTGTGATCTGGTCTGGTATGATGTTATTTTGTCTGATATTGTATCAGGTGGTGTGATGAGGTATAATTTGGTACAGAGTGGCATAATGTTAATGTAGTGTGGTTTGGTGTGATGTGGTGTGGCATTGTGTTATATGGTACAGTACAGTGTGTTGTGTTAAAATGTGGTGTGGTGTGATATATTGTCATATAGTAGATTGTTCTTTAGGATTGTACGATAGTGTACAGTGTAATTCCGTGATGGTTGGTGTAGTTTGGTATGGCATTGGGTCTGACGGTGTGCTGTAGAGTGGTGTGGTATGTGTGCTATGGTATTGGATTGTACTAGAGCTCCAATTGAAACTGACATACCAACAGAAGATGTTTCTTCCCATGTCTTCCTGTGTGACTCTCTGTTGTCCATATAGTGTTTCTTTGTGTGTATGCTCATGTGTGTGAGAGAAAGCCTCTGTTTTTGTGTCTCTGTCTTTGATGACATCCAGTGTCTTTTTGTCCTTGTTTTGAAAGTCTGGGTCTCCCCATTACAATGCCCCTGATTTCCTGTTGTATGCATCCCTGTGTTTGTGTTGTTTCAGGTGTGAGTCCTCCGCCTCAGAGTGCAAGTTACCGGCTGTGGTTAGTAAAGGTGGTGGTTGGTGGGGGGTGGGTCTGTGTCAAAATTAACTGGAAATAGTGTGTACAGACCTATCGAGTGGTTACTGGATTTACTATGAGCACAATTATTATATGTTAAAAAGCCCTCTCAGATAAACATGGTGTGCTCCTTATTTGTGTGCAATTGCAGCAGCTCATGGAACACTTTTTAATACTTTACACTGTGATGTGTATTCATTACACACGGACTATCCCGCACAGTGTGGCAACAACGTTTTTTCATTTGATATAACACAGTCCGTCATCATGTAAATGACCGATTCCATGTTATTATCTAGTGAGGGCATTGAACCACATCTTGTGAAAATATTAAATTAGGGTCCTAGGTATGTGCTGACTCACTTTCGCTTAAAATCTACACATTAAATGGCAGCCTACCTGAAGATTGGTCAATGGTCAATGAGTGATGTGGTATGTTCCACTGTTTTCATATGATTCAATGACCACCATTCCTGTGGGGTCCAAGAGTAAACTAGGCCGAAGACCCAACGGTATATGATGTATAACAAGAAGTGCGTGTTTGTGGCAAAATGTGGAATAACCCGACTGGCCACAAGAAATTGTTGAGTAATTGATTGATTTGGGATCTTTTAGAAGTACACTGTAATTTGCAATGAGGTCACCAGGCTCTCATCTACAACTGTTGCTAAATATCGATACAGCTAGGCCCAGGGGCCTGTCTTATAATAGAGAGGTGCTGGAAAGTGTGATACAGGCTCGCTAATTCTCTTACACTGCCCATTTGGCTCATTGTTTAGCGTGGGTCTAGATTGTAACATTTTATTGTGTAATTTGTATTTTTAGCAGATGACGAGACTGCTACCCACCTTTAATTCACATTACCGGCCGCCATTCTACAACGGTGCAGTTGGCGGTCTAGGGACAGCTTGATCTGCCCGGCTGCAACAGGCTTTAAATATACTGGCTGAATATCCCCACACCAGGTGTGCCAGTGGTGAGCCAAAGGCAAGTCCATCTGGGCCCTTCCATGCCCTAGAAGCACCAAACACCAGGCATGCTGCTTGATTCGTTATTCCAGAAAATTCCTACTTTCACTCCTGTGTGGGACCTCTCCTGGTGAATCCGATGCAACTTGTTCTGGCGAGTGCAGCCTCCTAAACATTTCCCTTTGGGCGCAGTGTTGGCACTAAAGGAGCCAACCTCACAGGGTTTTCCAGATAAGCTAAGATGCAGGCTTCTGAAAGTTTGCTCATTGCCGGCTTGCTGATTGAATCTCTTAAACTGGAGAATCAGCTTCTTACTGAATCCTGAATCAACAAGACCTCTGGGCCCGACATTGGTTGAGCACTGCCTCCAGGTTTTAATTTGATTAAAAGAGATACGGAAGACAAAAGAGGGCGTAGGATAGCAAAATGTTTTTGTTCCTAGTTGCAGTTTAACAACCTAAAAGAGCACAATTGTGAAGCTGCCAAAACACTGAGCAGAGCTTACTGGCCTCCTTATTTATAATTGCCACCCCACCCCCTCAGTCGCTCAGCATCTAAATTCTGTGATATAGTCCCTGAGCTGGTCTCTTATTATACCTATAATCTTAATAAAGTCATCCTATTAGAGGACCTCAACCTATGACTAGAATCTAGTTCTACAACAGGTGTAAGCACTTTGTTTCCCGCAATCAGCTCTGTGTGTTTAAGCTTAATGTTCTCCTGCCCTACTCACACTTTAGGTTATCTTCCTGATGGCCTCTTCTTCCAGTATGGGTGCTGGAAAGTCGTCAGGGGCTGTGGGGGCCTTGGAAATCCCCCCATGTGCCTAAAGTTACTACAAGGTGTGGGTGTTATGGGTGGGACTGGACACCCATAAAAATAAATGATTAAGAAAAAAGGAATAAGAAATGAGCAGCAGTAGCCACTCAATTATTATTCACTGCTCCAAGCAAGGAGCATCTCGTAATGCCCTGAGAGGGCTTTTTATTTATATTTTTGGATCCTGGTGGTGCCCCTAGAAGGAGCAGGAGCACCACCAAGCATTGTTTTTAATGTTGTGGAGGGATACAGGGAGTGCAGTAGCCCCCAGCAGTATTAAAAAAAACACAGTAAGTCTTGTGGGTCATTGAATCCATGACATCAGGAAAGATTACCATCTTTTTTTAAAGCACTCCGAGCTGGAGCTGTAAGTTCTTCAGCTGTATTGCAGGAATCCCTTGTGGTTGGTTATATGGCTGCCCTTTGTGGCCTGAAAAATGTTGAAAAAAGACTCAGACATGTTTAGTGTTTATTTAATGCTTTATTGGAAATATTTTATGACGACCACTATAATTTAACAATACAGTGTATGACTTCATAAAATATACATTTAAGTGTAGTTATTGGTAAATTTTTGACAAACCAAATTGGTCTGCTTTATATATGTTCATGTGCTGATCCACTGCTTTTCATAATCTGGTGTTCTGACCCATTGAAAAGTCAAGAGATCTGCCTTACTTAAAATGACAATGAACAACAAAAGCGTATCCTGGGAGTAGGAGACGTCCCCCTGCGCACAGCTTGAAGCCCCTGGAACAGGGGTTGGTGAGATTTCAACAATCAGTGTTCATAATTTTGAAGAAATAATACACGAAAACTTTGATTGGATGTCTAAATCGATATTTAGTGAATCATATCAATAAACGATCATCCATATGTATCCAAATGTTAATCACTGAGGAGATTGGCCCAATGCATTTCGGTCCCGAACGGACCTTCGTCAGGGGACATATCTACAAAGTATAGTAAAGCAAAAGAGTC
Source organism: Triturus cristatus (assembly GCF_964204655.1). Lineage (NCBI taxonomy): Eukaryota > Metazoa > Chordata > Amphibia > Caudata > Salamandridae > Triturus > Triturus cristatus. The sequence goes on along the minus strand of NC_140593.1, from coordinate 166,387,802 downwards.
AGGAAGTCAACTGACAATAATGTTGCTATCTATGCATCAATAAACTGAAAGTGATGATGTGCTCAGAAAAATAACCTCATATGTAAGTCCGAACGTGCGAAGGTGAGAGATAACAAAGCGTCTACTAGTCAAAAACCGCAATGTCCGGTTAATCCGTGAATGTTACGGTGTGGGAGGTAAACCGAAATCCACAACGTGACCAGAAAAAATCATCATAATGGTGAGTTCGTTAATCATAACGTGTGTTAAAATGGGTAAAAACGAAGCTCTAAGCAAAAAGAAAATCATGCGCAAACGGTTACGTGCCGATTTAATAACTGGATGTTAAAAATGTGGTGCTCAAGAAATGAATGTTCAAACGCGGTGATACATTAAAAATAACGTGAATTCAAACACCAAAGCGTATGATATATATGGTCGGAAGTGAGAACAGAATATAACGGCTGAGATAGATAAGTGAAAAGAAACTTACGAAACGCGGTGTGCTTCCATAGTGCTCCGACTGTCTCGTGGTTAACGTTAGAACGAACGCAGAAACGCGCTTCAAGTGTGGCTTTAGTAACGTGACAAGTAAACATAAAGAGAGGGCTGAAGTCAATAAAGACGGACGCCATATTGTGATGGATGGAGTTGCAAAAAAAGTGACGCAAAGGGTATAGTTGAAATGGTGATGAATACGATAAAATAAAAATGATGAGAAAAGAACGGTGAGAAGTATAAAACAGATGTAGAAAATGGGAGAAATGAGTTAATGAATAAAAGTAAAAGTGAAGTAAAAGTAAATGAACCAAGTGTGAAAAATAACTGTGAGCAAAAAGTATCAGACAATGTGGTAACATGAACAACTAGGAGAGAATAAATCACAGATAACACAAAAATTCCATGCGATCATTGAGTCCATTCGGCTTCATGGAATTCAACAGTTTGATCCAATGGTTTTCCCTTTGGAGAAGCAGATTGTGAATGTCTCTTCCTTCTTTGGGTTCCACGGTTTCAAGTACCATGAATTTAAGTTGACTGATGTTGTGATGGAATGCAGTGAAGTGTGTAGCAATTGTAGATTTTGCGTTGTTGGTACGGATGTTGCTCTTATGTTCTAGAATTCTAGTCTTCACTTTTCTTTCAGTTTTACCAACGTAAACAAATCCACAAGGGCATTTGAGAAGGTAGATGACATTGATGGTATTGCATGTGGCATTAACTTTGAGGTTGATTTTGTGGCCCTTCATAGGATGATTAATGAAGGGACCAGTAATCACATTGTTGCAGTTGCTACAGTTGTAGCAAGGTCTGGTTCCTTTGTATGTCATGGGTAAGGGTATATCAATAGGTTGAGTGAGGATTTCCTTGACATTTTTCCCTCTTCTGAAAGCGAAAATGGGTTTGTCTTTGAATAAACCTCTGAAGTCCGGTTCTATGGCCAATATTGGCCAATGCCTTAGGATTGTTCTTTTGTAGTGGTTACTCATGGTGGAAAATTTTGATACCACAACTGCTCGTTGGCTGATGGGTTTGACTGATTTGGTTAGAAGTTGAGTTCGGGAAATTGTAGAGCAACGTTGTGTGGCTTGTGTTAAAACCTGCTGTGGGTAACCTCTTTGAGAGAACCTATTGAGCATCTTTTCCATTTCTTGAGTGCAAAAGTCTGGCTGTGATACAATCCGTTTCACGCGGAGTAGTTGTGAGTATGGTAGATGGTTTTTAAGTGCTGATTGGTGAAAGCTGTTAAAGTGCAACAGGTTGTTACGGTCAGTTTTTTTGCGGTATATGGTGGTTTCTAGTTTGTTTTTGATACGACTGATTTTGACGTCAAGAAATGTAGCTGTGTATTCTTGCATTTCAAAGGTGAATTGTATTCTTTCATTGATGGTGTTCAAAGTATTGAGTGCTAACATAAGTTCAAAGTGTGATCCTTTCCAAATGAAAAAAATATCATCAATATACCTAAGAAAAATGATGGTGTGTTCTTTCCATATGTTGTTGTTCAGTATGTTGTTCAGTTTCAAATTTTTCCATGAAGATGTTGGCATATGCCGGTGCGGCAAAATTGCCCTTTGATGTACCGTGAGCTGTAAGTACCATTGGTCTTGCCATTTGAAATAGCTGTGATAGAGAGTATAGTATAGTAGTTCCAAAAGGAACAATTGTAGTTGAGGGTCCAAATCTGAATGTAAGAGCGTGTGTTCGATGGCTGAGATGCCTACATCATGTGGAATGGATGTATACAAGGATGTCACATCAACAGTGCATAGCCAGTATTCATTACTGTCCTCCAAGGTGATGGCGTTGATTTTGTTGATGAAGTCTGTGGTGTCTTTGACATAGCTACTCATGTTTAATACAAAAGGTTGTAGATATCTATCCAACAATTTACCAATGGGTTCGTGAAGGCTACCTCTGGTGGAAACGATGGGTCGAAAAGGAGGTTTATCAATGTTTTTGTGTATCTTGGGCAGCATGTATAAAGAAGGTGATCGGGGGTAACTTTTCAACAAAAATTTGTAGGCTTTCTCAGGGATCACGCCATCATTAAGAGCTTTCAATAGAATTTCTTGGAGAGTAGATGAGAATTGTTCAGTGGGGTTGTGGGTTAACTTCATGTATGTATCAGTGTCAGATACATGATTTAGTACTTGTTGTGTGTAGAACTCTGTATCCATGATAACTAGTGCTCCTCCCTTGTCAGCGTTCTGACACGTTATATTGGGGTTGTTGGCTAGTTTGTGAAGGATGTTGTACTCTTTGACCGAAAGGTTTTGATGTTTGGATTTCTTAGTAAAAGGCAGCGATTGTAAATCCTTTTTCACCAATGTCTCAAAAGTATCCAAGCTTTTGTGGCTGACAGGGGCCAGGTAGGTGCTGGATGATTTGAGTCCTTTTAGGAAATCATTTTTTTGAGGTTCATCAGTTTGAGTGACATTTTCAAAGAAATTCCGAAGTCGTAGGTTACGCATCAGTTTGAAAAAACTGATTTCCAGTTCCAAGGTGTTGGTATGACAAGTAGGTACCAAAGATGTCATAATCTGGTGTTCTGACCCATTGAAAAGTCAAGAGATCTGCCTTACTTAAAATGACACCTGTTACAGCGTTACATGACATAGTCAGCTGCGCACTCCTGAGGGCGGGCCACCAGCCCGGCCCTCCTCCAACCCCAAGCCAAGAATGGCCAAAGACCGTGCATGGCTGGAAACTGGGCGCCCGCTGAGGGTTGGCCACCCAGAGTGATGGTTGGGCACAGGGCCCATTCGTAGACCAAGCTCAGTGCCCAACCTCATACTGTGCACCGCCAATGGACATTTTACTTTACGTTAAAAAAATTGAAATTCACGAAAAAAAAACATAGGTTAAAGTGATGCCATAGTTAGGAATTGTAATAATATCTTACTTTACATTAGAAAACCTTAGAAATTCAGTGGAAAAAAACAAAAGATTAAAAGAAAGTTATATTTAGGGGAATATGTCAGTTAAAACATACCATTTTAAATGAATCAAATAGCTGAAATTCACCAGTTATAGTGATCTCAAGTAACTTTAACTCGTGCCCTAATGTAACTGCAACTTGCACCCTTGCTATACACTGCTAATTACCTCACATATTACATCACTCGTGACATGTTCTATGAGATCATTGATAACATTACTGCAACATTAAAATGATATCCTTGATGACAACAGTGTGCATGGTGGGAGCACAAGTTATAGTTACTTTAGGGCACAAGTTATAGTTCCGTGAGGGAACTATAACTGTGGTTTTGTTCATTTAAAACAGTATGTTTTAACTGACTTTTTCACCTAACGATAACCTCCAGTTAACCCTTGTAATCTTTTCAGTGAATTTCTAAGTTTTTGTTAATGAAAAGTAAAATATTATTACAATTCAATACTATAACGTCACTTTGCCTTTTCGTTTTTTCAGTAAAAAAATATATATGTGTATGTTTATATGTGTGTGTGTATACATATATATGATTCACTTTAAAAACCATAGGTTGCACACATGTTATAGTTAGCTGGACATTTCACTCGTAAAAAACCATTGAAATTCCCCCGTTATAGTTAGTTCAGATAACTATAACTCGCGCGACCGCAATCCACTGCTGATGACGTCACATATTACATCACTCATGACATGGTCAGTCACATCACTCATGACATCATCCTTGTGATAGAGTGGCGGTCGCGCGAGTTATAGTTATCTGAACTAACTATAACGGGGGAATTTCAATGGTTTTTTACGAGTGAAATGTCCAGCTAACTATAACACGTGTGAAACCTATGGTTTTTAAAGTGAATTTGCAAGGTTTTTTAAATGCTAATTCCTAACTATAACATGTGTGAAACCTATGGTTTTTTAAGTGAATTTGTAAGGTTTTTTAAATGCTAATTTATGTATGTATTATTATATTTTTTATATATTTATTTTACAATAAACTACCTATGTATATAGTTATAGATTGACTGTATCCTGTAATATGGAATGGCTCAGCTCTTTTTGTTTTTCATTTGGATAAAGTTGAACAGCATAGTTAATATCTTTTATAAACAGTTTAAAATGTTTTTTTTTTAAAGTTTTTTTCATCCCGCGATTTTTTGAAAAAAAAATAAATGTTTTGTTCACCCTTCGGGGTCCTTCAGGGACCCCCTGACAAAGGCTAGGGGGTCAGGAACTCCCTACCCTGCCCCCCTTTTCACGTTCTCCACCTTTCTTTTTCACTGTCACACACAAAATGGCATCCGACACTTCCTGATTTCGACCGATTCGAATGTAACCACCAATCAGAATTTCGCTCGCGCACGTTATAGATATTTATGTTCTTTTAACTGCAAATTTCTCAGGAACTACTGAACAGATTGACACCATATATGCAAAAGGCACATGCCTGACCTGAGGACTACCTCTTTGCCAAATTTCGAGTAATTCTGTTCAGCCGTTCGGGCTGTACCTTCGACTAAAGGTCCTATGGGAAAATGCATGGGGAAAACGCGTTTTGGGACCCCCTTTTTTCTCAGCCCCCGCTTGACGAATCACCCCGAGGCTTTCAGGGTAGGAGCTGAGAGGAGCGCCCCATTAGTTTTGAAAATTTCGCAAGGATTCGTCAACCGGCACCAAAGTTATTCAAAATAGAATTTTCAGATTTCCTATGGGAACTCGGTCCTAACTATAACTATCTACTGGTGTCAATCTGTTCAGTAGTTCCTGAGAAAATTGCAGTTAAAAGCACATACATATCTATAGCCGCGCACCGTGCGCGCACCCTAACGTGCGCGAGCGTAATTCTGATTGGTGGTTATATGTCAGTCAACATTCGAATCGGCCGAAATCAGGAAGTGTCGGCCGCCATTTTGTTTGTTTTCAGTGCGAGAGTGAAAAAGGAAGGTGGCGAACGTGAAAAGGGGGCAGGGTAGAGAGTTCCTGACCCCCTAGCCGAAGGCAGAAAAAAACATTAACATTTTTTTTTTTCTTTTAAATCGCGGGGGTGCGCGCACCGTGCGCGCACGGTGAAAAACCATAAAAAAAATACAAATTTAATACGTAGTTTATTGTAAAATAATTGTATATAAAAAAAATAATACATACATGACTTAGCATTTAAAAAACCGTACAAATTCACTGAAAAAACCATAGGTTTCACACACGTTATAGTTGGGAATTAGCATTTAAAAAACCTTGCAAATTCACTTAAAAAACCATAGGTTTCACACATGCTATAGTTAAGTGGATATTTCACTCGTAAAAAACCAATGAAATTCCCCCGTTATAGTTAGTTCAGATAACTATAACTCGCGCGACCGCCACTTTATCACAAGGATGATGTCATCAGTGATGTCATGAGTGATGCCACTGACCATGTCATGAGTGATGTAATATGTGACGTCATGAGCAGGATTGCGGGCGCTCGAGTTATAGTTTTCTGAACTAACTATAACGGGGGAATTTCATTGGTTTTTTACGAGTGAAATATCCACCTAACTATAACATGTGTGAAACCTATGGTTTTTTAAGTGAATATATATATATATATATATCTTCTTATCCTTTACCAAGAGCCACTAAATGTGCAAAATCGTATTTTCCTATTGGATAGTGTTTGGTTTTGAAGCTTGGTAATTACTAGTGAAGAATTACATCCATTTAAGAAGTGTGGAATAATACCCCAAAAAAGTGAACAAATGGGAATCTCCATGAACATTTTGGGAAGAAATTTCTCTAAAACAGCAGCAAGCACCAAAGTTGCAGTGTAATGATTGATCGGGCGATCTGTCGCACAATGGCCCTCCTTTCAAACAGCCGTCCAAAAACATATTAAACAGTATATTTGTACATTTGTTTAACTCAGATTGAAAGACATAATACTTGTATATGGCTAGAAGACAGCAACCATTTTAAAATTGAATGGACAAAATATTACATTCCACAAGAGGAATGATACCAATACTTCATAACGATAGTGGTTTAAAAAGCCTGCATGCAATACCATGCTAAATTGCAAATGGAAATATGAATTTCGTTAAAAACTCATTTTTTTAAAAAGACATGTAAATCTCAGTTCCCTTAAATTAGCTCCACAAAGCCACAATAAACCAACTTCATAGCACACTCCGAAACGCCCTAAAGATAAATGCAGAAATACAACAATTTTGTGACCGTGTGCTTTTTTCAAGACAGGCAGGTCGTAGTAGATGACCTACATGATACGTCAGTGGCTAAATAATTTAGTGTAAAAGTATATTTTAGATCAAAATTATAGTAGAATTACATTTGCGCTGCAAAAATAATGACCTAACAATTATAGGATGGAATATTCTTTGTGAAGTATATATGCAGAATGAGTATTGTGAATCGTGACTCTTAATTCTAGGAAGTTGACTAAATAATTCATTGCCACAACAAATTTTCACAAGTCTGTTACAAAAAGTTACAATTGTGTTGTCCCCATTTATGCCTGATTGAAGAGAGTGTGTCTATCTCACTGATTCTGTGCCAGTGGAGGGGGCCATAACAGGCGAGCCCTTCAGGGCTTGAAAGGGCAAGTCAGCTTTTATCGAATCAGAGCTCAGTTCCCAAGTGAGCTGCAGTGACAAGAAAGGGCCTTGAAAACACAGGATTGATAAATAAGGCAAGTAAAATCGAGAGGAGACCAGAAAGGATCTAAAAGATAAGCACAAGCCATGAGGCTTTGTGATTAAACTTCCTACACCCATGATGAGAATAAAAAGGCTCTTAACTCTAGGTAGATACAGTCAGTCAGTTCTGGTTTCATAGTTAAGGTGCCAATCAGCTTCCCATTTCAAAACAGTTAAAAAGAAGCCCTTAACTTGTGCCCTCTTAGACCCAGTAAGATGAATGTGAAGATGAGCAGTTTAACAAATTTGGACAATCAGGAGAAAAGTTGGAAGGTTTCACAAATCCCTGTGTGTAATGTAACTCCTGGGATTTTGTTTTCTCAGCAATAGCTCAAGGATGCATAATAGTATCGAGCAAACATCCAGGTACAAGGATTTCACCGAGAAGCGTCGGTTTCTTTATTTGGTGCATGTCAGCAAAGACATTGTTGGATACTTGAATGCTGATAAGAAATATTCGTCCCTTTAGCACTCATGCAAAGTATGCATATTACATTGTGTACAGGTAATGCACTTTCTGCTCAAACTAACTTTATAAGTTTGCCAAAGGGAAATCCAAATGTCAGATATTTCACAGATGGCTTCCAACCTGTTGATCGCTGAAATGTCTAAGAAATGAGGGACGTTTGCCAGCAGCATTTGCTCCCACGCTTGACTATAATGAGATACCCTTTGAAAAGTAAATTAACAAACATACACATATGCAGTTGAAATGTCAGAGGGGTCACTGATTGGTCCCACTTGACAACCATTGACATTTTATAGGGTTTTTTAGTAAATCACACTTAAAACCTGTAACTTGGCATCACAAATAATGTTGCCACCTTACACATGCATACAGAAAGAAATCTACTCAAAAGTACCGAGCAGTTCATTTCTCTCAGATGATACATTGATGTCTGACACATGAGACAGTGGGCCTCCTAGAGTTCATGCATTGCGCCGCCTTCATTGTATTCTCAGTTACTCCAGTAAAGTCAAATTCTTGGGGATGGAACTATCAGAGCCCATGGGGAATGTTTATGGAACACCCTGAGAAGTCCAGGGAGGAACACACTCTATCTTCCCTCTTCAAAAAGCCTGTCTTTAAAAGATGGCATTCACCTTACAATAAGACTGCATCAGGACCTTGCCCCCCACAGGAAGGGCTAACACTGTGACCACCTTCCACACCGCACCATAGACTATCTACAGCCCCCCGTACAATCACCAAGGTGCAAGCCCACAGACATTCACCATGCGTCCACCTCCCTGGACGGGTGTGTCTGAGCTGCTCCTAAGCCTTAGGGCTTGTGAGCTCTAGAGTGGTAATAGATGGCAAGCTGAGCACTTTATAGAACTCCTAAATAAATAGTTGCTATAAATAAAGGCGAAGGTGTTTAAAATTAGAGCTTGGGAGCAGTATTGTTGTGGTGTTTATGCTCAGGCATTTGGCCTTGGAAGAGAAAATAATTACCTTCAGTATTAAAAGCATGTGCAATTTAAGAACATCAGCAGTGAATCTGAGCAAAAAGGAAATCAAATTAATTTACAATTCAAGAACATCAGCAGTGGATCTGGAAAAATAGATTGCTCAAGGGCTAAGTTGTACTTTTGCATTTAGAAACTGTACAGGGGAAAGACTTCTCCAAATTTAAGTCTGAGTGCACGCGCAGTTTGCAAATGTCAAAATTGTACCACCTAATTCAGAGGAAGTGCCATCTTCTCAAATTCTATGGTTCAATCTTGGCCAACTTTACATACTCAAGGAGTGTGTAACATGCAGACTCTATGTATAAATCCGCGAATGATTTAACCACATTGTGAGGAGAATAAGAATGTGCAAACAACTACTCCTGTAGTACTCTTTTACGTACACTTACACACATTGTGAATTGGTCCCAAATCATTTAAAACTGGAATAAAATTTAAATATTCATATACAGATAGTAAAAGTAGAAAATATTGTTCCTACTTTGCACTTTTACCAATAGGGAGCTGGATCTTTCAGGGCTGATTCATAAAACATGTAAGAGTAAAAAATATTACTCCTGTATATTAATTTCCATGCTCATGAATGGTTCTGTGAATCAACTGTGAATCAACTTCACATGTTTTTAGTACTCACAGAATGAAGATCCTAGCCATCTACTTTTAATGCATGGAGAGGTTTCTCATATCAAGGGTGACCTGAATCATGACGCAGTTCAGGACCAGATTATACAGCAGACGTGACTGAATTCTATGGCAAAGAAGAGGTAAATCATGCTGCATATTACTTGTTTGAGGCAAAATAAGGCCTCACATTCTGTGGCATCAATATTTAATTATTCCAGCATTGTAACACAAATCACAATTGATATAAAATGGAACAGAATGCTTTGAAAAATACAGACGTTTGTAAGAAAAAATACCAATAGACATTCAGATATGATACTCAAAATATATTTTCACCAAAGTGCAATTACTTTTGCCTTGCATGCAAGAAAAGGACCGCCAATTTATCAAAATTGTCTTCTTTACGGTGGCCGCATGGAAGAATGAGCTTGACTTCTGCATGGGGCTAGAACAACCCATTTTTGTTGCTAGGGGGTGCCCACGCAAACATTACAAGATTTGGAAACGGTGGGCAGATTATCGGGGTCTGGTGTTGGACCCGCCACCAGTGGTAGAGGTCCATTTGTCGGGATAATACATATGCTTACTTTTAGACCGTGGGGGCATGTTGCGGGGGGGGGGCTTGGAGGGGCTTGCCCTTCCCTTCGTATCACTATGTGGTGGACAGGATTATGTGGATCTGGTGCGATCAGGGGGGTGGGGGGAGGTGGGAGGTGTTGTTAATATGTGTTTAGATATTAAGTGCAAAAGTCAAAGTCGTTATAACTGTATAGTTAAATTGACCAGTTGTCTGCAATATATGTGCAACTTGACGAATAAAATTTGTTATATAAAAAAAAAAATGTCTTCTTTACCTCTCAAAGTTAAATACTCTGTGCAAAACATATGGAAAGTTGCAAGCAGTAGATGATATGTATATTTATTCACTGAAAAAAACAAAGATTACAGGGACGGTATAGTTAGGCCCACATTTCACTCGTGCAAAACCAGTGAAATTCAGCAGCTGAGCTAACTATAACTTACTCCCCCGCAATGCACTGCTTATGACCTCACATATTACACATGTTCAGTGGCATCACTGATGACATCTCAAATAACAACTATCTCCTGAGGTTGGGCTCCTCGGAAAATAGCAGGAGCCAGCCCTGGCGGGTGGCGGTCCCCAGGGCCATAAATGGCTTCAGGAGGGGGGCCGTGTGGCCCCTCTCCTTTGTTTTGCACAGGCCGGCCCCAGGGAGGTGGAAGTCCCTGGGATCGTATATATGGCCCAGGAAGGAGGCCATGTGGCCCCCCTCCATGCTTAAATTTTGGATTTCACGACAGGATGTGGTGGTCCCTGGGGCCTACGTGGACATCTCCATATTGTTTAATTTAGCTCCAGGGAGGTAGTGGTCCCTGAGGCTTCTAGAAGCATCAAAGATATAGGCAAGTCAAAAAAAACTTGTCCTATGGAAACATGGCCCTAACAAGTTAGGTCACCTTTTCCAAAGACATGGGGTTTTGGTCACCTAGTAACTTTGGTGTTATCTGACGAATCTTCACAAAAAGAAGCAAATTCACTGCAGTTCCTTCCTAGAAAGTTTTGGGGTGATCTCTCAAGTGGGTGTCAAGAAAAAAGGGGATCCCAAAACAGGAAATCCCCAAAACAGGAAATCCCCATGCATTTTCGATAGATTTGTTTAAGAAGTGCTACTGCAAAAACTGCTGAACGGAATTACATCAAATTTAGCAGGAAGCTAGTGCTTGGTCCGCAGATTGTGTTTTTTGTAAAATGGTGTAAACACATTCAGAGCCTAATTACGAGTATGGTGGTGCGAGGACCGCCAGACTCATGGTGGTCCAGCCACCACCGCACCGGCGGCTGAACGCCCTCTTACGACTTGAGCGGTCGGACTGTTCCCTTGTGGGGTGGTCCTGAGGTCGCATTATGCTTGGTGGTACTGCCATGGTCCCGCCAAGCATATTACGAGTTTCTTCTCCACCACGGTTTTCATGGCAGTTCCACCTCCATGAAAAACATGGCGGAGAGGAAACAGGGCCCCCTGGTGCATCACACCATGTGATGCACACAGGGGGGCACAACATGTGCCTCCCTGTGTGCATGCACACCAGTTCCTGCACGGCATGGACTTTAGAGTCCATGCCGTGTAGGAACTGTTTCTGGCGTTCCCATTGCTGTGCACATTTTTAGAGGCATCGCCATGGGAATGCCAAAAACCAGCCTGCCAGGCAGGAGGAAACTCCTAATCTGGCAGGGGGCCCGACCACGGCTTTGGCGCTCTTGCTGCGCCAAAGGTCGTAATCGGGCCCAAAGTGTAGCATCAACAATGCTAATATTGATAATATTAATAGAGATAATAATATTGATAATACAAATTGCACATTTCAACGGCTGGTTTTAGAAGTGTGGTTAAGGCTCTAGCCCTGTCCATAGTGCACTCTGGAAATGCATTGATTTCTGGGCTCCCTAATGATACTGAGGCACGGGCTTCAGGAAGCCCATCAACTAACATCAGGTTTAAAGAACGTTCACCACATGACACTTCCTCAGCACAGTCCACTGGTTTCTTTTGTCACGTTCTATCTTACAATATTGTTGGTTGCTTTAGACGTAGTTTTCTTGTTCTTGCTCCTACCTTTCCAAAATATGCAACACCTTCTGGTGCTTTCCAGCTCTGGCTACCTTTTCTTTGTTCTTATTTGTCCAAGAAAATACATAAAAATTCTGAAAATAAAAATCTTTTTCATATATGATCTCTAGTGGTGAAAGCAGCTTCCTGACCCTTTAAGACCATTGTACTGTATTGCAGCACTGACTTGACGGGGTAGCAGCAGTGTTAATAACACGCTGCTGGAATTGTTCGCGCACACCAGAATAGGACTCTACAGAGTCGTAGCCAGCGGTCGTAGCGGGGGTTTGCTGCACTGTCCCATTAAACACGGACCTTGATCGCTTGTGGCTTCACTACCAGGGTAATGGACCAGTAAACGCTCAATTGCACATGGACCAGAGCACCTCGTCTGGGTTTAGCTTACACTGTTTATTAAAGAAAGAACATGTCGCCCTGTGAGTGCTGTCAATTTATAAAAGACCTGTCCTACAAAATTAACATCTAAAAGGAAAAGAACTTACATGAGCCATTTGTATTAAGTAATGTGAATAGTCCCCCTACCAAAAACTTAACAGAAACGAAGTGACAAAGTTAATGTTCAGGAAAAATACCTTAATGTCACTCCTAGCCCCATGAACCACAGATCTCATGAGACACACATATTGCATATGAAATTACAGGTGACTTATACAATGTAATAACTAATGACATCACATGTAGCGTCATCAATGATGTCACTGAAGACATTAGAAATGTCCTGAACTGTGGACATCATCTTTGCCAACGGTGATGCCATCAGGGGGCATGGACATTTTGTTGCCTGGATTGTTAATGTACTTGTTTTTTTCCACATTTTTATTTTTATTTTACAAAACCAATGCTGGTTCATATGAAATTATCCAAACAAAGAGAATGATGAGAGAAACACGCTTTCTTTTCCAGTGTACCACCTCTTTGTGCAGTACTGCATACCCTCATCTCTACCTCGTTAGGAATAGGAGGGAAGGGACATGTGACAAGACCGAGTCATACAGAATTCTACATACAGAAGTATCAACACTCAGGTAGATTTCTAATGTGACAGTGTGAGTGGAGCTCAAGTTGTCTGTTATGTTACCCGGGACATGACGTGGAAAAATTCCCTGATGATATTTAATCAAGTACAATTTTTATTACAAACTGCCCTTCACATCCACACACAGCCTAGTTATCCTGATGGACAAGGCCAGTGAGAGTTGAGTAGAGATGTCCTGGGACACCCAGAAGCAGCAGGCTCACTCTACTACAGCCTCATATAGCTACCTAGATTGCTTCCATCATCTTCCAACGCCTTTGGGTGCGCCGTCCTCAAACGTATACCAAACAGCAACTGACATGTTACCACCCTCCCTCATGGTGTCTTTCCTCCCATACACACAGGAAAAGCATACAAGTGTCCTGTTGCCTCTGTTCTCAATTAAGGTCGCCCTCAAACACACACCTACTACTTCATTTTATATATATATATATATATATATATATATATATATATATATATATATATATATATATATATATATA